>NC_138736.1:5098679-5426179 GCF_965113295.1 Leuciscus leuciscus
TGTTGGAGGAGAAGCTTTTGTGTGTGTGTGTGTGTGTGTGTGTGCATTCAGTTTAACAGCACATGTGGAAAGAAATGATGGCTCATGTCACAGCTGCAGTGCAAGAGAATAATGCTTTAGATCAAATGAAAATAAGTATCTCGAACCTCCATGAATAAAACATGTTTACGCTATTATTTGATAAAGACCAATGTTGCCGTGACATCATCACTGGCAGTTACATGTCATGCCGGAATTATCGTAATAAAAAAAATTAAAATAAAAAAAACGATTCTAACTTGAGCGTCACGTCCTTGGACTCGGAGAAAACGTTTGTTTCTATGGCAACGTTCATAACACCATTAAGCTCAATTTGCGGCTGTGATGTGAATGACAGTTCATTCTTCACTACGTCAGTTCGGCTCTGTTTTCTCATGTGAAATATTGAAGAGAGATTAAGGGTACCAGGTAACAGTGGATGTAATGGTCTATCAAACAGAGATATATCTGTCGCCAAATAATTACCTTTAACAAATTGAAGCCACTAACATTTAGGCTGTTGATGCCACAATGGGTCTAATGGGAGAAGTCAGGGCTTTCCAGTACAAGTAATTAGACTCATTTTGACATGATATGAATTCATAAAGGCCTTTTCACACTGACACCGTGTCTACACTGGACAAAGCGATCGCTGTGCAAATCCATTTGTCCATCCTATGAGAAGTATCGCTAGTTCTTGAAGAGGTACATCATAAATTGAACGAGGCATTGGTTTACTGTCGGGGATCCAGTGTAGACGACATCGCATCGCACCGCTCGTGTCCAGTATAGACACGGTGGGACACTCGCTTTACTATTTGTTGACAAAAGCCATTCCTATTGCTGGATGACCTATTGGTATTAATATGCTGCACAAAGGTCGTAGCTTTGCTTTTGAAAATATGATCACAAGTGGGATCTTAAATTGGACAATTCAGGTTCCTGCTAAATACTGAACATTCTGCTGGGAAAGGCATTTGTATGTAAACTGAACTATCTTTAATTCTCTTGGTAGTCGTCGCTTCACTTTGCTGCTCATTTGCGTTGGGTTAAACCTCTCAGCTTTGACGAGTTGTTGGCTAAGCGATTTGTTGTTGATAAATTTGCTAACTCTCTTTGAAAATGAATCATAATGTACTCTCTGCACTCGGTTACAAAGCTTTTAAAGTCGTTGTTAGTTGTTTAAAATGACGGATGAACTCACTCCTCGATTGGACTATTTGTTTAATTATGCGTTGTCAATTGCTCGTTCATATGTATTTAAGCAGATACTGTAATCTGCCGAATGAATGACTTACACCTGCAAGCAAATGCTGTCAGATCACATTTGTATCACTGATAGATGCCTTTTAATTCTTGATTACTTTATTTCTTTTTATGTTGGGATTTTTTTGTTTGTAAAGCGTATAAAACGTTCAAAGATTAATGGCAGAAGTTACTATTATTATTTATTGTTAGGTTGACTAAAGGATTAATTGACTGATCTGAAAATAATAAATGGATAAAGCATAAAAATGATTGATTAACTGACTAATAGTAAAAGTAATCGATAGGTTAACCGACTAATCATAAAAATAATTGATAATTAACTAAATAATCGTAAAAATAATCGCTAGATTAACCGATTTAATCATAAAATAAGATGAATTACTACTAAGTTGAATTACTAAATTTATTGATACTGAAATAAAAAAAAAAAGAATTTAAAGAGAAATATTTAAGGATTAATTGACTGATCTGAAAATAAGAAATAGATAAATCATTAAAAATAATTGATACTGACTAACAGTAAAAGTAATCGATACATTAACCAACTAATCGTAAAAGTAATCATTTGATTAACAGACTAATCGTAAAAAATAAATGAGATTAACCGACTAATCGTAAAAATAATCATTTGATTAACAGACTAATCATAAAATAAGATGAATTACTAATGAGTTGAATTACTAAAATTACTGAAACGGATATAAAAAATTCAAACAAAAATAAAAAGTTAAATAAAAAAAAATATTTTTTTTTAAAAGAACTACAAAAAAAAAATACAATTACTGAAACTTTAATGTGAATCTGAAAATGTAAAAATAAAAGCTCATTTAAAATATTAATAAATACTATAATATAAATAATACTAAAATAACATTGGTTTACATATGCTAAATGGAGGTGAGATACTCCCATGCCTCTGCCAATCACAGCTCAACATGCTGGTGTCACTCGCAGATAAAATGCCCCATTTCGACCACTTTTCTTACCTCGCAACACTGATAAATTGTGCATGAATTTGATCGGGAGGATCAGAAGCACTCCCTGCCATCTGGTGGTCCATGTAAGTCCAGACAAGTGTTGAGCACAACACATGATGAAATGTTTCTGGTGGGCAGGGTCAAGGAATTTGTCATAGGAACGGCTGCAAGCTCTCATCTCGCCCACTGCTCATGACATACCACATTTCTCACAATTACCCAACAACAAAATATGAGCAGAAGGCAAAAAAAAAAGAAGCAAATGCACTCCATAACTTGCATTATTCTCATTGTGGTTAATGGACTAATGGGCAGCGTGCTCGTGTTGATGTGTGTGTGTGTGTGTGTGTGTGTGTGAAAGGCTGCTGATGCCTGTGTGACGGCAGGACTTGAATTGATGAATAGGTTTAGACTGCATTTACCTTGAATCCACAAAAGAGACACACACCTCCGCTCTCTCCTCTTTCACGGCTTTGATGAAGCCTACTCGAGCACATTTGATTTCATTTTTCTGTTCTCCCATCTATTCATCTGTAGAAAGAATAACACACTATGTTTTTGTCCTCTTGGTAGAGCAGACTAATATGATCAGAAATGAATGAATGGAAGAGTGGACGGAGTTGAGTCTGTCTTAATTGTGTTACTCGGTGTACGGATGTACAATTGCACTCGCATCCGTATTCATCCGTATTTTTTGCGTTAATTGGCAAAAAGCTTAAATAAAATAATTTGTAAAATGACTAAAACTGAAATAAAGCTAAATAGAATTGTTTTTTAAAGCTAATACAATGGCAACATTAAAAAACAATAATAATTATTAATAAAACTAAACCTAAAATTAGAATTTTCTAATTAATAATAAATGCCACTATAACATAATGTTTAATTAACACATCAAGCCTCTTTCTCAAGCCTATTTCTGCACAAATTATACCTTTTCTGTGTCAATCACAGTTGGTTCGGTTTGGTGTCTAATGATAAAATCCACGCCTCTGTCTTCATTGAAAATGTCTTTTTTAATACACAGTATATTTTGATCTTTATTGTCAGTTCTCAACTGTGAATCAAAAACAAAACAAAAACAATTCACTAATATTCACACAAATTGATGTGGCAAAGAAACCATTATTTACATGCGCTCAACAGTGAGACTCGTGATGAACCGCCGCTATTCTTAAAGAGACAGCACCATTTTTATTTTTTTTTTTACTCTGTAAATATTTGGAAACAGAACAAATTGATCATGTAAACAATGAAAGCACTAAAATGTATAATTAATTGTGTAAAAATGTTTAAAAAATAAATCCAAAAAGTAAACGGGGCAGAAATATTTAATCAATTATTATGCAAATGCTGAAGAATTTAACACACAGGCTGCTTCAAGGACACTTTATAGATTGTTTTTTGTTTTTCTGTTGCATTCACATCAAGGACGATAACGACACAGAGGAACCGTATCAATGTATTCACTTTGAGAATGATTTTTACTAATATAATTTGTGTTATAGTTCTTGGTGTGAATGGGTGTTTATGCTGGGTAGCCCCACCCACTGCGAAATCTCATTGGTCAAAAAAAATTAAAATAATATTAAACATCAATTATGTTGTGATGGGATGTGTTTGAGTTTTGCCACGGTTTCAAGTTCCATGTAGATTTGCCGCTAGACACCTGACGCATGCTCTGAGCATAGTGTTAGCCAAACGTTTATTTTAAAGATTTTGCAAATATACATGGCATGCATATACATTTGTACACAGATCTGCACATTACCCGAGGCTCTTCAGTTGGTCAGAGCTGCTGGTTTGTATTACTTCAGTGCTGCTGGTGTTGTTGATATCGCTTTTTCTGACGCCCTCAGGCTTCATGCTGGGAGTCTGTCTGTCTCTAGGTAGTTTGGACCTCAGGCGGTCCCGGAGTGACTGTATGAAATTAGATTTATGCCCCCGGTTAAAAATAGCTGTTCCACCTTGCTGGTCATTAACAGAGCCTGGAACGGCTGCATCATTCACATAAGATTTAGGACATTAGGAAGTCATATTGTGCATTGTGGTGTTGTGCATATTGATTCACTTTCATATGTCCATTTTCTGTTCTTTTCATTCCTCCCATCACGCCGACCTTCAGACCACAATGGTTTCCCTGGAGGGCTTATCTAAGGTGGTGGACCCGTCCCAGTTGACGCCCGACTTCGAGGGCAGCCTGGACTACAACCATGAAGAGTGGATCGAGATCCGCGTGGCCTTCGAAGACTTCACAGGCAACGCTCGGCACCTGCTCGCCCGCCTGGAGGAGATGCAAGAAACGGTCACACGCAAAGACTTCCCGCAGGACCTGGAGGGAGCCCGGCGCATGATCGAGGAGCACGCGGCCCTGAAGAAGAGGGTGATGAAGGCTCCCATGGAGGAGGTGGACAGCGAGGGCCAGAGGCTCCTGCAGAGGATTCAAAGCAGCGAGAGCTACGCTAACCGAACTGTGCCTGTGCCACCCGGGCAGAGGGATGGGCAAGGGCAGCCCAACGCTGACACCCAGGGCCTGCTTCCCCGCATCTCAGCCCTGCTGGAGAAACTGCACAGCACCCGGCAGAACCTGCACCAGGCCTGGCACGTGCGCAAGCTGCAGCTGGACCAGTGCTTCCAGCTCAGGCTGTTCGAGCAGGATGCCGAAAAGGTGAGATGCACGCTCAAGAAACATCAACATTACAGCCTTGTGTGCTACATTGTATTACTTGTATATTTTACAGTATTTATGCCATTATGATTACCGTGAGAGATGTTTTTCACTCATCCCTCAGAAAAAGCATTTTTCAGTTAAAGTAAGGCACTCACAATGGAAACGAATAGGGCAAGGCAAATAGTCATAAATTAAAACAGTCAAAAAGACAGAAATTATACACATTAACATTATATTAGCGTGATAGCATCACTTACTAACGTTTCTAGCTCGTGTAGCTTTCACATTAAACATGCATAAATACAAGATAAAAACCTTTAATATAGAGGCTAATCCAAACACAGGAATTACATCGTTGACAAATAACTTTTTATTTTTTATTATAATAATTTATTTTATAGAATATTTTACATTATTATAGATTTAAAATTGTATATGTAATATTTTGTTTATTATTATTAATTAATTTTATATATATATATATATATTATATATATATATTTTTTTTTGTATATATAATTTTTTGTCATTTTATTTTATTTAATTTTAGGGTTGGGTCAAGTGAAAAATATTTCTTAATTGGTATTATAACACAAATGTTGTCATTCAGCTAACCAGTAATGGAATATTCTCTAAATCAGTGCTTCTCAACCTTTTTGACTCTCGGCCTCCCGTTGAATAACACAACATCAAAGTCCCACACCATATAGGCTAGGCTAAGCGGAAACCCTTATTGCACACACTGGATTTCTGCTGTAATTCTGATTTTTCTTCTGCTTTTTCTTGTTGTTTTTTAACATTATTGTATTTTTTTTTATAGCATTTTAATAATTTTTAATTGAGATTATAGCTAGATTATTTTAATATATTAATAGCAATGTATTAATTTAAATACTTTTAAATCTTCCTGCTTTCCACTGAATGTTTGCCAAGGCCCCCCTAGGTGGGGCAAACCCTGTGTTTTAATTCTATCTGGATCTGTGCACATATTTACAGAAGTTCTCACTAATTCGTATCAATGTTTCTCATAGTGGGTGGACAATTTGCATGTTGCTAGGAAACCAGCAGCTATTCTTTGCTCCTGAGAAATGGGTCATTTTTATGATTTTCTATTTTTATCCATTTCAGCTGTATGAACACAACGATACACGTGTTCATATATGCGCCCGATGGGATTTCTTACATTACAAACACACACATACACTAAACCTGCTTCTAGTCAAATGTGTGATTGCTGTATCTCTGCAGATGTTTGACTGGATCATGCACAACAAAGGGCTGTTTCTGGCTGGATACACTGAGATCGGTAACAACCACCCCCACGCCATGGAGCTGCAGACCCAGCACAACCACTTTGCCATGAACTGCATGGTGAGGAGATTGATCTTTTGACATGCACACACTCCACAACACTTCTCCTGTCGGGGCAGGTTTTAAAAAGCAGGCTTAATAGTTATCTATTTTGGGTCCTGATTAGGAGATGACGAGCACGTGAAGCTTTGTGCCGTGCAGCTTATATTTATCAAGCCGTAAAAAAAAAGCGCCCCTTCCCGCACCCAAAACAAGGCGTCTGTGGATGAGAGTCCAAATCAAGGACTTCTGGGAAAACATGAGTGGAATGAGAATTTTAGATTGACACGTCAGTCATTTATTACACTATAATCAACCACGACTCGTTCCTTGCATCATACGGCAATTGTATACATCACTGCACATGCACAGAATTTCCAGTTTCGGTTTTCAATCCAATCAAGTGTTTAAATGTCCAATTGAACGGGAATGTCCATCGGATTTGGCCAATTCCTTCCAGTTGATTACATGTGACTTTTTTTTAATTTTCTTCTGCTAGTCCGATTACACACAGATTATTAGGGTCCATGTAAACGCGTAGCTACTGTGTCACTGCCTTCATCCTGTATCCCGTAATGTTCCCACAGCGGAAACCCTTACGCACCCACTGCCATTTCTTTCGCTCACTGACTAAACTAGTATTTTTCTTCCATTTAAGCTGCGTAATGGCTTGCGTTTGACAATGTAAGAGCCGATTCTTTATTGAGTGATGGTGACTCATCATATAATCAGAGATGAAGCTTAGACCGTGATCCACCTAAGTGCTTCCTGTTTGGGTGTTCGCCCACCAGCTGTGGGCCCTGTTAGGGGCGTCCTTTAAAAATCCCCATTACTGTAGGGAGAAGTATTGATCACTTCCTGTTTAAAGAGGCAGAAAGAGGATGTAGGCTTATTGAGCTGTGGTAAGTCTTCAAATGTTGATGTAAAAGTTTAATGATTGTGTTATAAGCCATCAATAACAAGTGTTAATTACAAGTGTTTTTAATGTTTTTGAAAGTCTCTCTTATGCTCTCAGAGGCTGCATTTATTTGATCAGAAAAACAGTGAAATATTATTACAATTTACTATTTGAATATATTTATAATGCAATTTTTTCCTGTGAAGCAAAGCTGAATTTTCAGCATCATTAGTCCAGTCTTTAGTGTCACATGATCCTTCAGAAATCATTTTAATATGATGATAGTAAAAAAAAATTGTGTCCCGCAGAATGTTTACGTGAACATAAACCGCATCATGTCGGTGGGGAACCGTCTGCTGGAGGCCGGCCACTACGCGTCCCAGCAGATCAAACAGATCTCAGGTCAGCTGGAGCAGGAGTGGAAGGCCTTCGCTGCGGCGCTGGACGAGAGGAGCGCTCTGCTGGAGATGTCTGCTACTTTCCACCAGAAATGTGACCAGGTCAGAGAGAACACTGATACATCATCATGTAATGATCACTGAAACCAATGAGAGCTCAGCGGAGAGATCAGTGTGTATGTGTACGAGTTGTGTATTGGTTTGACTGTAGAAGATGTGATTTTTCATAATTAGAATGGACTTCACATGCTGTTAAAAATTAATGATAATCAGACTTTGGCTTTGATTCATTTAGAATAACAAAACAAACATTTTTACATGTCTTTAGTGGAATGTTGCTGTTTGAGCTTGAAAAAGGTCTGCAAAGTTTTCTTCCGGGAACGAACACGTCACAATATTCCTCATTTAAATAATGCCCTCCCAAGGCATACACAGAATAAAGGGGCGGGGCCTGGTTGAGTTAATTAGTAGTGTGTTGAAACTGGCAGTTATGGTAAGCGGTTGACCAATCACAACACTGTGATCCAGCCGACCAATCAGAGCACATTGTGCTTTTCAGGAGGAGGAGCTTCATAGAGACAGGAACTAAACTGAGTATTACTGACAGACAAATATGTCAAATATGTGAAAAATAAGGTGTTTTTTTTAATCATTCAAGCATGAAAACATATTTTAGTACAGCCTAAAAACAAAATTAAGACTTTAAAAAAGACTAACTTTAAAAGTTAGGATGTTGCTTAGCTAACAGCACAACTCTCTAATAAGCATACAAATATGTAGAATACACACATAATGAGTAAAATATAATTATACTGAGCATTAACTTTTTATTTGGAATGAAGTTTGTTTTTAATCAGCATTTATAATCCCTTTATTTGCATTGTAAACATTCACTTTTATCTTTCGGAATGCGGGGGAAAAAATCATGCTTGTAAAAATGTGAGAAAAGCATGATATTTGAGAGATTGCTGTAGAGAGAACAGGTGAATAAAATATTCCTCTCACACATGCTGTTTTTATAGAGATGCTGTATCAACAACAATATTTTTTCCAGACGTTTCTATTCCTTTGAGCATCAGCACAACTGCCGATCTGGAGACAGCCTGGCTCGGGCCGTCCTCATGCATGAGATTCTGTTTGAGTTGAGGAACCAGACTCTCAGTCTCTCTTCATCTCTGAGAAAGAGTGGGATGAGATGAAAGACGATTTGATTTGAATTGATATTCAGAGTGCAGCATAGAAAGCATGTCTCTCATCATGTCCTGCATTTGCCCTTATTATTAGCTTTAATTCACTCTCGTTCTTTTGATGTCAGAGGTCTATATTGAAATAACATAAAAGAATATATGTTCAATTTAGAACTTGCCTTTATTTTAAAGTGTGCTTCATATTGTATGTAATTATTCAATTTTTCTGTCGTAAATGTGTGTATACCTGTGTCTTTCTTCAGTACATGAGTAACGTGGACTCATGGTGTAAAGCGTGTGGGGAAGTGGACCTGCCCTCTGAGCTACAGGACCTGGAGGACGCCATCCACCATCACCAAGGCCTGTACGAACACATCACCGCTGCCTACTCCGAGGTACAGAGCCGTGCGTCTCCAAATCACTAAATTGCAAGGCACTCTTGAAAAGCCGTTTAAGGGAACTGATCCCAAAGTAATGTACTAGCACATTATAGCAATTACAGGCATGTCTGAAGTGGCAATTTTAGCTAATTATATTTATTATAAAAAGCTCAGTGCTATTAAGAGTTACTTTGCGTGTAACAATACAACTTCATTTTAGTATAATAGGTTTGTACAATTGTTTTCTCATCATTGTCCCGCCCTCTTCTAGGTGAGTCAAGATGGAAAAGCCTTATTGGACAAACTTCAGCGCCCTTTGACCCCCGGCAGTGCTGATTCGCTGACGGCGTCCGCCAATTACTCCAAGGCGGTTCACCATGTTTTGGACATCATCCATGAGGTTCTGCATCACCAGAGACAGCTGGAGAACATCTGGCAACACCGTAAGGTCCGGCTGCACCAACGTCTGCAGCTGTGTGTATTCCAGCAGGACGTTCAGCAGGTAAAACACACACACACACACACACACACACACATTCATTCACCTTAAAATACCCCACAAGATCCACATGGGTGCAAGTGTGCTACTGAGAACTGCACGTGGCATTTCATAATACCCTTGAGGGAACGAATCAAAAAGCATAGAGATGATACAGTGCGATGGAAGGATATGAGGGAGATACAATAAAAGGGCGTAGAGTCTGCATGAATTACTGAAAGGACTCCATAAGCTGTCATGTCACTAACACAAAAAAAAATTGATATCATAACAAAAACCAATATGATATTGAACAATATCACAAAAAAATGTAATGTTATTTTAACGTTAGTAATGAACATAAAATGTTTATATAATAATATATAATAATATTTTTGTCAATGTCTTTATTTATTAAAATTTTGGTAATACCTACACAGTGAACAATCCTGTCTCCACAGAACCATTTTTGGCTAATTTTCACACACACACACACACACACACACACACACACACACACACACACACACACACACACACACACAAAGAGGGATAAATGTAATTAAATTTAATAAATTTAATAAAATGGCATGTTTTTAAATAATATTAAAGATGTTCTATGTAATATTCCATAATTTTGAACAATTCAAATCTCAAATAAAAAAATATGTAAGGTAAATAGTGTTTTAATATTTTGTATATCTTGTTCATATTTCTGTTTCTGATTAATATTAATCACATTATACACCACACAATTTGACACTTTTTGTCCCCTCGGTTTACATTAAAGCCATTTTGACCATGAGGTTCTTGAAAGTAGTTGCATCCACTAGATTGAGTCTTCTACTGATAGGAAAGAAAGACTGATATAGTTTTTTTTGTATTCCAGTATGTACTTGCGACCAGTGCTTTTGGAATCCCTCAGTGTGCGGCAGTGTGTCGGCAAAACATCTTACCAGCAGACTTTTTTTTTATATCTTTTTTTTTGAGATTCCTAAATTCCCAAAATTCCTACTTCTGGGCAGGCTTTAGTTTAGCATGCAATTACTGTGACCACTGCCTCTTTAATACAGGAGAGAAAACACCACTGCAGCATCTTGGGCTGAAGTTCTCTGGGATTATAATTGTTTACACGCAAACAGAAATAGACACATGCAATTTAAAGTCAAGGATAAGCCGCTGCCGAAGCGTAGCATTTTGCGTTTCTTTCTATTGTACGTTGTTTTCATAGGTTCAGGGCCAGTTTATTGGTGCAGAGATTGTGGTTTTCTGCCGAGAGGTGTTCGACCGAGAGAATGCAGAACGGCTAATTCTGTGGCTGAGGGAAAGTGTTGCCATGGAAACCACTATTCAGGTGCCGGGGATGCGATGAGAGAGGGAGAGCTAGGCTGTGAACGACACCTTTATGCATAATTCTTTCTGTCTTGGACCCTGTAGTCTCACCTGTCATGCTATCTTGATTTGACTGCCGTGAACATAAAACCTTTCTGACAGGACACATTCTCACCTAAAGAAGGACTGCCGAAAGCTTTGCCGCCGTCTCACAAATTAATTTGAATTTTTGTCTCTGTGTTGAGCAGGTTCTCGACTGGATTGAGAACCACGGTGAGGCGTTTCTCAGCAAACACACGGGGGTGGGGAAGTCTCTGCATCGCGCCCGAGCCCTGCAGAAACGCCATGAAGACTTTGAGGAAGTTGCTCAGGTTCGCCATTCAATCCCATTATGAAATCTCCCCTTCCCCTCAGGTTTTATTTGAGCTGGCTTCCCTGGATTCTTCCGTGCATAAATTAACACAGCTGATAAGAAGTCGCTGAATACAATACAACACATGTTGAGGCTTGTACGACTAGTCATTTTTACTAGTCTGCTGGTCCATGGGTATATTTAATCTTATGTAAATTATTTGATTTAATGTCACCAGTGTGACAGACCCTACTAATGGACTATCGTATTTTCAGGACTATGTCACGGTTTTGGTTAAACTGGTCCACTTTAGACATTCTACTAACTATAAGTAACTTTGCAACTACATGTCCACTAGCAGTCATTAGAGTATTAGTAGACCGTCTGCTTAATATCTGCTGACACTTTATTTTGTACACAGACATTATACTGACTAGAAGAAACTTTGCAACTATTTCAGCAACTATATTGTTTGCATTAGTCAGTGCCGAAATGCATTTGAAGTGAAATATTCTTAACGGCTGACATGAGCATCATCATCATAGTCCATTTGCGTCTTCTCTTTATCAGAATACATACACTAATGCTGATAAGCTGCTTGAAGCTGCGGAGCAGTTGGCCCAGACGGGCGAGTGTGACCCGGAGGAGATCTATCAGGCCGCCCATCAGCTGGAGGACCGGATCCAGGACTTTGTAAGGCGTGTGGAGCAGCGAAAGGTCTTGCTGGACATGTCAGTGGCTTTCCACACCCATGTGAAGGAGGTAAGAACTAGGGATGGACAGGATGGTTGAGTAGTTTAGTCTGAATGAAAAAATAGGACGTTTTTTGGCCCCGGTTTCACAGACAGGGCTTAGATTAAGCCAGGATTAGGCCTTAGTTCAATTGGGGCATTTAAATAGCTTTTATAAACATGGCTTAGAAAAAAAAAACTTTACTGGTGTGCATCCTAAAATAAATGGCACTGACATACTTCTGGGACTAGGCTTAAGCCTTTGTCTGTGAAACCGGGGGTTAGTACTTTTTTTTTTTTTTTTTTTTTTTTGCAGTGGTGCTTCATAGAGGTTGAATTAAAGACAACCTCTTGGGGACAGCTTCAGCATATGCTACACTGTCTCACAGAAAAAATCACCTCAGCCATCAAAGCACAGCTTTTGTAACAAATGAATCGCCGTCAACAATAAACTTCAAAACTGTTCAGTTCTCCTCAGGCCTCAGATCGCCTGTTTCAAACAATGTTCCCATTTTTATGCATAATGTGCAGGTTTTTTGCGACTACTATGATTTTTTTTGTGTGTGTGTGTAGTAAAAGGATGTAGATATTTATATATTTAGCGTGCTTATTTGTTATTTTTTTGTGTTTGTTGCATGACTGTTGCATATTTAATATGCTATGCTAATTTCAAATAGAGTCTGAAAGCATGTAGTTTTACACATTTGCACAAGAACCTGATACATTAAAGAGGACATTTTCAGCTTTCTTTAGTGTGTAGTATTGCTGTTTGAGCATAAAAAATGTCTGCAAAGTTAGAAAGCACAAAGTCACTCCAAATTAAACTCTATATCAGTTTCTGAACTCCCTGAAACGCCTCCATGAACGCATCACAATATTCCTCATTTAAATAATTCCCACCTAAGGCATACACAAAATAAGGGACGAGGCCTGGTTGATTTAATAAGTAGTGTGTTAAAACTGACCAGTGGTTATGGTAAGGGACGGGACATTTCCCAAACACATTTGAAGAGGTTGAACAATCACAACACACTGATCCAGCCGACCAATCAGAGCACATTGTGCTTTTCAGAAGGAGGGGCTTCATAGAGACAGGAACTAAACAGAGCGTTACTGACAGACTGAGAAGAGAGGAGCTGCAACAATGGAGAATATGTGACAAACAATGTGTTAACATTCAAGCATGAAAACCTATTTTAGTAGAGCCCAAAAACAAAATCAAGACTTTGTAATAAACTGTCAAAAATAGTTGATCTCCGAATGCAACGCAACAGGGAGGAGAGTAAAGATGGAAAGCTCCTAAAGCTTAGTTCCATATAAATTCACGGATAATTTGTTGTTTTGTCGTTAGTGAAAATCAATATTGACTTTGTATTTGAAAAAGGATCCTCATATAAGAAGCAATACTAAAATTCAGAGTCAGTTCATTCGCATTCGGAGATCGACTATTTTTTACTGTCAAAATGCCGGCGGACGGAAACACAGTGAGTTGTTCAAAATCTTTCTTTTTAGTAAACTGTGTACACAAACAATGTTCTCAATGCTGGAGTTCATGTGTAGAGCCTCTGGTGATACTTCCAGCAAAGTTTCATGTTGTGTCGAGCCTTCTTAGTGTTTTAAAAATAGCGATTTTTAATGCTATCATAGTAGTGCCCCATTCACTCCCATTCAAAAGGCAATTTGACCGAAAATGAAAATACGATCAAACTTAAAAGTGGCGTTTCCATCCTAATTACGCTTTTAAACGAAAGTTCGCCTCGGGTAGATTAACAAAAAGACCCTAGGTTGCATTTTGGCGAGAGTTACCCCTTAACATTCAATATCAGATCAGAAAGGAAAAAACTTAATTACACAAGGTACATTTAGCAAAATATGCTATCTTTATATGCAACACAAATAATAATATATCTATTATTATTGTAGGTGTTACCGTAGCTTTCTAAGCTAAGTATAAAAGTGATTACCGCATGTGTGTTTTGCTCATAGCTGTGGACGTGGCTGGAGGAGCTGCAAAAGGAGTTGTTGGACGACGTGTACGCCGAGTCGGTGGAGGCTGTTCAGGACCTGATCAAGCGTTTCGGGCAGCAGCAGCAGACCACACTGCAGTTCACTGTAAATGTCATCAAAGAGGGAGAGGATCTTATTCAACAACTCAGGTGCACAATCTTCTCATCTGTCCTTTCCTTTCATGTCTTCCTCTGCAACAGCTCTCTATAGTGCTTTCATGTTTTGGTGTGGACACAAGTTTGATTCCATTGAGGTGGGAAAGTCATTATTGTGAGTCATCTTTTGAAATCTTACACACACCAATGAGTTGTACCTCTGAAGTCTGAAACATAGAGGATTATACACAGATGATAAATAGAAAGCACATTTTGCTGTCACTGTTCCTTACTACAAACAACAAACCAGAGTAACTTATGAACAAATAACTGTTATGAACTAGTTCTTTCAGCGGATCAGTCATTATTGACTGATTATAATTGATCATTATTGAATCAGAAATACTCAAATATCAGTGTTGAGCTCATAATCGTTTGCAGTTAATAGTTTTAATCAGTTTAATAACTCTTTCATTGAATCGTTCAAAGCAATCATTCGCTCATTTTATTATAACCAACTCAATATTAATCAAGTTAATCTTAGATATTCTTGATGCTCAAAGCACTTACATGGGTGTCAATATTAAAGATACACATTCAAGACATATTTTTGGCATAATAATGGTGCTTGAATTTAAAATAAATTACAAAATATTACCAAAAAGTTGTATTTTTGTGATTTGCATATTTGTATATATTTAGGACCCATTAAGCACTAGAAGAATCATTAATGGGCTAGTTACATAAACTATTCATAACTTTAAGTCGGTCACATAAAAACGTAGATTGGTCTAATTTGATACATAAAAGTAAGACTGATTACCCATAACTAACTACTAATTGGTCATACTAGTTCTTAAGACACAGTCTTATCATAATTGCTATGTTTATGCAACTGGCCTAATGGAATCTCTAATTTGAGTCAGAATTATAACCAGTAATGTGTTCGTACTCAAGCAAACATTAGTCATGCTCACTTGAACAAACCTTTGGATGGTTCAAGCACTCATTTGGCCTCTTCCACAAGCATCCACTTTGCATTTGGAGCACTATCCTCTCTATGCATTACTGTAACTGTGAGTAACTATTAGTGCAGCTGTGAAGTGGCATTGTTTGGCTTGATGTCCAGTGTTAGTGCTGCTAACAGTCAGTCACATGTATAGTCTGCGTGTGGGAAGGACTGAAGGCTGAGATTCAGTAAAGCTCGATGCTTCAGCAGAAAGTTGAGCAGGAGAAGGAGAGAGAAGCATGCAGTCTCTCACCGCTCTCACGTGTTCGGCTCTGCCACATTTCATCAGTGCAACTCTGAATACTCGACTGCCGGCACTACTGCAGTGGCCTGCACAACACAGCAGAAATATTCCTCGAGGAATGGTTTGATGCAACCCAGTATGATTACGTAGTATGATCTTAAAGGGGTCATCGGATGCAAAATTCACTTTTATGTGGTGTTTGCATATAAATGTGTCTTTGCAGTGTGTGGACACAACCACCATACAATGAAAAAAATAAAACAATTTAATCCTCAAAAAGTCTAAACACTCTCAATAATCAAGCCGTTTGGATTTTCTGAGCAATATGATGTCATATTGCTCATGCTCCGCCCACGATCGATGACGGACTGTCCCGTATTAGCATATTTCCGCCCTCAGCCATTTGTATACTGTCCACCAAAGCAGCGCTTTAAGTGCTTTGTGTCGACACGCCCCATGGAAGAGAGGGGTGGGGTGAGCAGTTGCTCATTATCATTTAAAGAGACATGCACCGAAACGGGTCGCTGTGAACAGAGCTGTTTTTGAGGAGGTAAAAATGTGTTGTTTTACACAACCATTGAGGAATTTTAACCAAAGTATGTTACAAACTTTACATGAAGACCCTAAAGCATCATACCAACTTGTGGAAAATGGGCATTCAATGACCCCTTTAAGTCACGTACATGAGTCTGGTAGACGAGATTCAGTGAAGAAGTGGGTCTAACTATTTCACACAAAAAAGGAAGATGATATTAGGGTTGTCAGTAGGTTAAAAAAAATCGAATTAATTCCACATCAAAAAAGTAAAATAAACAAATAAATAAAAATACATTTTACATTTATATGAATATATTATAAAAAAAATGTATTGTATTTATCACAAATTCTGTCTCATGTTATGGTATGTATATGAAAAATATTATTAATTACTACATTTTAATTTCAAATAATACTGATTTCAAATAAAACTAAGAACTGGTTCATATCAATCATTAAGAAATTAAATCTGATTAAGTCCTATGCAGATGAATAAACTTATATTAAGTTTTAAATACTTTTATATGTGATACATTGCAGTCAATTAAACTTATTAGCATATAGTTTAAATAGATTACATTTTTTGAGTCACATCCACTTGTTATCCAAATATAAATGTAATTATATATATACACATACATACATGCATACATACATACATACTTAATTTTTAATATAGACCCTTAAATATTTTATGTATTTTGTAAATATATAAAATATTACATATGAATTTGCATTTAATGCATTATGTATTTGTTTTGTTTATATATGAAATTATATTATAACACATATTGTATTGTAAATGTTACATTTATTTTCGTATAATAAGTGGTGCAGTACTGGTAACTCCGCAATCACAGCATGTCAGTTTAGCATTCACACTGCATTTCCACGACTAAAGTTATTATTATTTATTTTTTTATAAAGAAGAGCAGATGAAGACATGTGGCCTGATCCTCCTCCTCCTCCGCTTGCAAATTAGTCTCTCTACACATGTGAATTTTGAGGATGGCTATCCCTTCATGTGCTTTCTCTCTCTCTCTCTCTCTCATTCTGTTATTCTCTCTTCCTCTAGTGTCTTACATAATCCTGCTTTCATAACCGCTTAGTTAATTATGCCGAGGTAATACTTAAACCCCGAGAGCCCAGAGGTACAAACAGAAAGGTCCCCAGCTCACACCAACACACAGAATGCCCACACCGCAGAGACATTACACCCTTACTGTACACAAGCTCTCTTACGCATTCACATGAGATATCAGGATCTCAGTTACTCACTTCCAGACGCAGGACTGTCATGTTATTTGAGCCTGGTCTAATCTCGAAACCCTGGTTGTGGATCGGTCGTGAAAGCGTTAATTATTCTGTTACTCCGTAACAAGTCCACTCAGTCACGCCAGCCTTGTATGATAAAAGCACATCACTATGGGAACAGACTTTCCACAGAGATCCAGCACTGAAGCGTCAATTAAAAGCGAGGGCCTTTATTACCCTGATAACTGTGATTTTATTTTATTACACCATTTGTTTTTAATAAAGTTTAATCAGAGTTAACCCGCTTGTATGCTTTGAGACGGGATGAAAGGACTCTTCTGTCTTTCTTCCATCCCTTACAGACTCATTTGAAACTGTTGCTTCCTCTTTCTCTTTTCCCCCCTTCACCCTCTTGTACAATTATTGCTAAAGCTGTCCCTGATAATTAACCTTTTTAATGAAAAGAGGATAATATTACATATTTTACATATTATCTTTCCAATGGGCTTGTAATCCTCTCACCCGTTCGCAGATAATGCATTTAGGACCATATAATTTCAATTTTTAATGAATTTAGAATCTCATTAGTGCTGGCTTTTTGTTTTATTACATTTAAATTTCAAGCCTGAAGTCACATCCTCTTTCGGGCCCTAATATTTGTCGTTTTTTGTTAGTTTTAGGTTCATTATTCTGCTGATCATTTACTTCTATCCCTCAGAGGTTAGAGCAACAAAATGAAGCAAAAAGTTGCTTTTCAAACCCCATTTGCTCCTTTTTCACAGGCAGGGTGATGGAGACAGTGTTATAAATATAAATATATATATATATAAAGACTTCAGATGCAAAAGCCTCTAAGTGCCATCTGAAATTTTCTTCTAGAATTATTTTTATCAAGCTCGTTTATTTAAGTTCAATAATTTCACTTAAATGGCAATGCAAATTACCTATTAATTGTCATTTAAGTGAACTTACTTAGCTTAAATATAGAAGCTTTATAAAAATGATCATTCTAGAAGAAAATTTCAGATGGCACTTAGAGGCTTTTGCATCTAAAGTCTTTATATATATTTATATTATAAAATTATCCGAATTGATAGCTATTCATTTATTTATTTCCATCCAAAGCAGCTTTTGGGATAAAGATCAATTTAAAATTTTCAGAATCAATTTGGAATAAAGATCAATTATCAAATTCAGAATCAAAAGAATCAAATTAGTATTAGATAATAAAACCCCTTAAAATTATTGAAAATGCAACAGAAAATAAACACTTGCCTCAGTAATTTACAATCTTAATTGCCATTTGAAAACTCCTGATTCATGAATCAGTGTTGAACTCAAGGCATCAGTTTGCATTGTTATAACAACTGTCTTCCTTAATAAACTCATTTAGAGTCATTTTTGATCAGAGCTACATAGTGAAACAAAAGTTTGTCTAAAATGAAATTATTATTATTATTTTTTATATGATTTGAGAGCTACAGTATACATTTTGTATGTTTTATCAAAAGCAGTCTGTAATGGGATAAAACCAAATTAGTTTAGATGATAAAATAGCATCTCAAATGGTGAAAAACAGTATTTTAAAATCTTAAAGGGATAGTTCAAGTTGTTCCAAACCCGTTTGAGTTTCTCTCTTCTGTTGAACTCAAAAGGAGATATTTTGAAGAATGTTGGTAATCAAACGGCTGACGGTAGCCATAGACTTCCATAGTATGATAAAAAAAAAAAAATACTACCGTCAACTGTTTGATTACCAACATTCTTCAAAATATCTTCTGTGTTCAACAGAACAAAAATACTCATTCAGGTTTGGAACAACTTGAGGGTGAGTAAAGGACGACAGAGGTCTCATTTTTGGGTGAACTATCCCTTTAATGTGTGAAAACATCTTTTCAACGAATCAGTCAAACAGATTCATGAATCAGAATTAAACACAGCAATCCTTACTGATTCCCAAGGTTCCCTGTTTTGACCCCACTCAATCAATCAATGAAGCAGATAATAGTCAGGAAGACCAAATAAAAGCATTGTGTTCGTGTAAACAAGGTACAAATAGAGAAAACACAGCTAAAATTCCTCAAATTCCATCAGACTTGGGCTTGAGAATTCCAAACATTCCTTAAATTATTAATTCCATTTTTATTACAGCTTTGATTTTCCCAAAAGACATCATTGTAAAAAGTAAATGTTTTTTTCGTGTATCACTCGCGCACACACTAGAACAAATATACCTGTGCTGTAACGGCTCTTGCCCTGTCTTCCCGCAGAGACTCGGCCATCTCCAGCAACAAGACTCCTCACAACAGCTCCATCAACCACATCGAGAGCGTCCTGCAGCAGCTGGATGAGGCTCAGGCTCAGATGGAAGAGCTCTTCCAGGAGAGGAAGATCAAACTGGAGCTTTTCCTCCAGCTCAGGATCTTTGAGAGGGACGCCATTGACGTGAGTTCACTGTATATTTGACCAAGTGTCTGTGGGGGGGACAGTATGCGTTTTAATTAAAGGGATAATTCACAGAGAAATTAAATTTCTGTCATTGTTCCAAACTTTGAATCCTGATTTGGGAAGAAGCTGCCAGACCTTTTGTTTTCCACGGAAGAAAAAGTCAAGTTTGGAACGACATGAGGGAGAGTAACTAATGACAGAATCCTCATTTTGAGTGAACTAATCCTTAAACTAGGGCAATATTCCCATCAGCACATAGTTAGTGACTCCCTGATGTCTAATATGATTTGCTAACAATTAATAAGCAGCAATCTTCAAGGATGATTTGCACCCAAAAGTGATTTCTCTCTCTTTCCTGTTTGCACAGAGAGTTTATAAAGGAAGACATTGGCCTTTACATATAAGAGCAAGGCAGGAGAGGTCACTCTGTTTCTTGTCCTGGGTGATCTCGCTGTGTCTGCCCATTAGTAATGGCTCTCAGACTTTGCTCATATGTTGTACGTTTTTTCCCAGATTATCTCCGATCTGGACTCGTGGAATGAGGAGCTGTCGCAGCAGATGAATGACTTTGACACAGAAGACCTGACGCTGGCCGAACAGAGACTGCAGCACCACGCGGATAAAGCCCTGACCATGAACAACCTGGCCTTCCATGTCATCCACCAGGGCCAGGAACTGCTGCAGTACGTCAACGAGGTGCAGGCGTCCGGTGAGGCCAACGTCATATTAGAAAATAGCATATTTTATTATAGCTATATGCACATCTGGTGAACTTTTGAAAGAAATTAATACGTTATTTCAGCAAGGATGCATTACATTAATCAAAAGTGACAGTAAAGACATTTATGTTCTAGTATTTCGTATGAATGTTGTTCTTTTGAACTTAAAGAACTGTCCCAAAGGAAGAGTTTTCAGTCTAGCGGCTTCATGATGTTTGTTGTTAAGAGCTAAGAATTTGGCGCTTCTTCTTGTTTTCCAGGTGTGGAGTTGCTGTGTGACCGTGATGTGGACATGGCCACCCGTGTTCAGGATCTACTGGAGTTTCTACATGAGAAACAACAAGAGCTGGACGTGGCGGCGGAGCAGCACCGCAGACACCTGGAGCAGTGTGTGCAACTGCGCCACCTACAGGCCGAGGTCAAACAGGTAATGCACAGGCTATCTTCAGAGTGGAATACTTGTGTACTACTGCATACCGCTCGGTATGTACTTAATACCGCCTACTGTTTTTGAAAGTGCTGTTACACTGCACTGATGTGTCGATTTGTCTGTGTTAATGTCGCAGGTTCTGGGTTGGATCCGTAATGGTGAATCAATGCTGAATGCGGGTCTGATTACGGCCAGTTCTCTTCAAGAAGCCGAGCAGCTGCAGAGAGAGCATGAGCAGTTCCAGCATGCAATCGAGGTCAGTGCTCCTTATATTCTGCTTCAAACCTTTTCCTTTTTCTTATTCTTTTTCTCCCTGCCTTATTCTTATTATAGACCTTTACCATAGATATAATAGATCAAACCATAAATATTGTCCATTTTCATTAGTGCTAGCTTGCCCTTCAACTATGGGCTGTTTTTGAACCACAAACATAAACTCACACACTTTTCACACGACTACTTTTTATTTTGTATACTAACAATGATCCACTGTGAATCCACCACAAGTCAATTTATGTATTGTTTAACAGCATTCTGTGGTCCAAATAATATTTTTATTAATAAATTAAACAGATGACTGTCTTGCTAACGCTAACTTCATACCTAGCATTTATGTGTCCTGAATACAGTTAAATTATATTTTCACACTTTTTGAATAATTTTATAAATCACGCCGTGTTTGGAAATTGATGCATGATAAAGAGATTCTGTGATATTTTAAGTAACATTTGAGCAAAATATTATAATGTAATACTGTATGTGACTGTACACCACACATGAGGAACAGATGTTCATTCTTTGTTTGAATGTATTATAGTTTTAAACATTTTTATAACTTTTAAAATACTTTTTTATAGTTTAAAATTGAAAGATTGGCTCTGGAACAATCTATACACTACTGTTCAAAAGTTTGGGGTCAGTAAGAATAATTTTTTATTAAATTTTTTAAAGAAATGAATGCCGTTATGCAACAAAGACACATTAAAGTGATCATAAGGGACAGTAAACACATTTATAATGTTCCAAAATGCTATTCTTTTGAACTTTATATTCATCAAAGAATGATTTCCACAAAAATATTAAGCAACGCAACATTGATAACAGTACAATGGCACATTAGAATGATTTCTGAAGGATCATGTGACACTTAAGACTGGAGTAATGATGCTGAAAATTCAGCTTTGCCATCATAGAAATAAATGACATTCTAAAATATATTTACATAGAAAAAAGTTATTTTAAATTGTAATAATATTTTTACTGTTTTTTCCACAAAAAAAATGCTAGTGTATATAAAAGGTATTTGAAAACTGAATGCATGGTAAAATCAACCCCCTGAACTTGAAAGTGTAGAAGAAACAAATGCACACAGCACTACAAATAGCTAAACATATTTATCGATGCTTCATTTGGCCGTTTATCTGCACCTCGAGCTCATAGATGATCCAGACATGACCTGATCCTCATGTGTTTCTGCTCTCTACTTCCCCTCCTTTAATGAAGAACCAGGATAACATCAGATCCGCTGTCACTGTATTGCTATTGGGAACCTGAAGCCACAAACACTGCCTATCTCATTTCCTCCAACCATCAGACTCCAATTCTGAACTGAATACTCGCACTTTGTGGGCGAATAATAAACTATCAGTTGTATCTTAGCATCCATTGTCTTAAATCGTCTGACTCCTGCCCATCTATTCTGTTGTGTTAGTCCTTGTTTTTGTGTCTCATCTGACATGTTTTCTCCTCCTCTCCACAGAAAACCCATCAGAGCGCCCTACAGGTCCAGCAGAAAGCCGAGGCCCTTCTACAGGCTAATCACTACGACATGGACATGATCCGCGACTGCGCAGAGAACGTGGCGTCCCACTGGCAGCAGCTCATGCTGAAGATGGAAGACCGGCTCAAGCTGGTCAACGCCTCCGTGGCCTTTTATAAGACCTCCGAACAGGTCAGTAGAGGGTTTCGGCTGACTGACGCGTCACAAATATATATATATATATATATATTAACATATCTTTATTGCGAGGATTAACCCCTTGAGATGAAACATCTCGTTTTCAAGGGGGTCCTCCAGTATTTCAAAGCAAAAAAAAAATACTAGTGTGCATTTTGTTTGGATATTTATTGACAAATCAACATTTAAGGCTTTTTATAATTCATATGTGACCCTGGACCACAAAACCAGTCACATGGGTAAAAACAATTTTTAATTGAGATTTATACATCACCTGGAAGCTGAATAAATAAGCTTTTCAATGATGTATGGTTAGGATAGGACGATATTTGACCGAGATACAACTATTTGAAAATCTGGAATCTGAGGGGGCAAAAGAATCGAAACATTGAGAAAATCTCCTTTAAAGTTGTCCATTTATGTTCGCGATTCACTGCATTCACTCACAAAAATAAACGTTTTATATATTTACAGTAGGAAATTTACAAAATATCTCCATGGAACATGATCTTTACTTAATATCCTAATGATTTTTGGCATAAAAGAAAAATAGATAATTTTGACCCGTACAATGTATTGTCGGCTATTGCCACAAATATACCCGTGCGACTTGTTGTGACTGGTTTTGTGATCCAGGGTCACATATTGTAGTGAGTTTAACAGGCCAACAGGCAGCTGAAGGCTCATCTTCCTGTCTTTGCTGTAGGTATGTAGTGTTTTGGAGAGTCTGGAGCAGGAGTACAAGCGTGAGGAGGACTGGTGCGGAGGAGCCGACAAACTCGGGCCCAACTGTGAAACCGACCACGTCAGCCCCATGATCAGCAAGCACCTGGAGCAGAAAGAGGCCTTTCTCAAGGTAACATCCAAACCCAGAGGACACATGTCTTCCTGCCAGTGTTTGCAGGGTCCCCGCAGGTCCTTAACATGTCTGTTGCTCTTTCTACGGGCTTACGCTTTCCTAGCAGTTTGCAATCACCGAATAGCCCACATTTATGCCATGTGACTGTTTTGATCTACTGTTGAATTATGATAATTTTTATAATTTTATAATTATGAATCATGTGTTTATATCATACCTGCAAATTGACGCCTTTCAGCGAGGAAAGTTTCAATGCCATTTTCTTTTCATATTACCTCCATATAATGCCTAACAAAGTAGTGTTTACATGCGCAGTTCTTCTTTGTTTGCAGAAAAAAGTTAATAATAAGTAATTATGTAATATATTTTAAATTTAAATAAATTAATATAAATATATATATATATTTAAATTTAAAAGAGAAATGTATATGTATCCCTTTTCTTAGAAAATGGTTTAAAGGCTGAAATGTGAGGTTTATCATTTTATAGATTTTTATTATTTATCATTTGAACAGTAAAGTTGTTTAAATCATCGTTTTTACAGTCATTTTAAGGTTTAGGATGTTACCATAAACATTGACGTACATTCCCCCAGCTCAATATTCATTTTTTTTGTGCTGGCCTTAAAAATTCTTGCATTTGATTTTGAGAGCCCTGGTGATCGGCTGTGTTTGGGTAATTTCTGTGATGCTCTCTGTGTTTCAGGCGTGCACCTTGGCCAGGCGGAACGCCGATGTGTTCCTGAAGTACATGCACAGAAACAGTGTCAGCATGCCGGGGATGCTGAGTCACGTCAAAGCTCCGGAGCAGCAGGTCAAAAGTGAGTCATTGCCCACAGCTTTACGTCAGAACGGTCCGGATAATGACTCGGAAATGTCACACTAAGGATAAAAGTAGCATTTTATAAGTGTCTCATTTGTAAACATTAGTTCATGTTAGTTCACAGTGCATTAACTAATGCTAACAGATACAACTTTTGATCTTAAAAATGTATTCTTAAATGCATTAGCTAAGATTAATGTTGTGCTGTGGAAGTATTGTTCGTTGTTAGTTCATGGCAATTAATGTAGTCTGCATGAAAATGCATGACTTATTGTGATGCAGATCCGAGTGAAACGGCTTCTCGAACAAGAAGAAATGTAGGGCGGGACTTGATTTTGTCCATAGGGATGGGTGTGGTTTGCTCATGTGAGTGACAGGTTGCCTGTCAACACGTCATCAGGGAAGAGTTGTCGCTGCAAGTCAAGTTATTTCGATTAAAGATTATGAGGAACATGAATTAAAAAAAATTATGTGCACGGATACATAATTTCTAACGGATACTGCATAATTCCATACATTTTTTTTACGAATGATCAATTTTGATTTCTTGGTGGCTTTAATGTTAGCAAAAGAAAGTGTTACCAGGATAATACACAGTCAGACTGTACATTATCCTGCTTATAACACAGCTATATACCAAATGTATTCATAAATGGACAGGAAATATTGATTTTGGTGTGAATTAGCTTATTTTGTGAGAAAGAGAAGGCTACACCGTTAAGTGGACACAGTTATACAGCTAAGTGGACATTATGCAAAAATATTAGACTGTAGAATACCACAACTGACCAATCAGAATAAAGTATTCCAGAGAGACGTATAATAAACACATGGTCTCTGTAGCATTTCAAACCACAGGGCTACAGATGCTGCTCTCCGCATGTTCTCCTCTTATTTACCAGTCCTCCCTCTGCTGACAAAACACAGTCTGTCTTCCCCATAGGGGTTTAGCTACAGTGCTTGTTGATTGTACGGTGTGTATACATTCTGAAATAGCTCTGTTACGCCATCTAGTGGCCGACCTGTGCGCTGCACCCTCACTGAGTTTCAGCATCTGGCCCACTTTGGCCCAGTTTAGCCCAGTTTCGAGTGTGTGCATTGTGAATGCGGCCCTCTTCTGTTCTGAGTGTGCTCACAATGACTCAGATAAGAAAAGCTTAAATGGGTCAGGCCTCCGCCGCACAGAGATGGCGACTTACTGCAGAACGGTGACAGCGTTACTCCACTGGGGATCGTCCCTTTACCTTCATGCCACACACACACACACACACACACACACACACACACACACACACACACACACACACACACACAGTAAAGTGCATCCACTGATATAGAGATTTTATCTTTAGTGCTGTCAGTTTAGCATTAATTTAGTCAAATTATTGATGTGAAAATCAATTCATTTATAGATGCATTAAATAAATGTTATAATTATGTCAATATTTTATTTAATAAGCTATTTAGTCATAAATAATAATATTAATAATGGATTTTCCTACCATCAGAGCAATTTAAGCTTGCATTACCCACTTAATGTATAGTTTCATAAATAAAATAATTCAAAATTGTTACATTTATGTAAAAAATTATGTTTTGACTAAATATGCATGGATTCGATCCATATTATAATAATACTATTATTATTGTTTCTATATTATACTACACTGTTATTCTTTTTCTACCATGTGTGCAATTCAAGCAGAAGAATTGCCCATTTCATTTATAATTGTATGATTAAATAAACTTTATTTTATTAATGGTAAAATAATGATATTAATATAACCATGCTTATATATATGGTAAAAAAATATATTGAATCATTCATTCAAGAGATGTGTTCAAAAACGCTGATTCATCCAGTAATGAAACAAGTATGAGACAGGTATCGCATCATTGAATCATTCATTCAAACCTTATTATTATTATTATTATTATTTCTTTATTTATTTTTAAACAAAAAAAATCGTGATTCTCATTTTATCCAGAATCATGCAGCGCTAAGGTTTTAGCATGCCTTTAGTGACGTACCCTAGTGTTTCGAGATCTGGGCTGGTGTGCATCATGGTTAAGAGTGTTCATGTGTGGTTTTGTAGATATCCTGAATGAGTTGCTGCAAAGGGAGAATCGGGTCCTTCACTTCTGGACCATGAGGAAGAGGAGGCTGGACCAGTGTCAGCAGTATGTGGTGTTTGAACGCAGTGCCAAACAGGTTTGATGTCTCTCTTTCTCCATCTGTTGCTTGTGATGTCTGATCAGTCTGATTATTCATTTTTTCTTGGCCCAAGCCTGAGACTGACAGACTGTCTCAGTACCATGCCTCTATTTAAGATGCACTGAGACATTAATTATTTACCTTTTTCATCTTCTGTTTGTATGTGTGTGTGTGTTTGAATGTGCATGTCTTCATGTGCCATAGCATGAACATATTCAGTTTATTCCTGTGGCTGGTTGCATAAACTGCTTAGACTATTCTTACAAGTTAGTCTTACAAGTCATCAAATTTTTTCTTTTTTTTTCTTTAAGACATAAAAATGTAGATTGTATTCATTTGAATCTAAAAAATAAGATTTAAGTTATTAAGTCAAGTCAAGTATATTTGTATAGCGCTTTTCACAATACAGATTGTATCAAAGCAGCTTCACAGTATTAAATTAAATTTAGATTTAAGTTATTACACCCTGGTTAACTGCTAGTTACTCAGTCTTACATAAAGAAAAAAAGATGCAACTGGCCACTGCTGGTTTAGTCATGCGAATGCTGTGGTTTTAAACAGTGGTTCTCGACTAGTTTTGCTTTAGGACCTGATTATACATCAAGTACCAGGGCATAAAGGAAATGAAAATCAAACATTGAAATTCATTGCATTGAAACTGCACAGGGAAACTTGACAACCTTAAAAACATAAAAAGCAGCACAAGTGTTTTTTTTGTTGTTGTTTTTTTGGTATGTTTTACTTTTGCTTGAAAAACGAAACATTTTAGAATTTTTATCTTGACCAAATTCACAAACACGCTATGCGACACAGGCACCTCCCCCCTCTTGAGTGGACACGCCCCTTACTGGTGATTGGCTACAAGTGTGTTTTGGTGCTCGGTCCGATCCACTTTCAACAGTGTCGAAATTGTATCAGAATTCGTATACTGCGCCTTTAATGTTTTATTGTATTTTTCATCAGATAAATGCAGCTTTGGTGAGCAGAAGAGATTCATTTAAAAAACATTTCAAAACATCTTACAGACCCCAAACTTTTCAATGGTAGTTTGTCAAATTGTTGCATTTAGCGTTGTTTTACCTTGCTGTCAGACACGCGTGTTAAAGCCCAAATCAAATAAACCCTAAAACACATTTTTTGATGCGCATCTTCACAATCGGTTTCTGCATTATTCATAGGAATGAACTCTTTTAATTCAATTACTGCGCTGTATAATGCTTCATGAGACTGCATTACATTAGAGAATTCAAATATCGCATAGGACCGCTTCATCGCTGTTCGTTCACCTCTGCCTATCCAGCTTTGCACTGTTGTCCTTCAGACAAATGTGTCATAAGTGTATATTTCCTCAGTTTCCTTTTTCCATTTCCAACAGTTTTCAATTCCAACACATGGAAAATATGACTATAACAATATTTAATACGTAACAACAGGCAGAGCACGTGTATAAGAGGGTTTCTGTGCAGAACGGCGCGATGAGTTTAACCACACTCGTTGATTACAGTTCATATCCTGACCGGATCAAGTGTGTTTCAAGTTTTTCTGGACATATTTCTTATACTCTCCTGCTCCAAACATGAACCAGCAGCGTGTACGCGTACATATTTCATCATGTCTTCTTTAAATTATATATATATGTTCAAATAAGGACACGTGATCATGAACGCGATGACACGTTGAATTATTCTGATACACAGAAGACAATGATGTAGACCGAAAATTCAGAGAAGAATGGACAAAAAAGTAACTATGCCTTTATTCTTTGTGTGCTAAACTAATGTGTGTCATTTGTTCACAGATTGTAGTGCTCGCAAACGTAATGAAAATATTATTAGACCTTTTCTTCCTCATTTTTTCAAATAGCTCTGAAAAGTTATAATGCAGATTTTTTTTTAAATATTTCTAATAATTTATCAGAACACATTTGATATGTTCATGATAGTTGTTAGTAGTCTCTAATCATACGATTTTTGTGAGTTTGTTGTCATAGGGTTACATTTTTAAAATACATCGAGGTGACCCCAACTCTGCTGTTTGTTTGTTTTTTCCCCGCTCACATTTAAATATTCATTTATCTGTATAATGAGTGTGTTGTAGGTCTGTGTTTTAGTGGCTGTTATCTCCCCTCTTCCCACCTTCTACACTCCCAGTGATCCACAGCTTTGCACAGCCATTTCATGAGTCTTTTTCAAATCTAAGGCCCTGTTTACACCTGGGATTAAGATGCGTTTTGGTCGATCGGATCACAAGTCGACGAGGGAGACACATACCCGTTTACCCCTGGAGTTTAAATCTGTCTCTTTTGTCCACTTTCAACCACTTCTGTCCTGATTTCTTCGAGGGGAGGGTCTATGGGCGGGCAAATGTATGGTTTTTTTTCCAGATCTTTCGATCTAATGGACGAAATAAGCTCACGCAATTTACAAATAAACGCACCCGAAGACGACATTCGACCACATGAGTGTTTACACTACAAAAGCAATCCGGTCGAATGCGTTTTCCACTTCGTTTGAAAGTGGACAAGCTTTTTAGACCCTGTTTACACCTGTATTTAGCTTTTTCCACTTTGCATCAATCGACTACCCTTGAAATCCAGAGTTCTCGCCAGAGCACAAATTGAATTTGCTCAGCGAGTTTACTCTGGCGTCGAGTAATGATGCTCATTAAATATGCCCTTGTATCCGAGCTGCACCAATCACATCGGGTTATCTGATATAGTCGGGCCAGAGGCGAGCTAAACAGAAGACGACAGCGCTGTGACGTCGAAGTGATTAGTAAACATTGCAAGATGGCTATGGATGAACACCAGATGTTTGAAACGGCTTTGGCCGCTACAATGAACGAGTTAGACGTGGCTTTTTATCTAAAACAGGAACAGAAGACGCCGCTCGAATCGTTCCTTTGCAAGAAGGGCGTTTTTGCTGTTTTGCCGACCGGATACGACAAGAGTTTAATCTACCAGTTAGCTCCGCTGGTAGCTAAGCATATGAGGCTAATTGTTGAGATTGGTCGTAGTGTTATCCAATTGCGTGCAGTGAGATTTTCAAATGCATGCTTGGTGCCGCCCCTCGAGCTGGCCGATTTCATTATTCGATGCCAGACCCTTAATCTTTCAGATTTGGGACTGGATTTCCAGGCTATCAATCGACCAAAACGCATCTTAATAGCAGGTGTGAGTGAGTGAGCAGTGCTAAAACAGGGTGGTTTTATGACACTTTAACAATCAGTATTTTAAAGAGTTTCTTTCTCATTGTCCAGGCTCTGGAGTGGATCCACGACACCGGTGAGTTCTATCTGTCCACACACACCTCCACGGGCTCCAGCATCCACCACACACAGGAGCTTCTGAAGGAGCACGAGGACTTCCACATCACAGCCAAGGTACAACACAGCAGCACAGCGATGACGAGCTTTAACTCTGCAGTTCCCTAAAGCTCATTCTGTCCCTGTGTCCTCAGCAAACCAAAGAGCGGGTGAAGCTGCTGATACAGTTAGCGGATGGGTTCTGCGATAAGGGCCACTCCCACGCCGCTGAGATTAAGAAATGGGTCACGGCCGTGGACAAACGCTATCGAGACTTCTCCCTTCGCATGGACAAGTATCGCACGTCTCTCGAGAAAGCCCTCGGCATCTCGTCAGACTCGAACAAAGCAGTATGTTGTTTTCTTCTCGTTATAGTGTGATATTTGATCATACCACATTGTCATGAGTGCACAAATGGTTTAGAGCCATAATCTGGACAAATAGTTTGTTTTCGCCAATCATCAAATGGCGTATATTTTTCTATTGAGAAGTAGGCTGTTAGCAGATTAAGTAAGATACAATCACTATTTGCAAAATGCATTAAGCATCAATATTGCTCATAAACCTCTTCATAAGGTACATATTATTTTCAAATAATAGTTTTACAATATTCACAGCTTTAGGAATATTCCTGTATGTAATCGGCATATTCATAATACATTTAAAACCATTTTTCCTGATAATCTCTTCTGGAGGTGCCATTTATCACAGTATTTCATTTTTATTACAGTAATTAATTGTACACAATAGTGTAATCTGTTCTAAACAGATTAATAATATATTATAATATATTATTTTAGCATTTATTTTTATATTTATAATATATTTATATTTTCCGTTATATGTTCCATTTTTTTGCTATTTTTATTTAGTTTTAATTTATATTTATTTCGGTTTTAGCAATTTTAGTAGTTTTAGTTTATAACAACACTGTTAATAACACAATCTTTTACAACTGCCTGTATCTAATATCAAAAATAGCCAAAATTCTGATTACTACATGTGCCATCTGTTGTAATCGGATTTCTAGAAACCAGATAATTTACTTGATCATGTTATGGGAGGGGCTTAGCTAGGACACTCACACAATGGCCTTATTCCAGTCAATATCATAATATGTTTGTGCATGTAAATATAATCAGTCAGAATAGTCCTGCAATAAATATGGAGTCAGAAGTATGTGGGACTAAACCAAGTTGTTCATCGTTTCCAGAGTAAAGACCTGCAGTTGGACATCATCCCAGCTAGTGCTCCAGGGTCAGAGGTCAAACTCAGAGATGCTGCCCACGAGCTTAATGAAGAGAAGCGCAAGTCCGCCCGCAGGAAGGAGTATGTCTTATTTTCTGCGAATTGTCACTGAAATATTTAAAGAATTCTTGGATTTTAGATGAAGAGAGATCTACATTTTCTGCTTTGTTTTCCATTTTTTACAGCTTCATCATGGCTGAGCTGATCCAGACAGAAAAAACATATGTGCGAGACTTGCGAGAGTGTATGGACGTGAGTATTTTAGTATATATTAGTGCGTTTTTGTTTAAAAAAAGCGTTATTCAAGGGTGCTGCTTGAATCTATTGTCCTGAAATAATATGTAAATTCTAAGCAAAACATGAGAAAAATGATTCATCACTTACTTCAGACTATGATTTAAATAAATCTATCAATTTGAATCTTTATTCATCCAGACATATCTTTGGGAGATGACCAGTGGCGTGGAGGAGATCCCACCAGGGATTGTCAACAAAGAGCACATCATTTTTGGTAACATGCAGGACCTCTACGAGTTCCACCACAAGTGAGTTCACTAACGCAAACCTCCAGTTATAGTTTCCTGTCCTCCATAAGTGACTCATGCGTATCGCTCCTCTTTCTGTCTCCAGTATATTCCTCAAAGAGCTGGAGAAGTACGAGCAGCTTCCTGAAGATGTGGGCCACTGTTTTGTGACCTGGGTGAGTAGAGTTAATTGTGTTTGAATACTAATATTGTATTTGCTTTGAATACTAATATTGTATTTGCTTCTTTCAGATCATTAAAATTGCATGTCTTTTCTTTCTGCAGGCTGATAAGTTCCAGATGTACGTGAACTACTGCAAGAACAAACCCGACTCCACTCAGCTCATTCTTGAGCATGCTGGAGGATATTTTGATGTGAGAAATGTTATGATTTATGTATTGCATTAATTTTGAACATTCATCGTGTCTTCCTGCCAGTGGCCAATTTGAATGCCAATTGTGAAAGCGTATTGATGTTCCTGTTACAGGAAATTCAACAGAGGCATCGTCTGGCCAACTCGATCTCATCATACCTCATCAAACCTGTTCAGAGAATAACCAAGTACCAGCTGCTCCTCAAGGTAAAAACATCTGGGATTCATCCCGAAAACTCTCAGACTGGTTTGATTTAAAAGCTCAGTGGTAATTCAAGTGTTTGTAGGAGCTCCTGACGTGTTGCGAGGAAGGCAAAGGTGAAATCAAGGATGGTCTGGAGGTCATGCTAAGTGTTCCCAAGAGAGCCAACGATGCCATGCACTTGAGCATGCTGGAAGGTCAGCGGACACGCATAGACATGCAAACACACAAGTGAGGCGGATGCAACAGTTTCTTATTACACTGAATGTCTTTTAGGGTTTGACGAGAACATCGAGTCCCAGGGAGAACTGATCCTGCAGGAGGCGTTCCAGGTGTGGGATCCCAAGACCCTGATCCGTAAGGGACGGGAACGTCACCTGTTCCTCTTCGAGATGTCACTGATCTTCAGCAAGGAGGTTAAAGACTCCAATGGCAGGAGCAAGTACATCTACAAGAGCAAGCTTTTTGTAAGTTTCACAGCGAGGTTAAAGCACTACAGTTTCTTTTTACGCAGCAGATCTGGTTGTTTTAAATGCTTTGTCCTGACTGCAGACCTCTGAACTGGGTGTTACTGAGCACGTAGAAGGAGATCCATGCAAATTTGCCCTCTGGATTGGACGCACCCCAACTTCAGACAACAAGATTGTTCTCAAGGTGACTCTCTCTCTCTTGCTCTGTTGAAAAGCATTGCAGTGTTTTGCTAACTTTCTATGCCACATCTCTGTGTAGCTTGTCCCCTTTGCACTTTAATAAGTAAAAGGGTGAATATTTGTGAAATCCACATGTTCAGTGTGTAGACTCTCTCCACGAAAATAATTTACTATCCCAGTTTGTAAAAGCAAGCTAAAATAAAACGGTTGACAAAAATGCATTTACAATTAAAGTTTGCGCTTTTTTGTTGCTTGCTTTTACAAACTGAGGGGAAAATGTCAATTATTTTCTGTAATAATGGACAGCATGCCACAGATAATGTTGATATTTAACATTACTTTATTAAAATAGAAGATCTCAGGCTGAGAGAGTGCTAGCGAGAACAAAAGTGAATCTGTTTCAAACCTTGACACTGATGATAGGGGAAGATCTGAGCACTCGCTGGTTCTCACTGCATGTTAAAAAAAGTGCTAGGAAACAAAAAACAAGTATAGTCTCTACTGTTGGTGACGTATGTGCAATGCTAATGTCTTCTGTCTCACATTAGCTGTTCATTTCCTGCATGCTGCTTTCAAACTAAAGCCACGGTTTAAAACTTTCTTCAGTGAAATGTGTCAAAATTGCTGTTATTTACTGTCAGCTTATATGTGGTTTACTGTGTGTCATATGAGCCAAAGAAACATTCTTTGGCTCATATAATTCATATAATTCTGTATATATACATACACACACACACACACACACATAGTAGTTTATATACTTTTTTGGTTTAAATTATAATTATTAATCACTTAATGATATACTAACTAGATTTTGTCTGTATTGATAAAGTTCAAATGCCATTGACTAATGCATAAACCATTCATCTCAACATGTTGCCAAAAATTGGCTCTAAATTATCACAAAACATGTTTATTAATGTTGTCCCTGTCTTTCTGGCCTCTGTCTCATGTAGTATGATATATGATACTTTATAAAGCAGTAAAACCTTGTATATTTCTATATTTCAAATGAAGCTAAGTCAGGGATGCAAACATGGATCCATGGTGAGTACGGCCACACAGTTAACCCACCCTTAGTTCACCATAGAACAGAAAAGAAGTGCGCACTCTTACTCAACTCTGTGTATTTCTCTGTTTTCTTTCTCTACACGTGTAAACACAGGCGTCCGGTATTGAGAACAAACAGGACTGGATAAAGCACATCCGTGAAGTGATTCAGGAGCGCACTGTGCACCTGAAGGGGGCGCTGAAGGAGCCCATCCACATCCCCAAAGCCTCCACATCCAAACACAAGGGGCGCAGATACACCCCCAGGCCAGTGAAACTTCTCTATTCTTACTTGTAAATTCGTTTAAAATAAAGTTTTTTTTACCCCTCAGCTTCATTTTACTGTTGCCGGATTTGTTCGTTCTTAAATTTAAGGACTTGTAGTTCTTAGACTAGGAGTTAATTTCCTGTGTGTGTTTATGTGTGCAGGGATGGAGAGGATCTGGACAGTCAGGGTGACGGCAGCAGTCAGCCAGACACCATCTCACTGGCCTCCAGGACCTCACAGAACACACTGGACAGCGACAAGGTCAGGATACACATCAATGAAAACAAGTTTATCTCATCTATTATTTATCATCTATTATAGTATTTATTAGTATTTTCTATCAGAGCTGCATGATTAATCGTTAAAATATCACAATCTCATTCCTAAATGACAATGATTCGTCATTGTGTAACACAGTGTCATTATTTTTGTGTAAGTACTAGGATAAATGTTTATTGTTCGGATATAAACACTGATGTCTACGGAAGCGATCAAAATAGAGCAACACTTTTTGAAAATAACTTGGCGCTTCAAGTAACGATTATGTCAATTACATTGTTAGTTACCGTTAAGTGACTGATAAAAACATTTATTTGTCATGGAGTCTTACATTCAAGAGATTCGTTCAAAAACGCTGATTCGTCCAGCAATGAAACAAGTGAAGTCTTTATGAGTGAGTCATTGAATCATTCATTCAACCTGTTGTTTTTTTATAATTCATTCCGATTAATTAAACGCTTTAAATAGACTGCAGCAATTAACATTTTGTCAGAACCTCTAGTGAATTACATGTTTGTTTGTTTTTTGTTGTCTGTTCAGAATCGTGGGAGATTTGTGAACTCTATTTGAAACAAACAAAATTTTTTTTAAGTGATTCTCAATTTATCCAGAATTGTGCAGCTCTATTTTGAATTTGCTTTTATTTTTTAGTTAAGACTTTAAGACTTTAGTTAGTTTTTTTGTTTCTTTATTTGAAATCTTTATTTTAGTTGATAATAACAAAACAGATTTATTTATTTTTTGACAAGAGAAAATTTAAGAAATGTAATGCATCTTCACAGACAACACACAAAGCAAATGCACCCATGAGCTTTAAATTGCGTAAGAATGTGTAATTCGTTGCGAATATGCTTTTGTTCTAATAATGCACTATAATGTGATATTATTTCAGGGCAGTTTTCTCATGATATATTTAGTTCATGCTGATGGTTCCTTTCCTACATTAATGTCTTTTTTTTTCTTTCTGAATGGTTGGAAAAAATATGTTTGATCTGTAGTAGACTCATTTTTATATTTTTTTATGCGCTTTTTTTAATACCATTCCAGGCATACAGTAGTAAAATGGACTAAAATGAATGAATGAATATGATATGGCAACATATTGACAACATCTGAAGGGCATTTTCATCTAAAGACTAAAAACATGTCTCTTTTTGTCTTTAGTTATCAGGTGGTTGTGAGCTGACAGTGGTCATCCATGACTTCATGGCCGGTAACAGTAATGAACTGACGGTGCGGAGAGGACAGACAGTGGAGGTACTAGAGAGGCTCCACGATAAGCCGGACTGGTGTTTGGTGAGGACCACGGACCGTTCCCCTGCCCTGGAGGGCCTGGTGCCCTGTGCCACGCTCTGTATCGCCCACTCCCGCAGCAGCATGGAGATGGAGGGCATCTTTAACCACAAAGGTGGGCACATTTCTTAAACACTTGCCAAAAATCATCCCAAGCCTTCTTCAGATAAAAATCATGAGCATCTTTTTGTGTGTTTTTCCAGACGCGCTCTCTGTGTGCAGTAACGATGCCATCTTGCCAGGCTCCTCTGCCACCCTGCAACCAGGTCATGTGATGGGCTCCCAGAGTTCCCCTGGGCCCAAACGCCCTGGCAACACATTAAGGAAATGGCTGACCAGCCCTGTGAGGAGACTCAGCAGTGGTAAAGCCGACGGCCACGTGAAGAAGCTGGCACACAAACACAAGAAGAGCCGTGACGTCAGAAAGAACGCCGACCCAGGCTCGCAGAAAGACTCGGACGACAGCGCTGCCACGCCACAGGATGAGACTCTAGAGGAGGTTGGTGCACTTCCTGTTTTTGTGTTCCTATGTATAGACTGACTACAGTTACATGTGCACCAGGGTTATTATCGGCAACATTTCTTCCTTATTGTGACGTATATCTGAGTAAAATGGCTTCTCAACAGGAAAGAATGTAGGTCAATGGGGAATTGATTGGATGGTTGTGGGTTGCTATTGGTCGATATCATGTGGGTGACAGGTTGCTCCGCCCTCACGCCAGTAAACGTCATCAGAGAAGAGAAGTCGCTGCGCTGTCATCAAAATAATGATGTGCACTTGCAAATACTTTATAATCAATACTTCAATATTCCATAAAAAAAATAGGAATCGTCCATTTTGAATTCATGGTAACTTTAAAAACATTTGTGTTAATTGAAATATTGCTGAAAACATATATAGATATTAGCTGAAAAAAAGAGAAATGTTAAACTGATGCACTAAAATTATTAACAATAAATAAATAAAAACTAAAACTGAAATAAAAATAAATTTAACCTAAATAGCAATATATATATATATAAAAGAAAGAATAAAATGACAAAAGTATTGTGTAAATGAGGTAAAGTTAAATTGCAACGTTGCCCAAATCTAGTTATAATCGCATTATGAGGGTGCATGTAAACGCAGTCATTTTCAGTAGGTACTTTACCACATATGTTTCTGCTTGTTTCACTTTAGTTCAATATTATCCATACTTTTCAAAGCTGACTTTCTGTTTATGTAACCTAATTCCTGATTATGTCCCTGATCGTCCACAGAGGGTGCGTAACGAGGGTCTGAGCAGCGGCACCCTCTCGAAATCATCATCATCAGGTATGCAGAGCTGTGGAGAGGAAGAGGGAGAGGAAGGAGCTGACGCTGTGCCTCTTCCTCCACCCATGGCCATCCAACAGCACAGCCTCCTCCAGCCCGACGCACAGGACGACAAGGTGAGCCGCTCGTGATACAGCAGAGCGGGGGACTGAGGAGGAGGGTTGGTGCGCTAGTTTGGACAATTTTTATTTAATTTAAATTTTTCCTAAAACCTCAATTACACCTCATTAGAGATCCTCAAACCCATTCAAACTTCTGTGTGCCAGCGCTTGTATCTCCTCCTGGGATATGCAGTCCTGACTTTCACTTTTCCAGTTCTAGCTTGTATAACTGTGACTACAATGCAAGCACTGTAAAACTGTTTTTCTGATCATATTAACCTTTGATCATAAAGAATCTTGTCATCTTGGCCCCACGACACCTGGCATTAACATGCAAGCCGTTTGGATAATCTTGGGTGGATTCTTATCATATTTAATAAGGGTGGAATGTGTTTCTTCACAATAAATCAACCATATCTGATTACTTATCAAATTATTTAATTGGATTACTCTTGTTTTTCTAATTTCTTTGCCCGAGAGAGCACTTTTCCCCCTTTTTCCCTTTTAACCCCTAGTAACTTTACTGAGGTAATGTTTGTAATCAAAGGAAATGCAAGAAATAAATGACAAAGCATTTTAACTATCCGTTTGCAATTTTGCAGCCAGATCTCTGTCAAATCACATGATGCATTGGAATCGTGTAAATGAAATATGGCTTAATAATATCTAGACCAGTGGTTCTTCGCAAACTTCCATACCTGTTTTCATACCTGGCTCTTTTGTTTTGGAACCTGGTGCATTTTCTTCCTTAGTTTGGTTTGTTTAGGCATATATGATCACAGCAATTGATGAGAAAGACCAATGGTGAGAAAGACCAATCCGATTCAATGGACCAACGAACTAAGCTGTATCACAATCTATGATGGGTAATTACGTCCGTTGCATGAACACAGCAGTGTTTGTTTTGCTCATAATGAATCGTGAGTTAACCTGCAAAGACAAAGTGAAATGCTCAATTGAAATTTGTTCAGATTAACACATTTCAGAACTGTCCAAGACTCATTCAAGTTCTGACGAAGCCTTGAGTCCTGCTCAAAATGATGAGGTAATATAACAACAGCTACAAATAAAGCCTGGTCTATCCATCCATCCTGACGGATGATCGCTATGAACCGTGTCCCGGAACATAAACAGTGCGCTCTGAGCAATGAGAGTTTACTCGTGCGTAACTTGTATTAACAAATTTTGGTCCATTTAGAAATGTTGCCTTGTTAAAATGAACCGAGCTAAGAAGAAACTGCAACATTGTAACAATTTTAAGTCCCGTTTCAGAATAAAAAACAGACGTTCTAAATGTGTGAGAATACCAATTAAAAAGATTTTAATTAGTAATTTATTATTAAAGGAACACTCCACCGTTTTTTTAAATAGGGCTTATTCACTTTCTTTCCCACATTTAGGTAGGTGGGCAAATGCATTTTTGTCTCAGTGCATGCATTGTTTTAGTTTGACAGGGTCTGCGCTAGCTTAGCTTAGCACAATGAATGGAATCCTTTGTTGCCAGCTAGCATGTCCTGAGTAAAAGTGATATACATTTTTTTAAAAACCCACCTAATTACTTCTTGTGGCCTGCGTATTCACAACAAGTACAAATAGTGATGCAGATTAACACTAGGCGATTTCCTAGGCAGATATTGACTTATATATTAAGGACTATATTAGGGCGAAGCACTGCTACTTGGGCATGATATCTCTGCGCCCAAGTAGCAGTGCTTCACCTGTGCTTCCCCCTAATATAGTCCCAAGTCAATATCTGCATAGGAAATCGTCTAGTGTTAATCTGCATCGCTATTTGTACTTGTTGTGAATACGCAGGCCACAAGAAGTAATTAGGTGGGGTTTTTTTATTTTTTATATCACTTTTACTCAGGACATGCTAGCTGGCAACAAAGGATTCCATTCATTATGCTAAGCTAAGCTAGCGCCGACCCTGTCAAACTAAAACAATGCATGCACTGAGACAAAAATGCATTTGCCCACCTACCTAAATGTAGGAAAGAAGGTGAATAAGCCCTATTTCAAAAAACGGTGGAGTGTTCCTTTAATATATTAAAATAATCTAACTCTAAATTAAAATGTACAAAAAACTTTAACCTTTTTTTTTTTTTTTGGTGAAGAACTTGTAGTTCTTGAGACTTCTTGAATCACAAAATGAATTGTGGTTAATTAGTTTAATATGTCAACACTCCTCAAATATTGTGTTGAGAACCACTGGTCTATATACACTGAACCGAATCCGAAATGCATGTTAATGCCAGCCTCAAAGGGGGTCCGAGAGAGATAGAGAGGCAGATTTTTCCTTGAGTAGAATGTAGTCTCTTGTAAAACGGCCACAATAGGATGAAATGCTGGAGTTTTAGCTGGTCTCATCGCTGCTCAAGAACAGCTTGTGACACTAATTTCTTTTTCTCTTTTGTTTTGTTTGGGCTGTATTGTTTACCATAGCATTACGTTGATTTGTGTCCTGTCTTTGTTTTATCTCAGTTCCCATATCTCTCCATCTGACTCCTCCCCTTTCTGGCCTCCCTCCTTTCACTTCATTTCTCATTGCTTTCTTTTCCCATAACCCCCTGCTTATCAAAAAGACCCGAGACCCCCTTTCTTTCTACTTTTATTTGCTGCCTTTTTTCGCTCTTGGTTTTTTTGGTAGAGATTTAGAAGCCGACCACTTCCTGAGAACTTCCACTTTGAAGTAGTGTTCTTTTAGAAGCAGATTCCTCATTTTGGTTTGATTCCGTTATTCCACTTTCATCTAGACAAGACTTCCTCTTTCTGTTGTTTAAATCTGTCTGATTTAAACTTAGAACCACAAAATGCCCTTACTCATCCTTTTTCATTTTTTTTCTCTTCTAGTTTTCTACTTATTTTACATTGTTGTTTTATATGCGATTTATGATTTAGCCCCATCTTTAATTGATTGTCCTCCTAACGCGCTGGTTTTTGATTGGACTGGGTTCCTCGAACGCGTTCAAATGCATCGCAGGTCAGAAAGACGTGTACAGGTATATCCGAACTTCGACATCAGGGAGCTGTGATTAGGTAGAAAGAGGGTCATGTGCCTTATACAATGACTCTGAATCTCAGAGCCCACTCTCACTCTTTACCTCTCTAACCAACCCTCCAAACTCGCCCATTCACACCCCTCCCCCCTCCCCTCTGTGCTTATCCCCTCATTATCCACTCTGCTGTCTGATTGGCCTGTAAAAGCTAAGCAGACCTGAGGCCACACCCAGACACAAATTGGAAAGTCTGGAAGGCACAGCAAGGGTGAGACTTTCTGCTGGATTTCCCTCTATTTCTATTTGATGAATGTTTTTGATTGCCAGTTTTCGAACCTAAAGTAAAGAAACCCTCCGCCAGTCTCAGGTGTCGAGCATCAAGCTATTGTCAACCTGAAGTCTCTCTTTTTTTTTTCTTTTTTTTTAAGACCCCATGAAATGCAGCAGGTTTCTTTCCTCTGTTGACACATTTCCTATTTTGGTCTGTTTGGCTGCAAGACTAGGACTGTACCTTTTAAATGCGTATATCTTCTAAAAGTGTATTTTTGTCAATGCATATAGAGCTATCACACATCACATGGAATAAAAGCCATTTTGATTATATGGGGCCTTTTTTATGAATAAAATCAAAATCAAAATCTCTCTATTATTTTCGACTTAAAACTGATAAACTGCACCAGAGACTGTTTGAGAGTGCAGATTTTGTACGTTTACAATGGTGTGATGCCAGACACATAATAATAATGTCATTACCATTAGTTACTGATGCATTCAACATAATGCAGTGAAGCTATTTTAACTGCTGTAATAAAATCTAAATTGCATAAATGTCTTTGAGGGCAAAGACAATAAACTAGTGCCTAAATCCATGCCTAAATGAATCCTGATTACAGTTTAGCTCCATATGGCTCGTATTTCCTTTGTGTCATTTAGTTTGTCTTTTTTCCCTCTTTCACTGTCTTTATCTCTGCAGACTTCTTCCCGTCTCTCCGTCCGACCTTCCAGTTCTGAGACTCCCAGCGCTGCAGAGCTAGTCAGTGCCATTGAGGAGCTGGTCAAAAGCAAGATGGTAAGAAGTGCACAGATGTATATGATATGAGGCCCTATCTTACACCCGGCGCAATGCAGCGACATGCGCGATGCGAGTGTTTTTTGCTAGTTTCAGTCCGACGCAGTTATCATTTTCATGTCCTGCGCCACGTTGTTTAAATAGCGAATGCATTTGCGCCCATGGGCGTGCTGGTCTGAAAACGAGGTGTGTTCTGGCGCATTGTTGGCGCGTTGCTATTTTGAGGCAACAGAAATAGACTGAGCCATTGACCAACTGAAACCTGGTCTAAAGTCAATAGCGCAATATTTTTTTTGTTATTTAAAGAGTGCGTTAGTAATGTGCGCCAATAGGCGGGTCCACAACGCGCATACACTGCTTATTAAACACACAGGGACGCACAGCAGCACACAAACATGCCAAATATTAAAAATAAAAGGATTACAATGTAAAAGATTATTATTGTGTACATAAAGATATGGTGGAATCCGGCTTGTCCCGTAGATGTTCTGCTTGCGCACTTTTACCTCGCGCACGAGCAGATCCGTTTGCGCTATGGAGACGCGTTTGGTCTTTCCACTATCAAATTCCGTCATGTAAATAGCGAATCTGCCATGGCGCGAGCGCAACTGGCATTTAAAGGGAATGGGAGATGAGACTCTGATTGGTTTAACGCACATAAATCCAAAAACACACCCATTTCTCATTAAGAGAATAGGGACAACTCTTTTAGACCATGCGCCGGGACCGCCGACCATTTTTCCCGTCGTTAACTAGCAAAAGTGGATTCGGACACGCCCTAAGTGAACTTGTGCCGTGCGCTTTAGACCATACGCTTAGATCCTTAAGATCCTTATGATATGATATGATATGATATGATATGATATGATATGATATGATAAAATAATGCCACAGTGTTGTTATTATTGTTAAATATAAAACACAAATGAATATAATATAATGTAATACCACAGTGTTATTACTATTATTGTTAAATATTAAACTTATTATTAACCAGGTATTATACAAGAATTGTACTAAAAATATATAATATAATATAAAATAATACCACCGTTTTTTTACTATAGTTATTTAGTAAAATAACTATAGCACACCGTGTTTTAGTTATAATATTAAACTTATTAATAACCAAGCATTATACAAGAACTTTACTAAAAAACATAACATTTCAAGTAGCTTACCCATCGTATTATTTGTCCGATCTCATGTCCACACAGGCTCTGGAGGACCGGCCCAGCTCTTTGTCTGTGGAACAAGGGGACAGCAGCAGCCCCTCTTTCAATCCATCTGATAACTCCCTGCTCTCCTCCTCCTCTCCGATCGATGAGATAGAGGAACGCAAGACCGGCTTCCTCAAGAGACGCCAGTACGTCATCATGCTCTCTTCCCTCTCTCTGTTACTGTCCTCGTTCATTTTCAGCGCCTGTAACACACGTCCCTTTTCTCCTTTTAGTTACATCCTGCTGGAACTGATCGAGACGGAGAGGGACTATGTGAGAGATCTCAGTTTGGTCGTGGAGGTAAGTGCATACTATTCACTGGATGCTGAGATATAGATATGTGATCACGTGACTAGATGTGACTGATGCTGTGTTGTGTGTCCGGCAGGGCTATATGACCAGGATGAGGGAAGATGGAGTACCAGATGATATGAAAGGAAAAGACAAGATTGTTTTTGGAAATATTCAGCAGATATATGACTGGCACAAAGAGTATGTATCTAGTCTGTGATGTATTGTATTATGATTTCAAATTGTATTAAAGAGGACCTATTATGCTTTTTTTTTTTACATTTCCATCTTCGTTTAGTGTGTAGTGTTGCTGTTTAAGAATGAAATAGGTCTGCAAAGTTACAAAACACAAATTCATTCAAAAATAAGTTATTCTTCCTGGAACGAACATGTCACAATATTCCTCATTTAAATAATTCCTGACCAAGGCATACACACAATAAAGGGGCAGGACCTGGTTAAGTTAGTTAGTAGTGTGTTGAAACTCACGGTTATGGTAAGGGGCGGGACATTTCCCAAACACGCTCGAACCGGTTGACCAATCACAACACACTGATCCAGTTGACCAATCAGAGGAGGGGCTTCATAGAGACAGAAACTAAATAGAACGTTACTGACAGCTGCAACAATGTAGGGCATAATAGGTCCTTTCTTTTTAATGATAGACACTGATTGGAAAAAAGGCCAATAAAAAAATGCTCACAGCATTGTCTGATAATTTAAGCAATTTTGTGGCTGTTAATTTCAAAACTATTTTGAAGAGAGATGAAACTAACTGCAATCTTTAATATTTCAGTTTCTTCCTGGGAGAGCTTGAGAAGTGCCTTGAGGACCCTGACCGGCTGGGCCCTCTGTTCCTCAAACATGTACGCCACTTTTTAAGTCTTTTTAAGCAATCAATCAAACTTGTTCTTTTACTGTCATTTAACATCGTTCATACTCGTGAACTTTTCATGCCTTTCAGGAGCGACGGCTGCACATGTACATTGTTTACTGCCAGAACAAACCTAAATCTGAGCACATTGTCTCAGAGTATATCGACACCTATTTTGAGGTGTGTATCTTAAATCTGGATTAATAAAGATTGTACAGTGCTATGCATAAGTTTAGACACCCATGCTAAAGTTGACTAAAAAGAGGAATAAATTAATTAATGCCTTAATTAAAAACATTAGGAAAAATCCAACTTTTAAGGACACCAATTTTCTTTGTGAATGAATAATGTATCGTAAATAAATAAATGTTCTTCCTTAAAATACAGGGTGCATAAGTCTGGACACCCCTATGTTAAATTCCCATAGAGGCAGGCAGATTTTTATTTTTAAAGGCCAGTTACTTCATGGATCCAGGATACTATGCATCCTGATAATGTTCCCTTGGCCTTTGGAATTAAAATAGCCCCACATCATCACATAGCCTTCACCATACCTAGAGATTGGCATGGTTTTATTTCAGTTAGCCTAATAGCTGGTTTGATTTGCATTGAGAGATGATCTTATGGAAAGTACTCCATGCCAATCTCTAGGTATGGTGAAGGCTATGTGATGATGTGGGGCTATTTTAATTCCAAAGGCCAAGGGAACTTTATCAGGATGCATAGTATCCTGGATCCATGAAGTAACTGGCCTTTAATAATAAAAATCTGCCTGCCTCTATGGGAATTTAACATAGGGGTGTCCAGACTTATGCACCCTGTATTTTAAGGAAGAACATTTATTTATTTACGATACATTATTCATTCACAAAGAAAATTGGTGTCCTTAAAAGTTGGATTTTTCCTAATGTTTTTAATTAAGGCATTAAGTTCAATTTCCAAAAGATGATTTTTTTATTCCTCTTTTTAGTCAACTTTAGCATGGGTGTCTAAACTTATGCATAGCACTGTATGTCCTTATTACATGCATTCTGCATTAATATATATATATATAAATCACATAGAACCTCATGAAACACTTCCAGAGTCAAACTGAATCACCTCTCTTGCAGGATCTGAAACAGTGTCTGGGTCACAGGCTTCAGATCCCTGATCTGCTCATTAAACCTGTTCAGAGAATCATGAAGTACCAACTGCTGCTAAAGGTTTGTCCATCTACCGCATCTCACTGCTCTAGACCTATTGACAGATGTTAGTCTAATCATGTGATCATGTGACTAGACCTTCATGATTCTGATGCGTTCTGTTGGTTTGTTTACAGGATTTCCTCAAATTTTCCAAAAAACTTGGAATTGATTCAGTGGAATTGGAGGTATTTTATTTTATATTTAAACATTGTTCTTTTCAATTCTGTTCTATACTGATGATGTTCTTGTGTTGTAGAAAGCGGTTGAGGTCATGTGCATTGTACCAAAAAGATGCAACGACATGATGAATGTCGGTCGACTCCAGGGATTTGAGGTAAGAACTTGTTTATGTCAGTAGATTATTATCAAGAAGGTGTTTTACGTTTGAATGGATGGATTAAACTCATCTGGTCGGTCTCTGACAGGGAAAGATCATTGCTCAGGGGCGCCTCCTCCTGCAGGACACCTTCATGGTGGCTGAACCGGACGGAGGCCTGCTGAACAGGATGAAGGAGAGAAGAGTCTTCCTCTTTGAACAGATTGTAATCTTCAGTGAACCTTTAGATAAAAAGAGGGGCTTCTCAATGCCTGGCTACCTGTATAAATACAGCATCAAGGTACAGGTGTCCTCATCTGTCTGTTTCTTGGGATCTAATTTTGTCATGATAAATGTGTTGAGAAAGTAAAAGACTAAGTAAAAACATGATGTTTGTGTGTGTGTGTGTAGGTGAGCTGTCTGGGGCTGGAGGACAGTGTGGACGGAGACCCCTGTAAATTCGCACTGACCTCCAGAACGTCTAACAGCAGCAAAGAGGCCTTTATTCTGCACTCAAGCCATCCGGGAGTACGACAAGTCTGGATGCTGCAGATCAGCCAAATCCTGGAGAGCCAGCGTCATTTCCTCAATGGTACAGCAACCAGCAACACTTACGAGTATAAAAGTAGGTCTTTAGGTCGAGTCATAAATGATGTTTAACATGCATTTAATACAAACAAAACAATCAAAAAAAATCCATCCCCCTGTGATTTTAAGGGCTGAACAATTTGAAGAATCATATGTAATTTTTTTGAATAATATATTTTTTTGCTATTTTAAAATGTGATTATTGTTGTAATTATTATTATTCATAAATTAATATTGTTATATATCAATTTGCCTATTATAATAATGATAATTATAATTATTATTATTCAATAAAAAAATTAAATAAGAAATATATTACTATTGTATTAATACTTTCACTGTAAAATTATAAAAAAAATAAAAAAATAATCCTTTAACAATACAATTTTAAAATTACAATACTAATAAGCCTGTCTTAATTCATTTTTACAATTTATAAACATACTGTTGTTCATTGCTAATTATTTTTCATTTATAATACATTAACTTATGTTCATTTAAAGAACTTAAAATGTTACAAATATATTAGTATATGTAGACATTGATTATTATTGTAGGTTAATGTTAGTGTTATACGTTTTGTTCATTTTAAGGTGATGCCTAAAGCTGTAACTAATGCTAACAATTTTGATCTTCATGATAAAAAGAATTAGCAAAATCTCATCCAGCCCCTTCTTGCCTGTTACACCCTGTCAGCTGTTGTGCTCGTGTGCGAATGGTTCAGTGAAGTCTCTCTCCTCACTAGATGTCTTTCCTCCTGCAGCGCTCACATCTCCCATAGACTACCAGAGGAACCATGTGGAGGGCCCTTGTGTCTCAGGCAGCGGTGTACAGGCTGGAGGGAACGGGGGTCAGGTGATGGCCCCTGGAGGAGGCGGAGGGGCCCCGGCTGGGTCGGGTTCCCGCTCTCGTCCCTCCCGTATTCCCCAGCCCTCGCGTTTGCCTCAGCCGCTCCGTCATCACTCTCCCGCCCTGGGGCCCGGAGCCCACGAGCCCGACGGCCTCGACAAAATATCAGGTATGTCCCCGAGACCTCACTCCAGGGGTCCCTCACCCTCTTGCACCACAGAGCCAGATCCAAAGGTGAAGGTTCCTGTGAGCCCTCACCCCAAACAGACGGACCCTACGGAAAGCGCTTCCAAAGAAAGCAGGGATGGAGCCTCTCCGGCCCAGATCCCTCGAGCCACGGTGGCCCCGCTAGCTCTGGTCAAACCCAGACCCGGAACGGTCTCGCCCATGGCCTCCCCGTTAGCCACCCCGGCTTTCAAAGACTCCATCCCACCCTGCAGTCCTGGGCCGAAGACGGGCGGCAGCTCCGGCTCGTTCTGGAGCTCTGTTCCCGCCTCTCCCGCCAGCAGGCCCGGCTCCTTCACCTTCCCCGCGGAAGCGTGCGACACCCTGGGACGACCAAATCAGAACCAAAGTCACCGGCATTCCACCCACAGTAAAGACGCAGACCGCATGAGTACCTGCTCTTCTGCCAGTGAGCAATCTGTCCAGTCCACTCAGAGCAACGGGGTAAGAGACACACTCCTGCCCCGGGCCACCGCAGCGCTTTAGCTCAACTCTGCTCCTGTCTTCCCCTCATGAATGACTCTCTAACACACCTGGATTCTGTCTGATTTCTGCCTCTCCTAACCTGGTTTCTTCTCTGTGGACCTCCAACAGAGCCTTTTCTCTGCATCTCAGAAATCTAACCGTTCTGCTTCTGGCCAGATACTAACTGTTTATGGAGTTGTAAAACAAGAACTAGATTTCTCCTTTTTTGTTAAATCAAAAAAATGAAAATATTAACCTCAAGCTACTTTCTTTGTGAGGTCTTTACAAGATGTTTTTCCATCTGAGAATCAGCTTTTCTTAAAGGAACACTCCACCGTTTTTTCATATTAAACTATGTTATTCCCTTAACTAAGACGAGTTGATACATACCTCTCTCGTCTCAGTGCGCGCACTCAATCGCTCTGGCGCGCGGCGCCACTTTGATAGCACTTAGCTTAGCCTAGTTCATTCATTAGGGACCAAACAGAGATGAAGTTAGAAGCGACCAAACACCTCCACGTTTTCCTTATTTAAATAGTTACACGAGTAGTGTAACACGCATCTGTCACATGCAGTAAAAAGTCACACCTGAAAAATCCTCTCCCCCTCACTTCTGTCATCAGAACCAACGTGACTTTTTACTGCGCCGAGTCGAAGTGCTCCCAAGTGCTATTCCGCCATACATTATAGTTATCCTTTTTACCCACTTAGAAAAGCGCCACGTTTTATTTTGTGTCACCATACTTGGTCGTGTAACTACTTGTGTAACTGTATTTAAATAGGGAAAACGTGTTTGGCCGCTTCTAACTTCATCTCTGTTTGGTCCCTAATGAATGAACTAGGCTAAGCTAAGTGCTATCAAAGTGGCGCCGCGCGCCAGAGCGATTGAGTGCGCGCACTGAGACGAGAGAGGTATGTATCAACTCGTCTTAGTTAAGGGAATAACATAGTTTAATATGAAAAAACGGTGGAGTGTTCCTTTAAGGACTAAAGGTGCAGTCACGTTTATTGTTGTTATGCAAATTTGATGCAAAAGTCATTTTGATAGGTTCATACATCACTACACCACTGAACGGTTCTTTTTCCCCCCACATAGTTTTGCCAAAATGTTGCTAATGTGACCGCACCTTATGTTAATCTTACGAAATGAATGCTGGAAACATCGTGTTAGTTTTGATTCTGCCTATCATGTGAGTTAGTTCAGAGTTTTAGATCTTTTTAACAGGCTACTGGAACTAACATGAGTTCTTATCTCAGTTTCTTTTCTGTTTCTTTCCTTTTCTTTGACTGTTCTGGTTTACTAATGCATGTTTTCGATGCAGTGCACTTGCAAGGTTACATGTCAATCAAAAGTTGTAAATATTACAGTTGAGCATGGGAGTTATTATGGAATGTTTTGACATTATCAAACACCAAAAACATTCATTTATTTACTAGCCCTCATGTTCTATATGGGGTCAAAGAGACCTCAAGACTTTTGCTAGATCAAAAAACTATGAACATTGATGCATCAGGCTGAAATGAAGACGTAATCATGAAAACTGATTGTAAATAAAATTTCAACTTGATAATGCTTTTAATGTCCTCCCTAACAAATAGTGCATTACATCTAGAGACCCAAAAACATTTAAACATTTATAAAACATAAAAACAAGAATTTTCGCATTATTTTCAGCTAGTGTAAAATAAATTGTATTGTATTTTTGTGCTATGTTGTTGCTATGTCAAAATTGACCATAAACAACAACATTGTTACCAGAAATAATCACTTTTTTGTTAAGTACATGGCTGCTCTATGATAAAACATAGGGATACAGCTTTAATAATACCCTCTTGCTTTTGATTGGTCAGTGGAACATATTACATATTACAAGGAAAAATGTAAGGCGTTTTTCTAAATGACACATTTAAGTGGAACATGAGGGTTAATGTGGAAATATTGTCGTTTCACACGAGTAAACGCATGGTGTTGTACAGTACAGGGGATTGTATTAAAGGTATAAAGTGTCTCTGGTACTAAAACCCGTGTGTGTGTGTGTGTGTGTGTGTGTGTGTCCACAGAGTGAAAGCAGCAGCAGCAGTAATATCTCCACCATGTTGGTGACTCAGGACTATGTGGCTCTGAAAGAGGATGAGATTAATGTAGGTCAAGGGGAGGTGGTGCAGATCCTGGCCTCCAATCAGCAGAACATGTTCTTGGTGTTCCGCGCCGCTACAGACCAATGCCCCGCCGCCGAGGGCTGGATCCCCGGATACGTGCTGGGACACACCTCCGCCATCATCCCCGACGCATCAGAGGGGACCATTAAGTAAGAGCTCGCCTCTAACCGTTTATATAACACATGCTGAATCTTTCATAATGCAACAAAATCAAACACACTAGTTAACTGTTCTTTGTGTTCTAGGCTAGGGGACCTATTATGCTTTGTTACGTTGTCACCTTTCTTTAGCGTGTGATGTTGCTATTTGAGCATGAAAAGGTCTGCAAATTAACAAAGCGTCACAATATTCCTCATTTAAATAATCCCTTCCTAAGGCATACATGTTATATGTTTGTGCGTGACTTGTAGTATGGCCATCTTGGCCAGGACTCCCTGGAGGAAGAGATTTCTTTTAATCTCAATGGGACCTTCCTGGAAAAATAAAGGATATAAATAAATAAATAAATAAATACATAAAATAAAGGGGGCGGACCTGGTTGAGTTAGTAGTCTGATGAAACTCACGGTTATGGTAAGAGGCACGAAATTTCTAAAATGTTTGAAGCAGTTGACCAATCACAACAGATTGGTTTAGCCGACCAATGAGAGCACATTGTGCTTTTCGGAAGGAGGGGCTTCATAGAAACTGGAGATCAGGGCGTTACTGACAGGAGCTGCAACAATGTCAAATATGTGAAAAATAAGGTGTTTTTTGAACATTCAAGCATGAAAACATATTCTAGTAGAGTCCAAAATCATAATAGGGCACAATAGGTCTCATTTCCTAAGTTAGACATTCGATATGCTATGTTATTTTTAACATAATGTGTTGCTTTCCAGTAGGAAATCATGGCATACATCCCTCCGCATTCGTAAGAAGTCAGAGAAAAGAGAGAAGGAAAATAAAAAGGAGGTCAAGCTGGAAAACGGATACAGGAAATCCAGAGAGGGACTAACCAATAAGGTCTCTGTAAAGGTAACACTAATAAAAACAAGCACAAGTCATTTTCTGGAAATCCTTCAGAAAGATGTATACTCAAAACTTTGTTCTCTATTTTGCAGCTTCTAAATCCCAATTATATCTATGATGGTAAGCTCAAAATGTCTCTTAAGTGAAATGTTCTGTTTGCTTAGAATTATAAACAGCCAATAAAGGGTTGACATGGATTGTTTCTTCTCTCCTCCCAGTTCCCCCGGAGATCCTCGTCCCGCTGAGTGACGTGACCTGTGATAAAGGGGAGTGTGTCACTCTGAGGTGTAAAGTGTGTGGCCGCCCCAAAGCCACAGTCACATGGAAGGGACCCGATCAGACAACACTCACGAACAACGGCCACTTCAGTATAGTCTACAGGTGCGGACAAACAGGACAAAATTGTTATTATTTTGGTCATATAACTATATATATATATTGCTTTGTTTATATATCTCACTTTAATATATCTATCAATTGTTAGATTTATGTTTTAATACCTGGAAGGGACATGGTGAGGAAAAAATATATTTCAATGCTTTGCATTTGCTCACAAAGAACTCAAATGTTTTGTGAACGTACAAATATTTTGCGTTCCCCCAAGAAACTTTGTGTGAGCTAACGCAAAAGCATTGACATATCATTTTTCCTCCCATAATTTTTCTTCCATCTCCATTTCCATTTATGGGCCTAATATAAAGATATTAGATATTTCTCCTGAAGGACAAAACACTGATTTTATTCTATGTGATTTCATTGCAGTGATTAAACTAATCTAATGTTTTATTTTGTTCTCTCTGCACCACAGTGAGACTGGCGAGGCCACGCTGCGTATCGTAGGTGTGACCTCAGAGGATGATGGCACGTACACCTGCATCGCTACCAATGACGTAGGCAGTGTGACATCATCAGCCAGTCTCAGAGTGTTGGGTAAGAATATGTTCCTTTTCAAACTGGGCTTGCAGAGTGTGTACCTGGAGTTTCATAAGCAAGGCTTTGAACTTAACTTGACTGTCTTTCACAGGAACTACCAGCGATGGAATCCGGGTCATGTGGAAAGACAACTTTGAGTCCTTCTACACTGAGGTAGCAGAGCTGGGCAGGTGAGAGACACATGGGAATTTATACACACACAATTTTGATATCAAATAGATTAATTTATAAAAACTTTGTTAGGGAATCCATTAGAAAAAACTAGGGCTGGGTGAATTAACGCGTTAATCTTTGCGATTAATTTGAGATGTTTAACGCATTAAAAAAAAAAAAAAACGCAATTGACGCAGCACCTTTTTTATTGCCTAGTTTTAATGACTTCCTGTTGCGGCTGCTATTGAAAAGGCAGAAAATATGCCGTCCCGCCCCTCCGTGTTCGGCGATCAGGTTTCATACTCGCGCAGCTTGTTTAGTAACTTCACGAGCGGGTCTTTTCTGCTCCGTGTGTGCGCCGCGCTCTCCATTCCGTGTGTGTGTGTGTGTGTCGGCGCGCTGCGCTTTCTGCTCAATGTTCCTCTCCGTGTTTGCGCTGCGCTCTCCATTCCGTGTGTGTGTGTGTGTCGGCGCGCTGCGCTCTCTGCTCAATGTTCCTCTCCGTGTTTGCGCTGCGCGTTCTGCTCTGTCCTTAACGGCCCAAACCAGGGTTCCCGCGGGGTCTTAAAAAGTCTTAAAAAGTCTAAAATTCTGAACTTTAAATTTAAGGCCTTAAAATGTCTTAAAAACGGCCAGATTTTCATCCGTGGTCTTAAATTAAATTTAGTTGGGTCTAAAAAAGGTCTCGCCAACAGGCCGTTCACATATCGCATCTTTTGCGCGCTCAAGTTCGTTCAAATGTAGGCGCGCGCTCATAATTGAAGCGACGCACTCGTTTTTTTCCAGGCGCAGCGAGATAATAAAAATCTCAACTCTTCAGAATGCCGCAAACGCACCGCAGGTCATGTGACAAGAACCAACCAATCAGCTTCGCCCCTTTCCGTAACAACATTGAAAGCTCACTCAACTGGAAGGATGCGGGTGCACCCAAACACTACAGGTGTTTTTCTCTTCTCCGTAAATAACTCTTGAAGCAGAGCTACAGCAAGCGTTTCTCGCCAGTGGAAATCCATTAGCCACTAAAACTTCTTTGTCATTTAAAAAACATATTAAAAGAATGTGCAGTTCTATTAAATATAATATCTCCATCTTTAGACACATTAGGAATAGTTTGACAACAGAAGCATCTTTTATGTATTTTAATGCCATGATCTCTCCACACATCACCTATTGTTTGTCCTGTTGGTCTCAGGCCAACGAGACCACACTCAAACCGCTCAGATCGGTCTATAATCAGGCCTTAAAGGTGCTTGACAGAAAACCCCCTCGCTATCATCACTGTAATATTCTCAGTAAATATAAAATATTAAGTTTTGATTCTTTAATTCGATATACAAATTTAAGAACTGTTTTTAAAATTGTTAATAATATTGCTCCACCCTCAATGAAAAAAGTCATAAAACTTTACTCTGAACAAACAAACCGAACATCCCGCTCCACTGCTCACAGAAATTGTGCTATCCCGAAAAGATCCTCCGCCTTTGCACAGACAGCCTTTTCATATAAAACCATTAAACAATGGAATCAACTCCCAGATAGTCTGAAATTATCTGTAGATCTGAATAATTTCTCTCGAAACTTAAAGAATTACATCCTCGATAACCAGTTGTGTCAGCATCAGTACATTTAAAGTCTACAAATGTAATATTGAAGTAAATGTTTTTGACTATGTTGTATATATATTAGGCTGTTATGGTTTTTTGATTAGTTTTTTTATTTATTTAATGTTTTAATATTGTGCACCTGCCCGGGGACTTCAGATGGAAAATAGTCTTTGCTAACTCTGGTACAAAACATCTTTTCGTAAGATTAATGTATTTTGTACATTGTCCCTGACAAATAAACGAATAAAATAAATAAATAAATTAAATAAATAAATAAATTGTGGAGAGCGCAGTGCTTGGTTGCATAGCAACGACAGACGCCACGGGAAAATCCGACCGAATTTTACTATTAATAATAAAAGATAAGCTAAAGTGCATTGTAAATGTCAGTAATTTATCTTTTTATAAAAAATGATTTAAAGTTTGAAATATGTAAGGTTTATCTTTTTATAAAAAAAACTTTTTTGTCTAAACTTTATTTGAACTTGTACATATTAGTATATAACATGTTGCAAGACACTTTTAAAATCTGGCTATAATTTTTAATGATATTATTTTAATGTTTATGTAAACAAAGTGCATATTGATGCTAATTTTATTTGTTATTTGCTGGTTTTCGACATTGTGTAGTATTAGTACTTTTTGAACAGGATTCTGTGATCACCGTGGTCATTTTTATCACAATAATCATTGAAATGAAATGTTCATGCCATTTCATCTCTAGTTATGATCAACTATGATCAACTAAAATCAACTAATTATGTGTTTTTACAGTATAATATGCGTAGTACAATTTTCTATAAAAAAATTAATATATCTGATTCTGATTCTGACACACGTTGTTGGGTGTGGAAGGTTACTAATGTGATTGTTTTATCTGTAAACTAAATTAATGTTTTTTCAATTACTTAATTCATTGAAATAAAATGAATTCTTTAATTTGAAAAAAAAAAATTGGCAATGTAGGTCTTAAATTTCAAACTTTATGGTCTTAAAATGTCTTAAAAAGGTCTTAAATTTGACTTGCTGAAACCTGCAAGAACCCTGCCAAACGCTCCAATCATGTACCGATCACGCACTGGAAAAGCAAAGTCCGCTCAAATAACGTGAAATTTCTCTGTAGTAGACTTGTGTTTGCTGAGCTGGTATAGTCATGCTGGGCAACAATGGTAAAATGACCTATTCTGATCACATACTCTGGTAATAATAGCTTTGTATGACTATACTTTATTTTGATAATTAGTAAAAAAATAAATCTGTTAAATCTGAGTATGTTGCATAGAACTGAATGAAGAATAATGTATTGATATATTGATGTTTTATATTTTAATATAGGGCTATTTTCTGTCCAATTTGTGTGGACATTTTTCTTTTTTTCCCCTTTTTTTTGTGTTGTTTAATTTAATTAGTGATTCTACGTTTAAATATGCGATTAATTGCGATTAATCACAGCAAATTGTGCGATTAATTAGTTGATTTTTTTTTTTATCGATTCCCAGCCCTAGAAAAAACATTAACACAAATTGGCTGCATTTTAACTGCAAGTTCGTCACACATTAAGGGTAGAGTACTGTTTTGTTTGTGTCTGAAACGTGCTAATATAGTTTATGGACCGTGGCAACATCGTGATTGTGATCATGTTGTTTCTCTCTCTTAGGGGAAGGTTCTCTGTAGTAAAACGCTGTGACCAGAGAGGGTCAAAGCGGACTGTGGCGGTCAAGTTTGTGAATAAGAAACTCATGAAGCGAGACCAGGTGACCCACGAGTTTATAGTCCTACAGAGACTCCAGCACCCTCACCTAGTCAGGCTACTGGACACCTTTGAGACCTCCAGCAGCTACGCACTGGTCCTTGAGATGTGAGAGCACACACACACTTTAATATCTTTAATATTTCACACTCAGAGATGTTCCTGAGCTTCAGTTTCGTGTTCTTGCACAGGTCTGATCAGGGCCGTCTCCTGGACTATATTGTGAGCTGGGGGAACCTCACTGAGGAGAAAGTGGCCTTTTACCTCCGGGACATTTTAGAAGCTTTGCAGTACTTGCACAACTGCAGAATAGTTCATCTGGATTTAAAGGTGTGTTAAATATTTGTTTTATGCATGTTATATATATATGTATATGTATATATATATGTATGTATGTGGGTGTGGGTGTGTGGTATCGGTCAAAAGATGGTCAAACATTATTCATTAACATTATTCATAAAAACATTACTCATTTTAGGTTTATTACAATTTAAAATAATCGTTTTATATTTGAATATACTTTAAAATGTAATCTACTCCTGTGATCAAAGCTGAATTTTCAGCATCATTCCTCCAGTCTTCAGTGTCACATGATCCTTCAGAAATCATTCTAATATGATGATTTATTATTAATGTTGGACACAGTTGTGCTGCTTAATATTTTTTTGGAACCTGTGATACTTTTTTCAGGATTCATTGATGAACAAAAAAGTTAAAAATAACAGCATTTATTCAAAATAGAAATCTTTTCTAACAATATAAATATTTACTGTCAATTTTTATAAAATGTACATCCTTGCTGAATAAAAGTATTAATTTCTTTCAAAAAAGTAAAGAAAAAAGAAAATGACTCACCCCCAAACTTTTGAATGATAGTGTATATTGTTCCAAAAGATTTCTACTTTAAATAAATGCTGTTCTTTTTTTACTTTTTATTCATCAAATAATCCTGAAAAAAGTATCACAGATTATAAAAAAAAAATTAAGCAGCACAACTGTGTCCAATAGTGATTATAAATCATCATATTAGAATGGTTTCTGAAGGATCATGTGACACTGAAGACTGGAGGAATGATGCTGAAAATAAAGCTTTGCATCACAGAAATAAATGTATTATATTTTAAAGTATATTCAAATAGAAAACCAATATTTCTAAATTGTAGTAATTTTTCAAAACATTACATTTTCAATGACACTTCTTTCAAAAAACTTAAAAAGTAATTTTTCCAAACTTTTGACCGGTACTGTACATATGTGTGAAAATATAGTATTTCTTATGAACCTTTTTATGATTACTATTTTTGTATCATTTTTATGTAAAGCACTGTGAATTACTACTATTAAATATGCTATATAAATAAACATGTCTTAAACAAATAATTTTATTTACCAATTAGTTATTTATATTTTATTTGTCATTTAGCATGCTAATTAAATATTAATATTATAATATTAATAAAAATGGATTTTCAAAGCGATGCTAATTTCCCATTTTCTGATCAGCCTGAAAACCTCGTGGTGGAGCAGAGCGTGTCCCAGCCGATGGTGAAGCTGACAGACTTCGGTGACGCGGTGCAGCTCAACTCGACTCCTCACGTTCACCCTCTGCTGGGAAGCCCAGAGTTCGCGGCCCCCGAGCTGGTTCTCGGGGACCCCGTCTCTCTCTCCTCTGACCTGTGGAGTCTGGGGGTGGTGACGTACGTGATGCTGAGCGGGGCGTCTCCGTTCCTGGACGAGAGCGTGGAGGAGACGTGCCTCAACATCTGCCGCCTGGACTTCAGCTTCCCCGACGACTACTTCCAGGGCGTGAGCCAGGCGGCGCGGGATTTCGTGTGTCTGCTTCTCAGGACCGAACCCTCCAAGCGTCCCCCGGCCGCAGTCTGCCTGCAGGACCCCTGGCTGAGACCCGGGGGGGGCCGTCGCTCAGCCGAGTGCATCGACACCTCCAGACTCATTTCCTTCATCGATCGGCGCAAACACCAGAACGACCTGCGGCCTCTCGGAGGCATAAGAGCCTTCCTGCAAAGCAGACTCCAGCCCAGGATCTGACCCAGAATCATGATCTCATCCTCTTTCCCATGCCAATTAAAGAAGACTTCAGTCCTGAGCCTATCAAAATGTGTGCTGACAACCATATCTGCCAATCAGAGCCTTCGTCAGCAGACGAGATTTAAGATTGATAGTTCTCTCCCAGTTTGCTGCTGCCTTGTTTCCAATTCAATTAAGACTTATAAGCAGAGATTAAAACAATGGAATATAAATATAAATATATATATATATAAATATATATATAAAATATTTCTTTGATTTGCTGAATGATCAACAAATCTACACAGGTGGACTGATATTTTGTGTAGAACAAATGTACCTGCACAAGCGTGGGTTTTTGAAGAAAGCGATGCCAATGCGACTTAGCGAGGAGAACAAGTTTTTCTCTTTCTGTTTAGCCTGAGCCAGAGAGCGAGCGGCTGATCCTGTGCTTTTACAGTGTTCGACTCGGAACATTTCTTAACGAACCTTTAGAGAAAAATGAACAGCGCGTAATACTTATACGACACATTTTCAGGTACATCTTTCAATAAAAACCGTTACATCGACTCAAGTCTGAATGAACGCAACACACAAGTCGTAGAGAAGCGTTTTAAGTGGAAACTTGTTTTGGTCTCTTTGTGTAATTAGTTGCTTATTTCAACGATGATGATGATGATGATTGCGCCACATTTAGCTGCGGAATTTTTACAGGCTGCAAGTTCAACCTCTTTTTTTATTTACTACGACTAGAACAAATCGTGTTGTGCAATCTGCAGATGTATGCGCCTTATTCTATACTATGTTTCTTTCTTTCTTTTTTTTTTAAATGCAATGTCACATGGGTGGAGACACACAGCCACAGGGCGGCGGGCGTCTGAGCGGATCGGCTTCAGACACGATGACTGAATACTGTAAATGCACTCACGGTGTTTGTTTCCGGTTCTTACCACGTGCAATGTTGCAGCTTCGATGGTTTATGCAACTGTTTATGAAGACATCTGTTAAACCTTTAATAAAAACGTAGAATAGCACGTATTTGGTGCTGTTGTTTATTTAATCCGGTCTTTTTCAGTAAGTATTAAAGCCCTGTCACAGGGTTGTTGTCTACATGGCACTTACGCTAGTCACTTTTCTGTTGATATACATATTGGTATGCCAAAGCTCTCCATGCTTTATGAGAATTAGTTTTTCTTCTTCTTCTTCTTCTTCGTTTCGATCCCCTACACACATTTGACTCCTCTTAAGTTATACGCTGTATAGCTGTGACTGGTTGTTTACATGAGTTTTTCATAGCTTTACAACTTCATCTATTTTCCATGTTTCACAGATTTTACGTTTTGCTTTTCCGTGCATTTTTGGAGTGTTTCTGAAATGCACCTCCCGTTTAGACTAGGCAGTCCTTGACATTGATATGATTTCGCAAAGCAAGATATCATGGACAAAAATGTGAAGCCTTTTAAATTATGATATTTATCTCGTCATATAGATAGTTTTAATGCAGATGTAGGTCCTTTTTTAGTTTTAAGGCCTCAGTTTTTGGTGACCGATTAGTCGTAAGAAGCTCTCAGCAATTGAAATTGTCACTGGAATGCCGTTGGTATGCAGTCTGTAACCATTGGCCGGTTGTCCTCATTTCCAGTGATCCTCGCATCATTCATCAGTCAACTGTTATCTTTGAGATTTTGAAGCGTATTGAAATGTTTGATTGGTGGGCAGTGACTCTTTCCCGGTAGGAAGGAGCATTGTTGATTCATCTGTATAGACCCATATAATGTCCCCTAATTTATTTGTCATTGTAAAGTTGTACAGATGCCTTTACAGCGTGGGAACTTGGACTGGATACATTTTTTTTTTAAAGTGTTTCATTGAATGTCTAATTTTAGTTCTGATCTCATTGTATTTTAATGTATGTATTATCATTTTAGACTTGTTTTATTTGGATTATTTTATACTTTTTGCATGTGTATATTTCTTTGTACAGAAACCATAAGTGTTTACGCGATATGTGCTGTAAATATTTTCAGTTTTGTCATCATTATTTTGGAATTAAACATATGGAACATTCTCATGGCTGCTGTGCGTGGTTTATTCTGTTTCGGAGTTTGCTCCGAGTTTGTCGCACTGATTGACAATAATGCAGATTTGTAAACACTATTTAAAGTTTTGAATGTTCAGGTTGGGAAGGGAGAATCGCTTCCATTTATTTATAAATACATTTTCTAACCGCAGTGACACGATTACTTTACCAATTGCCGATTGGCTCTTCTATTTAGAAGGCGGGACTTATTCCGCCATTTTGAATATGCTTTCTCCCATTCATTCCATACCCAGTAAAAGAAATGGACACAGCGACCCCCAGAGAAAAGTGAAGTCAATTAGAAGCTCTCACTTCCTGATGGCTGAGCGTACTGCGCAGACTCAAACTGAGCTTGACGACGTAGATGTGACATGAGCCACCTGTCTGTCTTCTAGTAGCTGTGCCAAGAGAAATCTGAATCATTCTCTTCCGATCTAGCAGAGACGGAGAGTGTGAGTAGGAGGTGTCCATGAGCTGGAGCAGGAGAAACTTTTGCTAAGTATTCTGATTAATTATTTTGTCATTTTGCCTCCACGTCTCCCCGATTGCCCGCGAGCTTCTCCTCCTGTCCATACGGTAATCTCTCTACTGTGTGACAGAGAGTCGCGTGGTTATGATGCAATCGTTAGCCTATTTTTACAAAAACTGCTTCTATTGGACCATAACGTAAGATACAAGGTAATGGAGTCTTTTATACATTTTCGTGTTTCTTTAGAAATAAATAATGGACAAATGGAGTCTTTAAAAGCCTCAGATGTAAAGTTATTCGCTGTCAAAGTGACGCCAAAATGAATAGGAGTCAATGGAATGCTAACAGCAGGTGATGGTCTGCTAATCAATGGCGGCCCCGGGGAAGCTTCAATATTTTATGAAACAGTGCCCCCCTGGCTTCTCCTCCTGTCCATACGGTAATCTCTCTACTGTGCGACAGAGAGTCGCGTGGTTATGATGCAATCGTTAGCCTATTTTTACAAAAACTGCTTCTATGGGGCCATAACGTAAGATACAAGGTAATGGAGTCTTTTATACATTTTCGTGTTTCTTTAGAAATAAATAATGGACAAATGGAGTCTTTAAACGCCTCAGATGTAAAGTTATTCGCTGTCAAAGTGACGCCAAAATGAATGGGAGTCAATGGAATGCTAACAGCAGGTGATGGTCTGCTAATCAATGGCGCCCCGGGGAAGCTTCAGTTTCCGGCTGATGGATTAACGTTACCCCCTTGATTCATTCGCGTGATTATGAGTGTATATCTAAAGTCTTTTGCTACGTCCCAATCCGTCGACTTATACTACGCCCTAAAAGTATACTCTTTTTGTGAAGAAAAGGTAGATACTTGAGTGTGTAGCATGGGCGTAGGTTTAGGGGGGGGACGCTAGGTACTAGTCCCAATCAATATTTTGAGATGACAAATTTGTCCCCACCAATATTTAGCAAGCTCCTTTGAACTGCTATTTGGATCTTTGCGCTGCTATTTGGATCGATTCCAACGGCCAAAACAACGACAGTACAAGAAACGGCGTAATTTGATTGGCGGCGGTGTATCTGACAGGCTACACGCGCGGGCCGGGACTACTTTTGTGCTTGCACTGGCAGCGAGCGGGTGGTGTGTGTGTGTGTGTGTGTGTGTGTGTGTGTGTGTGTGTGTGTGTGTGTGTGTGTGTGTGTGTGTGTGTGTGCGCGCGCGCGTCGACGACGCAGACGGTAAGTTACCTGGGGCCTCATGTATCAATCTTGCGTACGCACAAAAACGTTGCGTACGCCAGCTTTCACGCTCACGGTCGTATGTACTAACAGTGAAATTAACGCGAGAATGTGCGTTCCTCCACGCCAATTTCATGTCTGGCGTACGTACATGTCTCATTGTTTTTGTCCGTTGGCGACTCTTACAGGCAATGAAGGGAAGTTGCAAACATTACACAACGAATTGTTCTACAGGTCTATCGCACCACCACCTGTGGGAAGCATTGCTATTAATTTGCAATTTATAAAATAATTGACATATATTGTCGAGCCTTATGGGAATATTCTATCAATTTTGCAATTAAGTAAGAACATATAAAAGCATATGCAAATTGATACAACCCTTAGTCTATGGCAATGGCAGCTTTGGTGTAATGTCCACCTTTATATCAGACCATTTCTTTTTAAGGTCATTTATAGACTATACAGTTGAGACATGTGTACAGTTGAGACACCTTAAATAACTTGCGTTCGCAGCAAGCACAAGTTGTGATTTTTGCTGTGCACGTGCGTATTAGTGTCCTCTTTGATCGTGGGAAATTTGAACAACGGACGCATCTCCGATCCGAAGATATCGGGAAAAGTTTTTTTTTCTAAGATATGACACGTTCACTTCACCATGCACTCTCCACAATGAATAGCTTATTATCCTTATGTGACTGTTAAACGTAACTGGTATCACCACAAACGTTATTCTGTATTTCATGGTATTGTGTCATGCACGGTAATTGCAAAATCTAGAGAAATATGCGAGGTGGCCAGCGGGGGATAGTTGAGACACATATCTACTGTACCCCCGATAGAGTTCTATTAGGAAACACATTGTTTAGTTGTTCAGTGTTATGATAACAGTTTAAACGCCGTAATTAGCCAGCATAGGATGCAAATGAAAATAAAATGTGATATTTGTGATATTTAAACTGTGTATTATTAATAAATATTGTTACATATCTTGTTCCTGCTTTATACATTTTAACCAGTGCTAATTTAAATAAAATGAATGAATATAAATGGATGAATAAACAAAAATGTTGCCCAATTGTTATTTTCTTTATTTGTCTTTATTTTTTTATTTATTTACAATGAATGGTTAGTTACCTTCACATCATTAAAAATGGGTAACTGTACCATGCACTGTCTCAACTGTATCACATGATATGGGTACAGTTGAGACAAAGCTGAGACAAAAAGCACCTTATTTTTATGAGCTAATTGTGGAAAATATAAACTACTTGTGGGTATTATTGATTGATAATATCTTAGTCTACAAGGTAATGAAATGTCATGTGGCGTGTCATGTGGAAATTCACTTCTTTTCAGTGTCTATTTTTGTGTGAAAAATCAAAACGCAAAAAGTGTCTCAACTGTACTCAGTCTACCCTACAGTGCGACTTTCAGATCCCACCGCATTGACGGCATCAGCCAAACTCTCCCACTCATATTTTTTCCTTTTGTTATTAATTCCGGAGGACAAAGTTCCAAATAATTTTTTTTTTCGTTTCTACCTCCGATAGTAGCACCTCCAATTCACTCTCTGTAAAGTTTCGTTTCTTGCCGTCATTTTCTTACTGCTTTCTTTTGCCAAAGTGGACTCATTACCATATTTAAATTAATTTAATTAAGGGAGGAGACTGGGTGGGGCGTTGTGCTCGTGCATGTGCGCTCAATTTTACGTTAACTGGGATGTACAAAGAGAATATGCGTGGGATCCTTCGTACGCAGAGATTCATACATCTGGGTTTTTTTGTGCGTACGCACATTTACAGCTTTGTCCGTACGCAATGTTTTAGTATGAATTCAACGCAAGTCTTTGTACATGAGGCCCCAGGGCTGTCTCTCTACCACATACAAAGGCCAGAGTAAAACATTTTAATATTCCGTTTTTTGCCACTTTTTGTACTTTGTTGATAGATCAGCTATGCCACCCAAGAAGAAGAAAGGGGACATACGAAGCTTTCATAAAGCAGAGTGTAAGTAGGCAAAATAACTAGCCACACAAATAAACTAGCAGTAGTAGTGACTGACCAGGCTTTCAAATGCAGATTCTACTGTGGAAAATAGTATTGATTGGTGATAGTATGTGTTACCATGTTGTTACAGTTAAACCTAGCAGCAGCAATCTTTCAACTAAGGTTAAGAAGAGTATTGATTAGGCTGTGCAGCACTGATAGACTCATAGAAGTCACGCTATCATGATAGAATGCTACGTTAGCAAGTCACTGAATGTTAATTAGCTGACCTTAACTTAGAATCTTGCAGTCAACATAAACAGTGGATCTGAGACATTTTTCGTTTCTACATTCTATTTATGTAATGTATTTGTGAGTGAGTGTAGCCTAAGAATTTAATATTTAAGAATAGAATATATCAATAGAATTTGATATAGAATAGTAGATACAATTTTAGTATTAATGGAATACTGTAATCATGGATAATAATAATAATAATAATAATAATAGATAATAATAATGGATTTGTTGTGTTGAATGCATACTATGATACGTGTGTATTTTATTCATTTGTTCATTATTTAATTACATATAGAAAACTCATTCCAGGGGGAGGGGGAGGGGGATGTCCCCACCAAAGCTGAGGCCAAACCTACGCCCTTGGTGTGTAGCAAAAGAGTACACAATCTTTGGGACAAAACTATCACGTCTTTAACGGTTGCTCTCTGTCGCATCCTGTCACAGTAAACTGGCCTGTCAATCATCTTGTCACAGTTCAAATCCTCCACATTTCACGTCCTACTACCATATCAGAGAGAAATGCAGTAGCACATTGATCTGCAGTCGTGGGTCTTTCATGAGGAGAGCTCTCCTCATATTTATGCATAAATAATGATGAATTTAAAAGTGAATGGCCGAATCTTAATAAAACGGATTTCTTTATAAAAGTCCGTTAATCAACGAACAACCTGTTTTCTACTAAAAACGGATTTATAATTATGACTCCCTCACACTTTTCGATGTCTATACTTACCTACAGACTCGCTTGTTTAATTTTTATTTATTTATTATTATATTACGGAGAAGAGACCATGTGGGCTGTATAGGACTTTTATTGCATCACACAGATGAACACTACAGTGGTTTGCATTGTGTACAGACAATACGAGGAACATGATAACATTGCACAGTAGTAACCAGCGATGCATTATTTACAGACAGACTTTGATCTTAAATAACACACAGTATTCATTCATAATTACAGAACTGGAAGAACGAACTGAAGAATGTGTCTAAATGAGAACGATCCAGCTTGGGCTCAAATCAGTGTTACCTATATGAACTGTAATGTAAAATCTGGCAATATTAAGACACTGAATATTCATATCCATATGATGGACTCATCTGGCTGTATATAAATGCTTTATCTAAATGGGAACTTCTTGCATGACTAATAGAGAACACATTTAACCGAATGCTAATGGGCAGAATTTAGCATCTGTTGCTGAATTTATACTGAGACTTCCTGAAAGTCTTCTTGTCTGTGAGCGTATTGCTGAATCAAATGCCTGTCATGAGGCTTTTGAATTAGTCATGTCACCATAATAATGACTTTATCATTATCAAAGTCAGCAGATGGGTTTGCTCTGGCGCATGCATGATAATATAGTCTGCTGTGTTTTTTGCCCAAGCAGCAATATCTGTCTCACGCTTATTAACACACACTAATCTCCATTTATGTGTAGGTGGATAATTGAGAAGCAAACATGCTCTATGATGTCTTGCAATATTGTAGTTTTGCCTGATTTACATACAGTAGCGAGACAGTAATTCAGCATTGTACTCAAACCCATGTTCACTTTTGCCCTCTTTGACATTTCGAAAATCTCATTTTAAGATTTTTCCTTTTTTCTTTAAATACTAATGGTCATAGTAGTCAATTAAATAATTCAACAAAACAGACACAAGAACAAAAAATAAGATTTATGTCAATGTTTGTGTACAATCTTAGTTGACAGAGTACTTAAGACTTGAGAGAGCAGGTTTAATTCTTACACTGAATCTGTGGTATTTTATATATATAATTGTTCCAGCGCAATATAGCCAACACACTGTAATAGTTTCAACCAAAGGTCTTGGTGATAAACCATTTGTTGTTTTTGCTTTTGCATATTTGACCTTGAGGTCACTATAAGCTCCAGGTTTCATGACCAAACCCACTTCCAGACAACTTAATTCTTGAGGATTAAAGGGTCATTCAAAATTGCAGTAACTGGTGGTCATTTTTTGGTCTAATAGCATGAAAAAACACACACATTTATTTTGGTTTGTTTTCTGCGAAGCCCTGCACATGATATGCGGGAAAAAATATGTATATCGTGGCCAAATTAATTAGTTTCCACAATTTACTAATCTACTAAAAAGAGAAAACAAATTCTTAATCCATGGCCACGATATATATGTTTCCGCCACGTGATAATAAATAAGGAAATTATGACTTTTCTTTCATAATTGCAAGTTTATAACTCACAATTCTGACTATATTTCTCACAATTGTGAGATATAAACTCATAATTGTGAGGAATAAATAAGTTATAACCCACACTTCTGTCTTCATTTCTCAAAGTTGCATTTGTGAATTAAACTCTGAATTGTGAGATATGGACTCGCAATTCTGAAAGAAAAAAAAAGTAAAAATTGTGTGAGAAAAAAAGTCGCAATTACCTTTTTTATTTCTTTATTCCATGGCTTTATATTCTAAACTGAGAGTGACTAACAGTTGTTTTGAAGTGTGAAGAAAGTGTTTAAGTTTAAGTTCATCCAACTTAAAAGAATCAGATTTTGAACACATAGACTAGAGTGGTTCTTTACATCTTAAAATACTTAAAAGTAATATTTAAACAACCTTAATCTCAATGGAATGCAGAGAACTGTCTTAAATCTAATCTTTTAGAATAAATTATTGGTCCTAAAAACCTTCTTCCTTCTCCATTCTGGTGTTCCTCCATCCCTCTATCCCTTTAGCAGGATGTATGCAGTGCTGCCTTACGTGTGTGATGATTCCCAAAGGTAAGGAAAAACACAAAACATAAGACTCATCTTAATATCACTACGTTAGACATTTGAGATAGTTATATAATGATGCTGAGCGCGCGTGTGCTTGTGAAGTGTGTCTTTGGATACTGAGTCCTGAGAGCGTCTGAGACCTGTGGCTGTTTGTTATTTGAGGTCCAGCCAAGGAGTGTAACAAGCCGGTTTCCACCAATAAGACGATATTCGCCATATACACAAATTAGAGTTTTACATTCCTCCTACTAGTCATCAAAAGGAACCAAAACTTTAGCGGAGATGGACAGCACTGTTTATGCATGTGGTGTGAAGAGATATTCAGAAGGCACTGGGGTTTGGTGGAAACCAGACTCTAACAAACCTGCACAAGACCTGACTGACTGGTTTACATCATACAGTGAGGCGCCAGAGAGCCCTCTGCAGATCTCCAGATCTCTACTTGCGCCGTCCGTGATGATGATGATGGTTGTGCATGTCTTCCATGGTGACTCTGCCCCACACGGCGATCACAAACGCCTCAATCTCGCACTCGTTTTCACCACGAGCGATGCGGAAGTAACCGTCCTCGCCCCAGTTCTTCCCCCAAGAATTTGCTCCAATCTGTGGTTAAAAATGTGCAAAAAATGTGTAAAAGCTGCTGGTGAACTGAAAATAAAACTTCACATCAGCATCTCAGATGGATATCAGTTCTCACCCAGTATTTTTGTGTTCTGCCATTGTAGTCTCTCTCCTCTCCCCATCTGAAAAAGCGCAATAAAAATCAATGTGCTATTGTGCATTCACTGAACATTAGTATTCAAAGCAACTCTCTAAGATAGGAATAAATTTTTTTGGAGAAAGGGAAAAGAAAATGTACACATCTAACCAAAGCTACAAATGCAGGTTTTTTTTTTTTATTATTACCCAAATTCAATCAATTTCTTAATCAGTATTTTAGTCAGTATAATATAATTACATATTTGACTGATTTTATATATGATATAACCTTTATATTTATTTATATAGTTAATTTTGTTTATTTATCTAACCGCATAAAAATTGCTTTATCTTGTTCAGCTTATGAAGAAAAATGGGATAAGAAAAATATGCTTAATTCAAGATAAATTGTCCAACTATTATATATGCACATACACATTTATCTTATTTTAAATATGTTTTTACCGCAAAACAGGTGAAAATATTGATTTTAGCAGTGAGGAATATTTCAAATCTATAAAAATATATTATAATATTTTTATTTTTATAATTCATTAAATTTTTCTTACAACATACAGTAGGCAAATTGTTTTATTTCATATAAATCTAACAATATATATAAATATATATATATAGTGAATTTATGTTAATTTAAGGATGCTTTTACCGGAAACAAGATGAGAATATTTTAGCAGTGAGGAATAATCACATCTGAGATCTTTCAACTTGGAACAAAAAAAACAAATAACATAAAAAATAAAAAAAATTATTCGAAAACCAAAATACATCCCGCAAACGGTGCAGTGGACGTTCTCCTGATGAGATGAATTGTGTCCACTTCTCAGAGGAAGGGCGTGAGCATCAGGAAGCAGCACACACACACACACACTCCCTTACATCTCCTCAAGGCAACAACAACCCGATGGGTTGAACCTTCACCATGCCAAGAACTTCCTCTTGCTTCTCCGTTGACCCTTCAGGATCCTTTCATCTGAGTTGAGAATATTCAGCTTGTCACTCACTACATGCATCAAGGGGCCTTTATTTGTATATGTGGAAAGTCTGGAATAAATATAGTTTAGTCCTCATCTATTCTAAGGGAAGTTTTCCATCAGACCCGGGAACATTTCATTCTGTTCCAAAATAATTCTTCTTATCTGCCCTCCATCCCCACAGAGGGGAATCGGTATTCAGTACACTCACACAACAAACAAAATCACCTAAAAAAGCAATGTGCCCTCATATAACATGGGAGAGTTGAAGGGTCAGAACCAATGACTGTGTGTTTGGTGCAGCTCAGACCTCTATACGCTCTTATCTCACCATGTGTTCTGTCCTTGGCTTTGGACAATAACACACATACCACTGCTTCTGACCTGTGCTGGATTTAGGCCTCTCTGTCTGCATTGAACAATGCCATTTCCATTACACTGGACATCAATGAGCTTTCCACAAACTTTCCCAGGCCCCGGGCTTAGCCGAATGCACCGCGGTGGGATTTCCCCGTAAAAACACTGCGGCTGTCCCCCGTACGTTAACTCCACAGGCCTATCCAGCGTCCTCTGAACGTCTAGAGCAGCGCGAGAACCGCAGCGTCAGCGAGTGACAGGAGGCCGGGAGAAAAGCCGGGGTTCAGACAGACTCACCGTCACCAGTGAAGCATGTCACACTCGCAGACACCAGCGGCAGGTCAGACCGGGTTACCAGAGACATACCTGGAGAACATGACCTGACCCTCGGGAACTCAACTATCACTGTCTGGGAGAGACTAAGAGCACATTCATGCACATCAAGACGCAACGTTTCTTTGAGAAATGCTTCTTTTCTGTAGAGATTGCATTTAAATCCAATCAAAACTAAATAAATATTGCCCTAATGACAAAAATGTTCAAATTAATTTTTGAATCTTTTTGATGTGAATGTTGAATGAACCAGTAAATGATTGGTAATTGATGAGAAAACTCTTCTAGTGGACTCTATTGAGGAGAGGCTAGTTGAGAATCACTGCGCAGGGCTATTAGTGTGTGTTACGTGTGACTGTGCGAAACCAGACAAAGTGTTTTGAGGTGCGCGTGTCTGGGTGTGGGACTGGAAGGAAGGCCAGTCATCCAGGTGTTTTGTCTGCTAGCAACAAAGAAAAACATGTCTGAAAGGCCTTGATGTCTCGAAAAGAGTTCGTCTCAAATATTTTCAAAGTCCCTTCAAGGCAAGTCAGTTCAGGGCCATGATGGTGAAGAATGTGGAAAGTAGATCGTAAGTTAAACAATATGTGGTTAGAAAAAACTATGTATAAATGCTATTTATTTTTCTTACCCCATTGGCATATTGTTTTAGCATAAATCAACACAATTTGGTGAGGTAAATAAAGAAAAAAAAAAGTTGAATTCAAGATACATTTTCAAAGAAATAAGTCTTAATATGTTACTTTTTTAGCTTCGTGTGTAAATGTATCTTAATTTAAGGATGTTATACTGGAATATTTGCTCCTGAGAACTTTCAACTCGCACCCAAAAACAAATCATGGTAAAAAATCTGCTCAGTAGAGCCGCAGAAATCAGACAAAAAGTGCCATCTGAAATGTTCTTCTAGAATTATCATTTTTTATCAAGCTCGTATATTTAAGTTCAATAATTTCACTTAAATGACAATGCAAATTACCTATTAATTGTCATTTAAGTGAAATTACTGAACTTAAATATACGAGCTTGATAAAAAATGATCATTCTAGAAGAAAATTTCAGATGGCACTTAGAGGCTTTTGCATCTGAACTCTTCATATATATAATGTGTCTTTAGCTGCAATCATGCTAAAAATAGTATTAATATATATATATTTTTTATTTTTATGCATTTGGCAGACACTTTTATCCAAGGCGACTTACATTGCATTTCAAGGTACACATTTTACATTCTTATCAGTTCTCAGTTCTTGCTTTCCATGGGAATCGAACCCATGACCTTGGCGTTGCAAGCGCCAACGCTCTACTGTTTGTGCTTCAGGAAAGCATAATTGTTCAACTATTTCAGAATTTTTTTCCCTTTTTTTTTTTTGGGGATACGCTGCCAAAAACTCATTCCTCTTGCTTCCATTAGAGATGAAAAGTGACTTACCCTGTTATCCTGACAGAGTGTGTTCCATGTTTGCGGTACTGTGACGGTCTGTGATAATTGACATTTGTATGTCTGTAAATTCCACTCTTGTACACAAAGAAATCCTCGTGGACCTCCATGATGGCTAGAAAGGGGAAAACAAACATAACACAAACCCATTATGCACAGTTTTTATTTCATACAATGCAAATTACAGTAGTACAGACCTTCATACGTCATTGAATCAATATTTATATTTATATTAATATCACTCACAATTAGGAAACACTATGGTTGCTTTCAAAGCCCAATTATATAATATTCCTCCAGCTCACCCAAACATCTTGTTCCCTTGCAGATAAAAGTGAGATCAAAGTTGCTGCTGCTAATTGTACTGGAGTTCAAAAGAGCTCAACTTCATATGGCATAAAGGACAATTGCTTAAACTCAAGAGGGCCTGGGACAAAACTTTTATGGGTGGGTACCTGCCGCAACCCTCTCGAGGACGACCCCGCTGGCGTGAGAAGTAAAACCAGTAAAGCTCAATGTTCTGGAAGACACTGCATAATGGGAACTACCTGCACCTCTTTACACGTTGGGTTTTTCCAGACATTAGTAGACGATCCTCAGCAGTAAACAGAGCCTAATGATCATTATGAGAACTACCTGCACCTCTTTACACTTTGGGTTTTTCCAGACATTAGTAGACGATCCTCAGCAGTAAACAGAGCCTAATGATCACACACACACTCCAGCACATTAAGATCTTTTCATCTCCTGTTTCTCAATATAAGCCAGAGGTTAGGCAGAATTTTTGCCAAGATTAGCAGTGAAATATGGCATAAATCCAGGGTTCCCTCCTGTCTCGAACAATACAACAGAACACTGGCACGGGATCATGGAACAGCTCTGAACAACACAAGAACACACACACACACCCTCATCATATTACCCTAGGGGACTTTTCTCAAGAATTCACTGCATATATGATGAGTTTAGGCCTTTTGTCCGAACTAAGCGCTCTGTGGGCGTCCATGGTGACTAATACGACATAGATTGATCGTTGCTGACTGCATTAACAGTTATTAGACATGTGCTTTTTACTATTCTTATCCTCTGGCTCACAGTATTGGACAAGCACACACACACACACACAGACACACACTTCTGGAGAAATCCATACCTTGCACGGGGCCATTATCCATTATCTCTTTCCTAATCTCATTCTCCTGTGTGTGGAAAAGCAGAATCAACATGTCAAGTGAGTTCAGTTAGTGAGAATAATGCTGCATACTGTATAAACTGACAGGGAATAATGTTATGAAATTAATGTTTTAAATATGATGCTTGGGTAAAAACATCTTAATGAACAGTCATTCTTCCACATATTATTACGATGAATTGTTTAATTGTTCACCGCATTCCTTTGTCACATCTGTGAACGATATACAATCGAAAACACGCCTGGAGACATCTATATATAATGAAAACTATGCATAAAGAGAGACAAATGTGTGGTGAGATACAGCTCAGGGAGAGAATACATTCAACCTTAACATGACTACTAATGTAATGCCTCTCCAGACAGATGTGAATTATTCTTCCCTTTGGCTTTGAGTTGAAGTGTTTTGATTGATGAAGAAATTGAGAGCAGAAATGCACTGATGCTTTAACCATCGGTATTATGCAGGCAGAGGTCTGTGTGTTTTATTGAGAGTGTAATGTCAGAACATGTTAGATGTCATAAAACTTGTTTTCCTTTTTTTAAAGAGGGCCTATTATGCTTTTTTTTACATAGTCAGCTTTCTTTAGTGTGTGATTTTGCAGTTTGAGCATAAAAAAAAGCTCTGCAAAGCACAAAGTCACTCAAAGAGAGTTATTCTCTATATCAGTGTCAGTGTTTCTGAACTCCCTGAAACGCCTCCATTGTAGTTCTGAGTTTTTTTCCGGTCACAATATTCCTCATTTAAATAATTTCCGTCTATATGCAAAATAAAGGGGCGGGGCCTGGTTGAGTTAGTTAGCAGTGTGTTGAAACTCGCGGTTATGGTAAGGGGCGGGACATTTCCTAAACACACTCAAAGCGGTTGACCAATCACAGTACACTAATCCAGCCGACCAATCAGAGCGCATTGTGCTTTTCAGAAGGAGGGGCTTCATGGAGACAGGAACTAAACAGAGCGTTACTGACAGACTGGGAAGAGAGGAGCTGCAACAATGGAGAATATGTGAAAAATAATGTGTTTTGAACATTCAAACATGGAAGCCTATTCTAGTAGAGCCTAAAAACAAAATCAACTTTGTAAAAGGGCATAATAGGTCGTCTTTAAAACAAAAAAACACATAAAATAAAAATGATTACAGTATTATGTAAGATAATAAGACTATTGTCATTTTCTGCAGTGCAGTGTCTTGATTCCAGGGGTCAGGTGACTTACATTGGAGGACAGTCTGTACGGTGGGGTCGACTGATAGACATCATTGTGGTAGCTGTGGCTGTTGGGACAGTGCGCTGTGGCCTGCCTCTTCCCCCGGCCCACCGCTCGAGTCTGCATCATACAGCGAGCCACTTCAGCGGGGTTTTGCTGGGCCGCAGAGAAGGGGTAACACTCCTCAGTCACTACCCTGACAGGAAAACACAGAGACAGATACTTAAACCATAAAGATTGTCTGGCATCAAATAATATTAATACTTTTTTTAAATTTTTTTTATAAGTTAGTAATAAGTTTGTGAAATGGAAATATAACATTCAATATATTGACCTTCAAAGCCACTTTTTGTAATAATGAAATGTGTTTAATTCTTCATTTAGGGGCTTTTGTCAGACAATATTGATATATGTAATTTTCTGACTTATTCATATGTTCACTAAGGCTATATTTATTTGATAAAAAATACAGTAAAAACATTAATGTAATTTATTCCTGTGATCAAAGCTGAATTTTAAGCATCATTTCAGTCTTCAGTGTCACATGATCCTTCAAACATTCTAATATGCTGATTTGAAACATTTCTTATTATTATCGCTGTTGAAAACACAGAAATATGTCAAAGTTAAAGTATTATTTGTCAAATGCACACTGAAGGGGGTGGATTGGAATCCACTGCTGCTTCAATGTATAGGTAATGAGTGATTATAATCAAGGTATTAATCAATATTTTTCCTTCTAAATATCAAATGAGTTGATTGACTTCTTTGGAGATTTTACTTTGTTATAGAAGTTACCAGTGTGATTACTGAATTGTTCTTTTCATGTATTCTTTAATGTCTGTATTTGATATCTGAACGCAGTAACAGTGCTTGCTCATTCAGCCCGGCTTCCAGAAATGAAATAGGGACTTTTTTTGTGTTTTTGAGAAACGTGTGAAAACATATAGGGGTCATTGAAGCCAATAGTTTAAGGGACCATTTCTTTCTAAAAACCTTACTTTCCAGTCAGAATAAAGTGTTGCTCTCATTGAGATAAAGAACGCATTATCTTGATGTTTTGACAGGACTCTCCTGTTTATAGATAGAGCCTGGCCAAATCAAACCTTGGAAAAGCTGTGTGTCGGTCTGTGTGTTAGTCAGGTTAAGGGGTACAGGTGTACACTGGCATTATTGGAGATTGACTGACAGTTGTTAACTGAACTGTTGTTGTTCTGGACATGCTGGCACCCAGCAACCCAAATCTGCGACCTGGAAGGCCACGACGTGCCTAACTTCAGGATCCGAGTGTCAGCTGCATAATCAAGATATGCTTCAGTCTATCTGTATATGTGACCCTGGACCACAAAACCAGTCACATGGGTCAATTTTTTGAATTGTTTCTGAAAACTGTATAAATAAGCTTTCCATTGATGTATGGTTTGTTAGGATATGACAATATTTGGCCGAGATACAACTATTTGAACATCTGGAATGTGATGGTACAAAAAAATTTAAACATTGAGAAAATCTCCTTTAAAGTTGTCCATTTATGTTCACGATTGTGCAGTATTCACTCACAAAAATAAATGTTTTATATATTTACAGTTGGAAATTTACAAAATATCTTCATGGAACATGATCTTTACTTAATATCCTTATGATTTTTGGCATAAAAGAAAAATCGATAATTTTGACCCATACAATGTATTGTTGGCTATTGCCACAAATATACACGTGCGACTTGTGACTGGTTTTGTGATCCACCCAGGGTCACATATGTGTGGAAAATTACTATGTTTATCTATTTCTTTGCCAATCAGAAACTACAACCTGAAGCAAGGACGTAGCTTAGACCTTGGTGAAGGGTATAACTGCTGTGTGTGTGTGTGTGTGTGTGTGTGTGTGTGTGTGTGTGTGTGTGTGTGTGTGTGTGTGTGTGTGTGTGTGTGTGTGTGTGTGTGTGTGTGTGTGTGTGTGTGTGTGTGTGTGTGTGTGTGTGTGGTGAAGGGTATAACTGCTGTGATCTTTGTAACTGTAAGCGGGGTGGCCTATCAACAACTCCTGTGTGAGTCTTGAAGCTGACTTCTACTGATGAAACTGCAAACTATCTTCAGTAAAACTTCTCTTCAATTTGACTCCGGGTCTTCTTTCAAACATCTGGTCCTTGGGTCCTAATCTGTTACCCCCTAACAACACCATTTGATTTGTAAGATGAACTGCTTAGATTAGATGTTGTGTGTAAAACATGCAGTGAATTACCCTCTTCTCCTCAGGTACCACCAGGCCCCGTCGATACGCCCCCCGGCGCACCCGTCCTGATGACGCTTGTCACAGGAGATCAGATTCTGAGGCGAGAGCTGAGGGGTCATGTGACCCATCGACTGAATCGAGATCCGGTCTGATGCAACAGCTAGGAGTGAATCACATATGAGCGATGCACTGCATTAGCGGTATTATATACAGTAACATACACACAACACTGTACTCTACAGTGTTCTTCTGCTGTGGTCTGTGTCATGTTTTCTCTGACTCACCTGCAGTTGAGAAAGCCCAGGATGCATTGCAGTTCCCCTGGTCCAATGGCTCATGGATTTTCCCTGGCCATTTATTCACTGCGTTGAAGTTACTTGGCAGATGATCGTTTCCATTCATATTCATCTGCAGAACATAAAGCAAGAGTGAATGTTTTTTATCCCTTCACATAAAGTGTCTTTTTGTGACGTAATGGTACTATTTGGCATAGAAGACATGAATAACACAGAATTAAAGATTTCCATAAATTCATCCATGGTGTGATTATGAGTGATTTTGGTGGCATACTATAATTATTTCCATATGTGTTCTCTTTCACAGGGTCAGTGGATGGAGGAGAGGCTGTCTGAGTCTCCAAAGTCCATGGTTTACAGGAGCAAAATACTACACAGCCTTAGTGTGGTTATATAACGATGATTTGTTCATTTTGAGTGTTTTTGGGAATTATCCCGATGGAAGTTCTAGGAAATTACTTTCTTTTCTGTTCCATCAATAATAAAAAAAGTCAAAGTAAACATCCCAGTAATATCCTTTATCATTACAAAGGCTCACTTTATACCAGGTTTTAATATCTGTCTCAGGTGATTCGATAACAAGTGGTCAGCTGACACACATTTACATATGGTATTTACAATACAGTAATATTGTGAAATATTATTAAAATTTTAAATGACTGTTTTCCATTTTAAAATATAAAAAATAATAATTGAATCCTGATATCAAAGCATCATTACTCCAGTCTTCAGTGTCACATGATCATTCAGAAATCATGCTGATACGTTGATTTGCTGCTCAAGAAACATTTCTGATTGTTATCAATGTCATATTTTTGTGGAAACTGTAATAAAACAAGTCCCTTTATTTGAATATTTTTTTTTTTTTGACATTATAAATATCTTTACTGTCACTTTTGGTAAATTTAATGCATGCTTGCTGAATATTAAGTCTAGTGTCAGTTCTGGCTGGTCACGTTAGTCAAGCTCTCAGCGGATCCACGTCTACCTATAGGAATACGACGCCTATCACTGTGTACATATATAAGCTCCTTCAGTATTATCAGGAGCTATCGCGTTTCTCAGGAGCGAATTACCCTCCTCCCTCCCCAGCTCCTCCTGTCGCCAGTCAGGATTTGGCATTCTGATTCTTGCTATGCTAATTGTCAATCGTATTCGACGATAGTGGTCCTGACAGAAAAAAGTATTTATAAAATCGTACTGACCCCAAACTTTTGAATGGTAAATACATCTCCTGTGACCACTTATGATCATACTTCATCGAAGGGAGGGTCTCTGAATTTATGACTTTATGCATTCATTACATCCAGTGTATTGATGTAGATCAAGTAAAAAAAATAAAAAAAGCTTAGAAAAGTCACTGTTCCTCCCAAATGTATTGGACCCTGTTTACACCTGTGATTAGCCATCCACTTATGATCGAACTGACCAAAACTGATGTTAATAGCAGGAGGGAACATATAACCCTAAACTTAAAGGGATACTTCACCACTGGAAAGATGAATGTGTATTTAAATTGGGTCATTTATGTAATAGAAATGTGAAATTATTTTAGAAGTTGGTGCCTTCTAGACTGAGAAAAGCCTTAAAATGTATTTTTGGCTCATGTGGATGAAAGACAACAACTCCCAGAATGCACTTGCTTCGCTGCCCTAAGAGGCCACTCCCAAGCCACACCTACCGGTTACAGAGGGCAGTGTCGGAAGAAATGATACAACTAGGCTACTAGTCGACTCGAAACTGAAAAGATGCCGTTTTATCGTGAGATCCCCCTATGGGCGGGTTGAAGACATGCGGAACGAGCTCCTCCTACTGGCTGTTGTCTCTCGCCTCTGGACTACAAAGCCTCTGATGATGCTAAATGACGATTTTTGCGTCATCTGAGGTTTTTTTTTTAGACACACAATACAGAAATCTCTTGTCTCAGGGGGACATGAGGGAGGGAAGCACGGTCACTCGAAAATACTACCGAGTTTCTACTGATACAAAGCTCAATGCTAATCGGTGAAGTATCCCTTTAACTTTCTGTAATGCAGAGACATATTCATGCTTGTCTTACATCTCCCAAATCTATAAGACCCCAGAATTCTTGTGTCATATTTTGCATCCCAAGGATTCACAAGTCCTGGATGAGGAATGCATTAGCACTTTGTGTGCCTCTCCCTCTTTGGTAATGCACAGCAGCTTGATGCCGTCCTCCTACATTCCAGCCTGTGATATCGTCATGATTCTCCCTGACAACTAGCAGATATGATCCCTGGAATGCAGGTGCTTGTCAAGTGACCGCCGCTGCAGTGGTAAATCGTGGTGGTTAAAGGGCCCCTGAAGGGCCACGTCTCGCAGCAACACTTGACCCGATGGGGAACGTAAGCAATCGCACTGAGCAAAGACAATACACCAATGAGAAAGTAAAGTGTGTGCGGCACTCAGTCCACTCATTAGTGTGCATGTCGAGAGGGTTTTAGGCAGATAGAGGCTTTATAAACAGCCCAGGCTCGACAGGTGGAGACGTGTTGGAGAATGTGGGATGGAGAGTAAAGAGAAAAGGGGAAGTGGAGGAGGGCTACGGCACCACAGCGGTTTCTTCTTAAGTTGAGACGCTTTAGTTGATATCATACGGAATATCCGCTATATATATGTTATTAGTATCTGATTTTGTATATAGTTCGCTTTTGAATATAAAAATGTCAACACAATGTAGAGTACTTGCTCTGGCCCTTGTTTTGGATGATTATCATAAATACGAGTTTCCTAGGTAAAAAATTGGACATGAACGCCCTCTCAAGTCGTTTTTACCACTGAGAGGCTCTGGGATAATCTTGATACCCAAGCTCCCGAATTGAGCGGTGTGACGGGTGCGTATCCCACCTCACATATTTGGCCTCTACCATGGTTTACATTGGTTGTTTTGAAGGTTAATTAGGGGTTCAAGCATGAAATGCTGAAACCCTATTGTAATTGTAAGGATTTGTAAAACTGATAGTGCAGGGCAAACCGTAAGGCCTAGAGACTTGAAACCTGGCCAGATGGTAGGCCTCAATTTGGGGAGAACCTATCAGAGTATGACCCCGATTGGCCCATAGGTGGCGCAACAGCAACCAAAAGTACAAAATCGGCCATAACTCTTAGACCGTTTGTCCTAGGCTCAAGTCTTACACCACTGTGACCCCTGGCTCGAGGCGGACACAATGCGTATCTCCAATTTCGATTTAGGCAGGGAAAATTTTCTGCTATGTCGAATTTTGTCCAAAAGCTACTTTTGCGAACTAGTCCCTGGTTTTTCGCCCGATCGGAACCTAACCAGTCTAGGGCAATTTTCTGGACTCTCTAGATCAATAATTGAAAAAATATAATTTCTCTAGAAAAAAAGTTGAACTTTTGCATTTGGGTGGCTGTAACAGGGTCATTTAGAAAAGGGGCGTGACAAAATACACTCAAAAGCCTATAAATCCGAAAGGAAAACTCAGAACTTCACAGATGTGACATAACATCCTTAATAAGCATGCAGAATTTCATGGAGATCGGACCATAGGTGGCGCTATAACTGTTAAAAAGCTTAAAAAAAACGTACTTCCTATGGTAAATTGCCTGTATTGGCTGTATATGGTCTTTTCCATCTATGATGTCAGTGGTTAAAAGTTTGCTAAATAAAACTTTGTCTTTTGATGCTTATGTGCTTAAAAGCCTTAAATGCTTGAACCCCGATAAATGCCGCTTGCAGCTTTAATTTATTATGTTTTTGTTACTTTATTTAAATCCAAAACATTGCAAATAATACAATACAAAAATATATAATTTAATACAATATAATAATTTAAAAAATATAATACAAAACAAAAACCTTTTTTTCAGGCTTCTGATTGGCCAACATGGCTTTAGGGTTCGGGTTATATCGCCACCTGTTGGTTTGGCATGCTCCTGACAGCGCTTCCTAGCGTGTTTTTGCGTTTTCATGTGGACAGACATTTTGTTTAACCGTGCTTTTGTGGATGAGATTTTTTTTTTAACGAAGGAGGAAAAAACTGTGTGTCCAAACTGTTCTTGGTCACGACCGCCACGAGCGAGCTTTAAAGTTTAAACATGGCGGCGGGGAGAACGACTGCTACTGTGTGTGACTGGTATTCTTTACATCGTCTTGTCACAAGTCACAAAATTTGTTAAACTAGTGCATATTTACATGTTTATTTGAAGCATATTATGTCTTATACACAACAAAAATAGCCTGTATTTGACAGAAATTCCAGAATTCTAGATATTGAATCTAGATATTATTACAGTGAATGTTTATATGGTTGTCAATGAATGGGTCACTAAATATCATTTTGGCTTTAATAAGAATTTCCCCGAAAAATAGGCAAGAATAAAAATGGTGTCCTCCAGGATTCCTGTTCTCTCAGACAACAAAGCAACGAGCTCGTAATCACGACTTCAGAAGTGGGAAGTACACTTCCGATAGCACATAAAGGCAGAATAAATACGCAGAGAGAAACTGAAAGCCTCAGTGAGCCACATCAAATAGCACACATCCAGACAGACACATCCAGGATTCATTCACTGTACCATAATGCACTGCAACCAGCTGATGCACAGTAAAGATCAAACAACAGTCTGATTTCCGAATGATTCTCTTATTCTTGCTTTGATGATTCCTAACAGCACACTGCATTACACAGAAGACCGTTGAACAGAGCGTGAGAACGGACTATCAGAGAGCCGTCGATGGGCATAAACAGATGAATAAAGAGATTATTCTACATTCTTGATTATGACTGGTCAGTCGTGGCATTCTGGGCTAGCTTCGTTTCTCATTCAACTCAAATTAATGTTCTATGTTCATTTATTTATTTAGTAAGTAGCCATTAAATAAATAGATATTTAACATGGCAAATCAAATACTTAATTTTTTTTTTGTCTAAAATAATAAGAAAATACATTTTGAAGTTAATTTTTTTTTTTTTTTTTTTTGGCACATATTACTGTTCAAAAGGTTCGGGTCAGTAAAAAAAAAAAAATATTTGAAAGAAAGTATACTTTTATTTTTGATCAAATAAATGCAGGCATGGTGAGAAAGAGGCTTCTTTAAAAAATAAAATAAAAAAAAGGTGAAAAAATCTTACTGACCCAAACATTTGATTGTGTAAATCTCACAAAATGTCTGTATATGTGTGTGTAAAACAACAATAACAAAAACCTAATTCAAGAAATAGTCTCAGAAATCAAGCAAAAGTATCTTGTTTTAAGAATGTGTAGTTATTTTTAGTGGAAAATAAGACCAAGTGAACTCTTTCAGGATAACACATGACGTTTCTGCCTGACTACACACGAAACCGTTTACCTAACGGCTACTTATTTACACTAATAGAAGATGTCTTGATACTGACCGGCTGCAGAAGACTCTCACCTGCATCTCATTCATGTTCATGACGGCCCGTGAGGGGCGTTGTGTGCCCAGCCGATACCGCAGACCCTCGTCCAGGGTCATACCCCAGAACTGACTGTAGTTTGCTGCCCTCCAACTGGAGAGATAACAGAGAGAGAGTGAGTAGGAGAGAGGGAAATGTGTGCATTAGTTATATAATAACACAAGTAATAACACACTAGATGGGATCCTGATGCTCACCCGAAACTTCTCCCGTTGATATCTTGGATCATGTCATTCTCTATCAGACAGGCGTGATCCTCACATTCCCAGCGCCCATTCTGACCACATGTACTGTGGGAGACAAATAAAAACTGTAAGTGAATAACCTGTAAACTTTCAATACAAATAGGCTACGTAATAAGGCCTGGAAATTTTTTTACAATTTCTTTTTTACCAAACAAAAAATTATCTTCATATAATGTTTCTTGTCAATCTCAGGATGAAATAGTAAATATGATATAATTTTCGATTCATTTGATACAAGGTTTACCATTTTAAGGGTCAGATTTATTAAACAGGGCTAATTAGCGTGAGACAGCAATCATATAAAAGCATTGCCGGAAGTTCTGCGGCTGATCTACTGACAATGTGCAAATTAAAGAACAGCTTATTTCTATAATAACCAACACAATTCACCAACTATTGAAGCACTTCAAGAGCAAAATGGGAAAGATGTGCTTTTTATGGCATTAAATAACGGGAAACTCCTATAAATGCATACTCAATAAGGTCAGCTGCAAAAAAAAAAACTCTCCACGCCTTTTCAGAGTGTCTTTAGTAAATCCTGACAGTAGCTTTTTAACACCAAAGGGGGGTTTGTCCTGGAGTAAGTAAATCTGGCCCTTAACTGGCCCTTAAATATTGCTTTTAAAATGCAATTTAACAAATAAACTCTAGTTACAAAGTCATAATTTTGACATTATCTATCGAATAGTCAAGAAGGTTAAGATGTCTTTGGAGGTCACAATTTTAAGTGTGAGATACAAACATGTTATGTGTTCGCTTGTTCAAACATGCTAGAACTTCCCTCGTTTATGTGGTTGTAATAAAAAAAAAGTAACAAATCCTTCCCTCGTGGGTCAATATGACCCCCTTAGGAATGAATGGAATGCGAGGAATGCTTCAGTTTACATAGAAAAAACTAAAAAATCCTTAAGTGGACTTTACCAAAAAAAAAAGGGTTTTATAATATCTATATGCATATATGAATGCATCATGCAGAGATAAACTGAAGAACTGCCTTTAGGACCCAGTGGAACAGCTCATTTGCTCCATATAGAGCTATAAAGAGGTCAGAGACACCAATGTGAGATATTTTGAGCTGGTTATGCATGTATTTGGAGAGTTATTTTGAATTTCAGTCGAAAGAATGTGAAGAATGTGCTTAAATTATATAATTTATTGATGAAATCTAGTCATTTAAAAAAAATCTCCCAAAAAATTGCATTAAAAAATAGAAAAAATATTATCATTGTAAAATCATATAAGCTTGCACGACAAGAAAAAAAAAAAGAAAAAAAAGAAAAAACCTTTTTAGGTCTTCGGGTCATTTTGACCCGCGAGGAAGGATTTGTTACAGGATGCAAACTGTTTAAAATATTTCATGCTGATTCATTTTATGACAGGTCATGGGACTGTATTTGTGGAAAGTGACAGTCCCTGACTTTAAAACCCCTCATTGTTCCTTCCACTGACAGTGGCGTTTCTGAGCACTGAAGTAACTTCAAGATTAACTTTTAGAATAATAAACAACATGGTGTGTTTATATAAGTGTTTTAAAACAGAGAAGGGAAATGTAGACAGACGTCAGACCGAACCAATGAAGTTGTTCAGACGTATTCTACATTTGAGACACAAAACAAGAGGAATGAAATGAGCGAGAGAGGGTGTGAGAGAGGCCTGTGAGAGCCTTTTAAGGCTGCAGCTCTTGAAGAAATATCCATTTTTAGTCAGTCTGAGTGAGGAGAGGAGGTTCAATAGGCTTGACGTATGAGAGGAACATGGATTAAAAGAGGAAGAGCAGAGCTGCTGCTGAGGCTTTACTAGAGAGTCACGAGGAGGAGAGGAGAATTAAAGTGCCCCTGTTATGCTGTTTTTAGATATTACCTCTCATGTAGTGTGTGATAAAGCTGTATGTGAATGTAAGAGGTCTGCAGAGTTGACAGGTATGAGAGCAGGCTCTAGGAAAGGAGGGGTTTAGAGAGACCGAATCCTTTATCGAACCGTTTCAGACACTGTGAGAAATGTATGCAATGTATATTATGAGAAAATTAAAGTGTTTTTCGACCTTGGATGCATGTAAACCTATTAAATTAGAAGCCTTTTTAAAATAGCATTTTTTTTTTTTTTTTTTGCATCTGTCCAACTATGCACATGAATGAAGCCTCAAATCATGTGTGTGGCATGCAAAGGTTTGCTATAATTATGCCTTGCAGACAATAAAATAGTGGGAAAACATATTCCCTCAAACATATTTTTTTTATATTTGAGTCAGTAGGCAATGACCTAGCAACCACCCCGAACACCCTAGCAATGTAGATGTGGGTTTCACAATCACATTTTTCCTTAATAAAATTCTAGTTGCACATAGCAGATTCTTTTTCTTCTTTCTGTCAGGTGACACACATTGAAAGTCCTTGCGCTAAAGCTTCACACAGTACTTCAGAATGAGACATAAGTTCACACGCCAGCGCACACTTACTGGTTGAAAGTTACAAAAGGTCTTCAGAGTGCAAAAGTGTCAAGTGACCTGTTGTCAGCAGGAAGCCGAGTTTCCCATTCTGTCACGCTTCACTGTAATGCTCAAATCAGCATCAGAATCAACAAGCCAGGCGGTCTCTGACATGCCCTCCGTTACTGAGCAATTTATGCGCTTTCTCTGTGTTTACATTTCATAGCAATCTCTAAAAGATGCCAGCAGGTTTAATGTATGGGTTCCAGCAGGTGGCTCATATAGATACGAGATTTAGATTGATAAAACTGTCTGCAAAAAAAATATACATTTACAAATACATCCAGTAAAAATATGTAAATCCTTAAAGCAAGATAACTTAAAGTGGTTCACCCGGAAAGGAAAATTCTGTCATTAGTTACTTCATCTTCGGAACACAAATGAAGATCTTTTTGATAAAATCGGAGAGATTTCTGTCCCTCCATTGACAGCTTCGCAACTACCACTCACGCTTCAAAAAGTTCATAAAGAGATCGTAAAACTAATACATATTAATGGAGTGGTTTAGTCCAAATCTGAAGACTCGATCGCTTTATATGATGAACAGATTCAATTTAGGCTTTTATTCACATTTAAACTTAGATCAGTGAACATAAGCAGAAGCTCAACTTGCTTGACATGATAGAACAAACCTCATTGGTTCTTGCAGAAGCTCAAACGTGATGCGTAACCCGAGAATGAACCTCATTGGTTCTTGCAGGAGCTCAAACGTGATGCGTAACACGAGAACGAACCTCATTGGTTCTTGCAGGAGCTCAAACGTGCTGCGTAACCCGAGAATGAACCTCATTGGTTCTTGCAGAAGCTCAAACATGATGCGTAACCCGAGAATGAACCTCATTGGTTCTTGCAGGAGCTCAAACGTGCTGCGTAACCCGAGAATGAACCTCATTGGTTCTTGCTGAAGCTCAAACGTGCTGCGTAACCCGAGAATGAACCTCATTGGTTCTTGCAGAAGCTCAAACATGATGCGTAACCCGAGAATGAACCTCATTGGTTCTTGCAGGAGCTCAAACGTGATACGTAACACGAGAATGAACCTCATTGGTTGTCACACTTCAAGTGAACATGCTTGAGCTTAAGTTTACCACAACTGTGGTGCGCTGATCAATCTTTAAATGTGAATAAAAGCCTAAATTCAATCTTAAGAATCATATAAAGCGATTGTGTCTCTTCAGAAAATTTGGGCTAAACGCTCAATTCATATGGATTTTAAGCATCAAACAAAGTGGTAGTTGCGTTGCTGTCAATGGAGGGACAGAAAACTCTCAGATTTCATCAAAACAATCTTCATTTGTGCTCCAAAGATGAATGAAAGGCTTACGAGTTTGGAACGACATGAGGGTGAATAATTAATAACCGAATTTTCATGTTTGGGTGAACTATCATATAGCATATACAGTTTTAAAACATTTCTAAAATAAATCTACAAAAGAATTGAGAGGTTGTGAGCTGCAGGTTACCTTGGATAAAAGGCTTTGGATTACTGACAAATTATAAATATTTCACGTTCCTCTCAGTAACTACAAAGATTGCAATGCTTATGGCTGTTATATTTACACTGATAGTGCCAACAGAGACTAATGGGACATTACATCCAGGTGTTTGTGAGAGAGAAAGGGCGAGAGAGATGTGGTTACGTTGCTCATCCCATGACTGACAGAAGGACAGATCCTACAGGAGCCGCCGGGTCTGCGGCCGATACGCGCTAAACCTACGGCACAGTCCAGTGAGGCAACTCAGGAAATCTCAGGATTACAGAGGTGAATGTGAACCAGAGGGAACAACTCAACTGGGACGGCAGCCAGTATTTCATCTATCTTTACCACCACAGGAACCAGGAGAACGTGAAAAAGATCCTGATATAATCAGAGCTGAAAAGAGGCGAGATAACGTGGCAATGCCAGGAGGTCTGTGGTTGGTGTGATCACAGAAAGCACCGTCACGCCAAACTATCAGAAACAATCAACAACAGTCTGAGTATACAAACAAGAACACATCTAACAAGCAGAACACAAAACATGAGCATTTCGGAGTACGTTTTTACATGCCGAGGCTCTGAAAAAATCCTCACATTAAAATTCCTTCATGGCAAATTTGGATTTGTTTGTCTTGTTGCCCAGAAAAACTATTAAAACATCAAGGTACAATTATTAACTAAAGATTACATTTTAAAGTCAAATTTAACAAAGATTATGTTTTAACAACCTGACCCTGTATGTACAGTAGTCAGTGGGAAAGCACCAGGGCATCGCAAGGATTGACGGCTCCCATATTTATGTCATAATATATATTAAAATATACAGTGTTAGGGAGTTACTTTTAAAAGTAATGCATTACAATATTGCACTACTTTCTGAAAAAAGTAACTAACTAATTGAAGGTAATGCGTTACGATACTTTTGCGTTACTTGTTCTCACCTGGGCTGGGCTTGCTTGTTTGTGTTTCAATAACAACAAAACTAAAGCTAATTTATTTAGCAAATGTAAAGGCCCTTTCACAGCAAACGTGAAATTAATAAGCCTCATGCTGAAGGAAATGCGAATTCAAGTCTGTACAGTAGAGGCCAATAAATGAGAAGACAAAATAACTTGCGTTATTTATTTGAAAAAGTAACTCAGATATTTTGTTGTGGATTTAAAAGTAATGCATTATTTTGCTTGTTATACTTTAATCTGAAAAGTAATCTGATTACATAACTCAAGTTACTTGTAATGAGTTACCCCCTGCCACAAACAGATATATGCACTATGTGACGACCACGTGCACACGCCACACCGAAAACAAGCAGAACTGGAGACGACGCCACACACCACATATTCCCAGAGACAATACTCATATCACTGCTGTGTGAAAAAGCTTTAGCATTGGGGTAAGGAATTCCTGCTTTACTGTTTTGTCTAACCATCACTAGTTTCATCTGTACAAAACAATTCTCACTAAATATAGTGCAACAGCACTTTATGACAATGGAAGGTAAGACGCTTTTAAAACAATAAATATTTTCAGTGAATGTGCGAGACTTCTGATACTTTAGCTGCTATTGGTAAATAACTAGAAAGGGCAGTAATCTTTGTATACTGTATGATTATGATAATACATTAAAATTATATGGTAAGAAATAGAGTATTATGAAGCATAACAAGTTGTTTTGTACAGATGAAATAACTGAAGCAGATGACAACATTCATTACTTATAAATAAGGTGATTTTTATTTCTTGCAAATGTGACTTATTCAAAATAAAATCATTTTAATTTCACAAATAATTACAAAAGAAATGGCAAGTGGCACATTACATTAAACATCAAATATTGAAGTAGAAAGACTGAAATAGTATTTTCTTGATAAATGTACTCCAATAATCTCAATTTTTCCATATTTCCAACTGTGCCTATTTTATTATTTAATTTAATTTAATTTAATTTTATTTTATTTTATTTAATTTAATTTAATTTAATTTTATAAATTTTATTAAGTTTATAAATTTTATAAATTTTATAAATTTTATTTTATTTTATTTAATTGTATTTAATTGTATTTAATTTAATTTAATTTAATTGTATTTAATTTAATTGTATTTAATTTAATTGTATTTAATTTTATTTTATTGTATTTAATTTTTGCTTTGCATGTATGGGTAGCTGACAAGCGAGTGTTTTAAATGTAAGCAGCTTGTTGACTTGTACTGGAGAGATGTGTGGAATCGTTCAGCAATTATCAGTAATTTTCACAGCAGATCTCAGCTGGAGGTTTTGTAGCACGCATGAAGAGTTCAGTCCGTCAGCTTTAGAGCGAATAACTGCCTCTTCATGCAAAACAAACATACAATCCATCACCAATAAAAAAAATTAATAAAAATTATTTTACAGCCAAAGCAGATTGTTTACTAATTTATATTCTGTAGCAAATAAAATGATGTATTCCTACATATTGGTCATTAACCAAGAAGGTTTATGTGTCCACTGACTCCTCAAACGGTGAAAGGGAATGTGCTTCGACTGTGGCTGGTGCGACGGATTAGATTCTATGAGGAGAGATAATCCTATTAGCGAGGGGTCTTATTGTAGGGAGAGAGACACGCGGTAAATATTACGGATGTATATGTGCTGTACATGATCCTGCGGTGTGTTTGTACTGCTCACACTGTCGGGATCACAAGGTCGCTGAAGGTGAAGCACATGTATGGATCTGCGGGAGTTTAGGAATGTGTATAATCTTTCCAGGACCCGAGGGGTCCCACTGTCCTGCCCTCCGAAGACCAATCGAGACTGATAAACCCTGCCAACATGTGTGGTGATACAGCCAACAATGGCCTTGGATTGAGAGATCCACAGTGCCCTTGGAAAGGCTGTGTTGTCTGTGCTATGAAAATACTGGGAGAGAGAGAGAGAGAGAGAGAGAGAGAGAGAGAGAGAGATAGAGAGAGAGATGATATGCAGAGTTCAAACTCACCATAAATTACAGTTCTCTTTGTATGTTGCTCCTGAGTGAAACCTTTGGCCATTCCTTTCACAAGAACCTGAAATCAACAAACAATCATGATTATGAATCAATCATGTGATAAGAGGAAGAACAGCGGCTAACTACATTTGGATTAAAACATTTACATTTTATGCATTTGGTAGACGCTTTTATCCAAAGCGCCTTACATTGCATTTCAAGGTACACATTTACATTCTTATCAGTTCTTGCTTTCCCTGGGAATCGAACCCATGACCTTTAGCGTTGCAAGCGCCAACCAATGCTCTACTGTTTGAGCTACAGGAAAGCTTCAAGAAAGATCTTTCTTTCATTTATGTCTGATGTAGACTTCAGTGCCTGGCAGAGGAATGTTTCCTTGGCTTTCCCAGAGACTCTGCTGTCGTCATGCCTTGACGAGTTTAATCAGAGGTTTCCACATTGCCTGTCTGGAAGTGGGCAGGCCATCTCTCCTCTTCTCCTAATACACCAAGTACAACTACAAACTACAGTAAGTAAGTATACACTTAAGAGGAGCGTGTGCATATGCCGGACGGCTACATCCAACTATCACCTTTTGACACAGACACGCGCATACAATCTCAATGCTAGTAAGCAAGGCCTTAACCATGTCTTGAATGTTGGCAGGAGTCTTTTATTTTAAAGGAATTAACTGATTAAAGGATTGAAAGAGGTTTAAAGGAATAAAGAAAAGGGAATAAGAATTGTAAAAGAATTTCTAGGCCTAATTGTAGTTGTGAATTAGCCCTAATGAATGTAACTATTTTTTATTTAAACACATTCATTTTTTTTAAAGTATGCCGACATTCACTCTTATTTGTGTGTCTAATATGTCGAAAACGCAAAACGTGTCTTGTCTCGTCACATTAAGTTATAAATGACATGAATCAAGTAAATTATAGCATATTTTCAATTCAAAACGGCAAGATTTCATTAAAGTTGAGTAGTTTGCATCGCTGGATATTACTGTCAGTCATTTAACATTTCTATTGTGAAACTGTTTTCAGATACACTTTTAGTCAAAGCCACTTGAAGGAAAGACTGCAAGGTTAGCAACTAGGGGTGTAACGATTCAGCAAGCAAGTTGGCCTTCCGGACGACATATATCGATCTAATATCGTTTTAAAAGGTAATGAATCGATTGTATCGATACTAGGAAATAGTGCGTTAAACGTGACTTGATTCAGTCTGCCTATCTGTGTCGTCGTCGCCATGCGTGACGCGCCAGCAGCAGCGCGACAACAGTCAAGCAGCGCAAAGTCTCTCACCTCAGAAAAACGGACTTTCCTGTCCTCTCAGCCGCTATACTGCAGGAGCGCGCACTCTTCAACTGCACGCGCAAATGCGGCGGAGCGTGCTGTATCACTTCACTAAAGTCATACGAGAATGCAACGTCGTAAATTAGTAAGTTAAGAAATACAAGTAAAATACCAATAAATTACATTATTGGTAGCCTACGCCATGTGTGTTGCTATTTATCAGGAGCAGTTTCCATGTTTCTTTACCAGTGTTTCTAAGTATTGTGTATCAGCTAATTGTTGTTTGTTTCCATAACAAAATGCCACTTACTGGTTATTTTGTATATTTTTATATGACTGTGGTGGCTCATACCAAGATTGTATTAACAAAAACTAGTTTGGGACTGCTATTTAATAGCTTAACCTCGCAGTGCCTACATGTCTATCAGTATTTGTCATATTCTTAAATTTTTTTGGTTAAGTAAAGGGGGACAGAACTTGTGTGTCAACAATTTTTGTGTAAACAAATGTATTATAATAGGCTTCCTAAAAAGGTGGGTCGCGGCTTGATGACCATGGGGAAATGTGGGTCCCATAGCCAAACTATTCAAAACATCATTCAATGTTGTGATAATCGTAATTTAATAATCACAATTACAATTTCAAGGGAATAATCAACAATTATCATTTTTGTCATAATCGTTCAGTCCTACCTATTAAAATAAAATGTGAATGCATTTGACATTAATTTGTGTTTTACTTGTTTGTTTATATCCATAATTAATTGATACCTGATTCACTTACAATAATTTTTGGCTAAAAAGTCACTGAATCGTTTCGGATCGTATCGTTCTAAATGAACCAATATCGTCCTTGAATCGTATCGACAACCATGAATCGTGAATCGAATCGAATCGTTGTTAAAACGAATCGTTACACCCCTATTAGCAACACACAAAAAAGCGTAACGTCGCACAACTCTGAATGAAAGTCAATGACGTCAATGCTGTAATGTGATTGGATATCAAGGCACACGTGATCCACGTTAGCCATTACACTTTCTCCAATGGTAGAGCCACAGACCCTTGTATATCCCAATAATAAGACTGGTTTAGCTACTCACATCTTACCATACACACTTCCAGTGTTAATACGCTTTAATACACTTGTCCCCAATGTCTATAGTGGTTACAACCCTGTCTTGAAGTGAAGTGTGTGATTTCTGCACCATTAGCAGCACCAAATAGAGTTACATAACAACAAACATTGAAAGATGGGAGGAGGGCTTGAAACTTCTGTGGAAACCGAAGACGGGGTTAAGAAGTCATTAGGTAAATCATGGCCACGTTGAACGAATTCGTCCCTTTGATTTAGTTAAATCGTTGTCTGGGAACAAATTAATAAGTCATATGAACAAATTCTTAATTCATGTCCACAATAGCTAGTTTCCCCCATAACTTTTTAATAAAACATGGTCACAATTGATCTAAAATGAGGAAACACGGGCAGATAATTCATAAATCGTGGCCGAGAATTCATAACTCATAACTCACAAATCACAAATATTATATGCATGTTTTACCAGAGCCAAATTTTTGCGAGGGCCCTCACAAAAGTGTGATACGTGACATTTCCTGTTTGCTTCCTTTAACAGCAAAGTTCAGGAAGACGCTAGGGAAGAGTTTGGGACTGTGTGTTCTTTTAGCATGTTTATGTTCTTATTATTAATTTTACAATTCTGTGGTCCACACACAAATTGCAAACATTACTAAACAAATCACTTGCGTTTATTTTTTGTTCATCTGTAAAATTACAGGTAGACGTTTTTTAAATGTTTAAAAGATTTAAAAGGTCACGCTTTAGCCCTAAGTTCTTCAAAGAATAGGAAGCATGAACTATCAGATGTTATTTTAACTGTAAATGAAAGTGGCTTTTCCAGAGAAAACATTTACTGAGATTTAGCAACTCTCTCAGTCTGAGTAATGCCGAGCTGTGATCCGTGAAGTCATACCTGCCCTATAGACATGTCACATGACTGTCGCTCCTTTGGCAAACACACATACCTGTTGTGATCCCTCCCTTCCCTCCTCGTACATTACAGGCATTCCTTCTGCTGACCTCCATTCACTGCTCCCTGCCTTCCGCTCCCCCTCCTGCTCTTTTCATGGGAATGCCACTGTTCTCTTCCCATCATTAGGTTCATGACTGAATATTTAACACCTCAGTGGCACTACTCTACCACAGTGAGGACCGTGAAGCAAGAACTGCAGGAAAACATTAACAGGGAAGAATGTGGACTTGGTTTTCCATCATGTTTCTAGAAACTATAACTAACCTTTTCTTAACGGCGTAGACTTCAAACATTGGCTGGGGGCCAAAATGTTTCTCTTTGCATACCGATGGATTTGATTTGTGACTAATGCCCAACCACATATCCTTTCTATAGGAGAACATGATTGTATGTCTTTTGTCATGGAGGAAGCTAAAACATTATTGGACTTTTAAATAAAATTATGAAAAGTATCACAAGTAGTCTGTGTGACTCACACACCATATTTCACAAATCTTCAGGATACGATATGATAGCTTTGTTTGAGGAACATACTTCTAAATCTTGATATTGGCCCTAGATATGCTCACGAGAGAAGCAGCATGAACATGATGAACAAATCATTCTTTTGAGTCAAAACTCTTCAATGAATCAATTCATCTAGTTCACAGAAGTGGTGTGAATGAATTCGAGTTCTAGTTCTATTAAAATTGCTTTCAAATAAAGTTAGTTCACTCAGAAGGCCATAGCCAAGAGTGACCTATGACCCGAAACTCGACTTGTGTACGGCCGTTACCGGAAGCCAGTGAACTATAAAGTTTATAAAGTTATAAATATGGATATTTTTCTTACAAAAATGCTTTGTTTTTGCTTCAGAAGGCCTTTATTAATACCCTGGCGCCATTATTTTTATGATGGATGGATGTGCTTTTTTGGGTATAAAATATATACCATTCACTCCTATTATAAAGCTTGGAAGAGCCAGGATATTTTTTTATATAACTTTGATAGTGTTCGGCTGAAAGAAGAAAGTCATATACACCTAGGATGGCTTGAGGGGAGTAAAATTATGGGATAATTAAAATGCTTGTGTGAACAAACCCTTTGAACTTTTTAATTAAATTAGGGGAAGTTTTCTTTTACATTGATACTATATAAGTCGTGATTGACAGTTATTAGAAATATGCCAAAGACTTTGCTACTATTGGGATCTTCCCGAAGCCTAAATCCGAATTCGGAAAGGCACAGAAAAGGAATAACGCATTCTACAGAGCACCTAAAGGGACACGGTTACATTACAGTAGACTACATCAGATTTCTCTTATCACGTGAAGATAAGGAGGGATGACTGGGAGATAGGGAAGATAAGGAGGGATGACTGGGAGATAGGGAAGATAAGGAGAGATGACTCACAGGATGATGTCACTGCTCCCTGTACGGAGTATGCATGATTGCGAAATGGAAAGTGAAAGTAAAAAGTGAGCGAGCATTTCAAAAGCGATTTCAATACCCCGCATATTGATAACGGCTCCCTGATGCCCGCAAATTATATATAATATTACCAAACTATAATTATGAGAGAACGCAAAAGCATTGAAATATATATTTTTCCTTCTATCTCATGTTTTTTTCATTCACCATGTCCCTTTAGGGGCTCCGTACATGGGAGTAGTAACTGCTATGGGAGAATACTATACTGGAGGCTATACATAGGCGTAAGCAGTCGATAATATGCATATTTCTTTTTGAAGTTTGAAAGTCTCACTCCCCATTCTTTGTTGCATGGAAAAGAACAAACAGCACAGTCTTCTTTATGTTCTCATTCAACTTACTGGGAGGGTATGGAGGATTTGTTCCCAGGCAGTGGCTCCAGAAGTCAGGACAACAGTCGGACACGGTGCGGTTGCAGAACAGGTCGCAGTAACAGATGGTGTCCAGGTACGGGACAGTGCACTGGTCGTCCCGGCCGGGGCAACAGCCTCCTCTCCTCTGGCAGTAGGAGCCGAAGGGGTCCCGGATCCCCGTGCGGTGCAGCGGGCCGGCCAGTTCTCTCCTAGTGCGGGACTGAGTCCTCGCCGTCATTCCCTCTTCTGACAGCAGGAGGAGCGCTGCAACGGCGGCCAGCATCAAGAGCTTCAACATTGCTTCTCTGCTATAAAGAAATCAATATAGCAAAACATCAGCCATTAGGGTCAACTTGCAAATCAAAATTGAATTCAAAGCAACATTATGCTCCATCATGCTGCAAAAAAAAACCCCAACCACAACGATATAGATATGATTAGAGCAGAAATAACATTTGAGTGAAAACAGAAATGACAGATACTGGAAACAGAGCTATAATGGAGTGTTAGGCAAAGCAATGCGATTCCTAACGGCGATCATTTGTTTTCCACTTTCCTGAAACACACTGAACTCGAGGCCATGAGCCAACAATCTGCAATATAAACAACACTGATAAACAGACGTTCCTCTTGTTCTTATTTTAATAACGCACTCATCCTGGAAACACAATCACAGCACAGCGGTAGATGAGCACAGACAGAAGTTAGAAATTATTTTCCACTTTTGTCCATGACTTCTATTGAAACTTCTACTTGAGTTTCTGTGGGTTGATCTATATGTTGAGGTGTGCAGGAAGGGTGCGGTCATGTGACTCAGGCCTCGAGTTACTGTAGACGTCCATTAGTCTTTATTTACTTGCTAAATTGTCCAGGAAAGACTCACAGCAGTGACTACTGCAATGTAAATATTGTCTAACACTAAACTCATCCTTGCCATGGAGAGCACACACAATGCCCACTATCTGCATTGTCTATATTTGATCTCACTTGAGACATTTTGTCACGTTTATAATATTTGAGCTATGCGTGAAAAGATATTTGCAGCACAGTTATCATGTCAACATACTTGGCACCACCATGGATCACATACTGATCAGTATAGGACAAAAAGAAATGTCTGTGGAAAACAAAAATTAACCAAAACATTACATAATCCACTTGGAGTGTTTACATTTAAACAGAAATCTAGAAATGTTCTTCATATTTGATTCAACATGTTCCAAAGCTGGATGTAATTGCTCATTTATTGTGCCAGAATAATTGATATTTTGCATTCATGATGCTAATCCGATAAGTTACCTGGTTCTCTTTGAAATAATTTTTTGGAGAAATGAGGATTAAACTATAAAAGGCCAATGGTAGCTGCTATAACTTTACACTCTTGCTTAATCACTTTTAAGTTGTGCTTTGTATGGAAATGTCAGTTTAAGATGAATGTCACTTTAAAAAAGAGTGATTTTAAAAGGAAATTGGACCAGTTTATCTTCATGGAGCAAGAAAGGACATAGTAGCTGACATGCTGGAAAAATGTTACTATCAAACTAATGGAGACAAAACTTATCATTTGTTACGGAAACAGCAACTTCCTGTAGTCAAAACCAAGGCAGTCGCACATACAGGGTAAGGCTCTTATTAAGGCTGTCCTTTAAGAAGAAATGATATCAAAAAGCGCATTTTCATGTTTATTTTTTACACAGAATGGGCCTCATGAGGAATATGCATATGTATATTATACATATTATGGTAACACTTTATTTTAGTGTCCTTGTTACACATATGTTACATTTACTTACCATAGTAATAACAGTAAATTATGCATAATTACATGCAACTAACCCTCAACCAAATCTTAATCCTAATCTAACTCTATAGCAACATGTAGTTGCTTAATATTACTCAGTACTTAAATATATAATTACACTGTAACAATGACACCTTAAAATAAAGTGTAACAGATAGATAGATAGATAGATAGATAGACAGACAGACAGACAGACAGACAGACAGACAGACAGACAGACAGACAGACAGACAGATAGATAGATAGATAGATAGATAGATAGATAGATAGATAGATAGATAGATAGATAGATAGATAGATAGATAGATAGATAGATAGATAGATAGATAGATAGATAGATAGAAAACAGTATGAACCTTCAGAATTTGCTGCTCAATTATTATTGGTGATTAATTAATTATTAATAATGTCAATGCTGAAAACAGTTTTTTTTTGTTAGGATTCTTTGATGATGAAAATTTCAACGAACAGCATTTATTTGAAACAGAAATAATTTGTAATATTCTAAATATGACTTATTAGAATGATTTCTGAAGGATCATGTGACACTGAAGACTGGAGAAATGATGCTGAAAATTAAGTTTTTTGATAACAGGAATAAATTAGACTTTTACATTTAATAATATAAACAAAAAACAAGGAACTCCCGCACACATGCAAAAAAGTATAAAAAAATATTTTTATTAGGAACGTTTACGTTAGGGAAGATTTTTTGATACTTTTTTGCATGTGTGCGGGAGTTCCTTGTTTTTTGTTTATTACTTGACCTACCTACTTTACTTAAACTACTTTTCCCACGCACCTATCATCATTTCACAATATTTCTTTTTTTTTACTGTATTTTGAATCAGATGAATGCAGCCTTGGTGAGCAAAAGAGACTTCTTTAAGAAACAACAAATGGCTTTAGAGTTAAATAGGCTTCTTTTTTTTTAAAGTCATTGTTTGAGGTCCTCTTCTTCCTCATTTAATTGATCAAAAGACTTCACTTTCACTGATCCTCCTCCCTGAGAACAATATCTTGAGATCACACATAATTGCGCTCTAGCTGCCATGTGGTCTCGGGTTAAAAAGAGGAGAGCCTTGACAAAGACGAGGAGGCGGCGAGCAAATGACAGAAAAAGCATCATTAATTACCCAATCATCCCACCGGGAACAATGTCCCCCATACAGACAAAGAACAGCCCCGGAAACAAAGTCCACTGCTGTGCAGTTTTCTGCATGACTGTGCCTTTAGCGGACCAGAGCTCAGCCTCAACACTGAAACGTATGGCAGCAGTGTCGCAGTGCCATTACTAAGACACTCATTGAGTGAAAGAAATGTTTGACCCCGCTGGCATGGCGATCAGTCCAGTAAACACCAGTAATCTACAGTGATCTGGATATTTCAGCTTTTGAAAGCTGTCTGATGCTCGCCTGTTTCCTCACTGCGAGAGTGTAGCGTGTAGAGACGTGTTGACTTTAACATCACAAACGGCCCGTAGGACGATCTAATGTGCAGCAGACAGTAAAACACAGCTACTACACTGAGAGTCTGCCGTCTGACACATCCCTTTCATCGAGACTAACATCACTGCTTTTGATCACACCATTCAACCAATGAGCTGATGAACACAATATAGTCATAAAGTCATATCTCCAACCTCACATACACTACCGTTCAAAAGTTTGGGGTCAGTTTTTATGTTTTTAAAAGAAGTATCTTCTGCTCACCAAGGCTGCATTTATTTGATAGATAAAAAAAAAAATATAATAATAATATTGTGAAATATTATGACAATTTAAAATGACTGTTTTCTATTTTAATATGTAATTTATTCCTGTGATCAAAGCTGAATTTACAGCATCATTACTCCAGTCTTCAGTGTCACATGATCCTTCAGAAATCATTCTAATATGCTGATTTGATGCTCAAGAAACATTTATGATTATTATCAATGTTGAAAACAGTTATTTACATTTTTATTTCATGATGCTATGATGAATAGAAAGTTCAAAAGAACAGCATTTATCTGAAATCTAACGCATTTATCTGAAAAACACGACCGTTCAAAAGTTTGGGGTCAGTAAGAATTTTTATTTTATTTTTGGGGGAAATAAATAAAATAAATCAATACTTTTATTCATCAAGGATGAGATAAACTGATCAAAAGTTATAAGTAAAGATATTTATAATGTTAGAAAATATTCTATTTTAAATAAATGCTGTTCTTTTGAACTTTCTATTCATCTAAGAATTTTGAAAACAAAATTTACACAACCGTTTTTAACATTGATAATAATCATAAATTTTTCTTGAGCATCAAATCATCATATTAGAATGATTTCTGAAGGATCATGTGACACTGAAGACTGGAGTAATGATGCTGAAAATTTAGCTTTGATCACAGGAATAAATTACAGTTTAAAATATATTAAAATAGAAAACAGTTTTTTTTTTTTTTTATCAAATAAATGCAGCCTTGGTGAGCAGAAGATACTTCTTTTAAAAACATTAAAAAATCGTACTGACCCCAAACTTTTGAACGGTAGTGTACATGTACAGGTGGTTCAACACAATAAACAGAGCAGACGAAAAATACAAATACAGGCATTATTACCTCCTCTCAGTCTCGTCTGATGGATCACATTAAGTTTAACTATGAAAAATTAAAGCTTGACTAACAAATTTTAAGCTCCATTTAAATAATCAACAGGTTGATATTTAAAGTACACCATTATGATTGTAGAATGACACGGCATGGACTTTGAGAGCGGGTCAAGAAGCTTTCACATGCAGGATTAAATAACATTAGATAGCAGACGGAAGAGACTTTCTAGAGGTTTCCATGTATATCAGAGGTGACTCAGGTTCATGAGCTGTCAAAGACACACAACCTACTTATGATTTACATGCATTGTAATACTGGATACAGACACCAGTGTAACTGCTTTATTTCAATGGTCCACTTTAGACATTCTGCTAACTATAAGTAACTTTACAACTACATTTCAACTTATTCTACTAAACCTAACAGTCTACTAATACTCAGAGTTAGCTGACATGTAGTTGCAAAGTTACTCATAGCCAGTAGAATGTCTAAAGTGAACCATCGAAATAAAGTGTTAGCACATTTATGGTTTTGTACATCAAAAATGATTATTTTATGGCTTTGCAATGTAAGGATCATAATAAAGTATATAAACATTCAACATATATATTTTTTATAATTATAGGCTTTCAATGCAACACTTAATTGGCTTGAAAAAGGTTCAAGACTGATGTAGAATATTCTAGATTCAATAGCAGCAGAAGTAAAATGAGTCAAAATGCTTCACATTTCATAACTTTAACTGCTTTTACTTTAAGAAACGACATCATTGGAACACATAAAGAGAATAATGAGTGTTGTACTGTAATCGTACTGTAACTACGCACCTGTTTGACACATTAGAAAGGGAGGGAGGGAGGAGGTTACACAGAAAAGCACAGGATTTAAATAGCTGGAGAAACTAACAAAAATCCCCCACCTTGTTTAGTGAAATAAAATCCTTCTTCTGGTTGTATCCAGTGAGCAAACTGTGAGCAGGTCTGTTTCAGCTACAGGTAGAAGTAGTGAACACAGTCGTACACACACTCTCTTCAGCCTCCTGTCTGGCCTCTATTCACTCTCTATATAGAGGCAGGACAAGCCCTCCAACCCAACCCTCCTGTTGCTATTCCCTCCTTCTTTCTCCCACCCACACACCCAGACACAACACACACACACACACACTGAGCTACTTCAGGTTAAACCCCTTTCCCGTAGGTTTTTGACTGCTTGTGTCACTTATCTTTCCATGCCACACTTTTCCTGTTGGTTAATACATCACAGATCATTGTGTTATTCGTCTAACACATTACAACCTCTCTTTCTTTACTTCTGTAGCTATACACAAAGCTCATTCATGTCTGAGGTACTTATTTCAATCACCACCTGCTGGTCAGTCGGACAACTACATTTACGGATTACCTCAAATAAAGTTTTCAGGAGTAAAAATAATAAAAATTTTAAAGTGGAAAAAATTATTAACAGTAAAAGATATTGACATTGCTCAGAACTGAGGGAATATCTGTGTTTATAATACTCAATATCAGGAGTTGTGAGGCACATGTACATGCTGATGTATCCTGGCAACTGATCTTGATTACACAATTTGACACTCATTTATGCAAATGTTGCAATTCACTTTACAACACGAGCTGGCATGCCCTTTACAGCTTTGACAAGAGGATACATTATAGTACATTATAGTGTATAGTCCAGATATATAAACAGCTGAAAACTTTTTTTTTTTTCTGTAAAGTGTTCTTGCAATGTGTTTATCAGAAGTGTCTTTCCAAAATTAGACATAAAATGAATATGCAGTAGAAGCCAAAGGTGATATTTCTTTTAATGACCCTACAAGTTTGATGAAACCATCAAAATACTGTATAAGGAAAATACTGTTTTAAAAAAACACTAAACTTGGTTAAGTTATTTACCTGACCAAATTATTTGGCAAATAAAAGCAAAAATTACAGCTACAGGTTTTATTATACAATGCAAAAAGTGCATAGAAAAACAAAAAAACTCAGAGGAAAAAGCATTGACTACAGCATAATCAGTTATTAATATTTAGTTGGTTCTCTCTTGTTTTTGCATGTGTTTATAATTGATCTGTATGACAGCCTGGCCCAAAATTAATTGCTTTACTACAAAAAAAAAAAAAAAAAAAAAAAAAAAAAACACTATTATAATTAATATGTTAGATAAACTATAACATCAGAATGAACCTAGCTTAGAACATAACTTGTTTTAAATGCATCAAACATCAGCACCTCAAATCCACAACACCCCACAGCTCAAAAATGATGTCTTTGTCATGTCCCGCCTCAGAGGTCGTGACCTTTCTGACTGAACTGAACAATTAAAATCATACAATGTCATAATTTCAAATTGAACTCTATTCAATTCAAAAATCTATTGAACTGACGGTCAACTCACTGAATTTTTAAATATAACTCAATTTAATTTTGAAAAAAAGTTGCACATTTTGCATGCAAGATTGTTACTGCAAAATTTCTCCCCACTTTTAATAAAAAATATTTTTTTCTTACATTTTTTTAAATTTGGCTAATTAAATTTGTGCTACCCCTAAAACCAAATATTTATTTCTAAATATGGTTGTATAAATATAGTTTTTAAATAGGTGGTCATAGGGGTGACATACATATACATACATATATAGTTTAATATGTACATGTATATTCAGTATAATGTTTAAGATGAAACTGAAAATCAAACGGCTCAAATAAAGTTTGTTTGACCTTTTGAGGATGACGAACAACATCAGCACCCTCTTTCACTGACTATTGGCAAAAAACAACAACAAAAAAACATATTAATAGAAGTTTAAACACCATTTTAACAAAAGATTAAAAGAAAAACTTCCACATCACAAATTTGAATGCATGCTCCCTCTTGTGACTACTTGCATTGATCTAAACTGGCGGTATTGTTTGACTTGTTCATGTGAGTCACATACAGTAACCTCCTACATATTTCTGTAACATTACATTAAAGCTGACTGAGTGGATGAGTCAGTTTGGGAGCCCACCACATATTTACGTTTAGCCACAGATGTGAGCGAAGAAGCATGTGTCCGCCCGTGCCGAGATAACCCTGAGGGTCACCACTGCCATCCTTTCATTAGCCTTATGAGCTCCATGGATGTGTGATTCAGAGACTATGCATGATGATTCACATAATACACATGACAAGTGTGTGTGGGTTTGCAAGACCTGTGTGTCGGTTTTCCATCAAGACTGAAAAATCAGTTCCCAAAAACTGTGCTGATAGTGCATGTGTCAAAGAAAGTTGGTGAAGTGTCGAACATGTGGCCCATCGTAAAGTCATTCTGGGACAATGTGTCTCCTTCAGAAGAAGAAACCCACATTAGACCCTCAGAACAGATGCGATGTGTCAGCATGACAACAGGCTCTCAATGCTCCCCTTTAACAACTGCTGGTGTGTGTGTGTGTGTGTGTGTGTGTTTGTTGGCATGTGTAAGTGTTCGGTAGTGACAGAAGCTCGTAACACGGTTTCAACTAACTCAATCTCGGATGCTTCAAAGTGTCCTGAAACTTACTCGTGGAAATATCCGAAGGAATTTGGCTTTATTTCATGTGTCCCTATGAACACTGTTCCCATAATTTTAGATCTTCATGTTCTAGATTTAAATAGAAAAGAAAAATAACACAATATGCTGTTTGTTCTCAGTGCCTGATCTTCAAAATAATACTTTCTCCAATCCCAGCTCAATGTAAGCCATCTTATAAGTAGGGTGAACGTGATACATGTTCCAGGATCAACATCAATAACATTCCAATCATCCGATGAGATTGAAGTTTATGTCAAGTTTAGGCTTACAACCGGTTAGGTGCTTCTACAACTGTGTTATTCACATTTCCCTCTGAATTTAGGGATAAGTTATGGTTGGGTTAGGTTTAGGGGTAGGGATAGGGTTAGGACTAAATTTTCGGACAGGAATGTTGTTCCAGGATCAAACAAATATGTTGATATCTATGGCAAGCCGTTTTAGCTTAAATTGTACCCAGCGTTACTCGTCGTAATTGCATTTTTACTAGTAAGAATTCAATTAGAGAGCTCTACAATTCAATTCTTACTAGTAGCAATTACATTTACAGAGCTCTCTAATTGAAATTTTACTAGTAAAAAAAAAACGAATTAAAGGGATACTTCACCTCTGGAAAGATGAATGTGTATTTAAAATAGGTCATTTATGTGGAAGAAATGTGAAATTATTTTTGAATTTGGAGCTTTCTAGACTGAGAAAAGCCAGAAAATGTATTTTTGGCTTATGTGGATGAAAGACAACAACTCCCAGAATGCACTTGCTTCGCTGCCCTAGGAGGCCACTCCCAAGCCACGCCTACCGGTTAGAGAACGCAGTTGAAAACAACAAGGCTAGGCTACTAGTGAGTCTCCGTGATGAGTTTGCCTGGGATTTCGATTTCGAGATCGCCCAAAATGTCGGGGATTCGGCTTTTGCGTTCTACTGTCGCCATACATTATGTTTACTGTGGTGAGCAGGACGAGGCTGAGGGGCGCGGGAGAACGGCGCGAGGCCGGTGGCATCATTACTGAGATGCACCGGTCTCGTATCTCTCACGGAGGAGCAGGAATTTTCTCAGCAATGTTAAAACGCACATCAATCGATCACTTGTTTAGCGTTCATGTAAACACTACATTCAGATTCACCAATCGGAATGAATTCAGTTAGATTGAAACAAAAGGTGTGCATGTAAACAATGAATGGCGACTGCAGAAAGCAAAAGCCGAATCCCGGACATTTTGGACGATCTCGACGGCCGGACATGTCCGGGAAAAAGAGGATGGTAACCCCTAATACTCGGCTATCTCCTACTACTCAGCTTTCTCCACAGAACAAGAGCCTGCTAGCTTAGCTTCCAAAGAAAGACAGCTGACACTATGTGTACATTCTGTGAGTGAGATCCCACCCTCTATGGGCGGGTTGAAGACATGCGGGACAGCTCCTCCTACTGGCTGTAGTCTTTAGCCTCAAAAAATCCTCCGATGACGCAAAATGACGATTTTTGCGTCATCAGAGGATTTTTTCCAGACAAAAAATACAGAAATCTCTCGTCTCAGGAGGATATGAGGGAGGAAAGCATGGTAATTCGAAAATACTACAGGTTTTCTACTAATACAAAGCTTAATGCTAAATCCTGAAGTATCCCTTTAAAGATATGTATAATTGCAGAGCTCTGTAATTGAATTAAAGAGCTCTGCAATTGCATTCTTACTAGTAACAATTCAATTGTAGAGCTCCGTAATTAAAAATGAAGACATATGACATATGACTAGTAAAAATTCATTTGTAGAGCTCTCTAATTGTAATTGCTACTAGTAAGAATTGAATTGTAGAGCTCTCTAATTGAATTCTTACTAGTAAAAATGCAATTACGACGAGTAACGCTGGGTACAATTTAAGCTAAAACACCTTGCCATAGATATTTGACCCATAAGTACACCGTTTTTGGGTTGTTTTCCTTCGAAAGACTAAGGCTCTGGGTCGCTATCAAATCATTTCTCTCTTTGTCAGTCGATCAATCCAAAATAACAACATTGACTCAACCAATAATGTGAGTTTGGGGACAAAAGTATCCATTTGCCTGACCACTTATGGGAGTTTTTAGGGAAACCTGTTTGAAAACAGTCATTACTACCAATCCCTAATGGCACAGACTTCCCCTTTAACTATGACAAAGTCACCAGAATATGCATTAGCCGAGGTTCTGCTATCACAGCTATGCTAACAACTTAATAAAAAAAGCTAGACTGCACAAAGTGCACACCTATCTCAGAGCGTCCTTTGTTCGGAAAGACTATTTGTGGCTTACTCATGATGTGTGGCTTTTATTACTTCAGAGTCACGACTAAGATAAAGAGATTACGTATGACTCTCAGTTTCTATTTAGCTTACTACTATTCTGGGTTTTGACATTTAAAGCTGCTTCCTGAACACCCGGCCTAAAGACTTTTTGTTCCAAAATTAAACTAAAAGACTGGTTTTAACATTCAAGGATTTTTTAAAATACTCCTTGGAAAAAAATACCCCTTGCCAAAAAACAAACAAACAAAATACTTTAGAGATGCGGCTGGAATTATATAACAATTTGGAACCAATCCTAATGGATCATACAAACGAGTCATTTTTGAATGAAATAAGATCATACCTAAATAAATAAGTGAATGAACAAAATGTTACTGATTATAATCTTTTTTGGTTATTGTTTGATTCTCAAATGTTCCCTTTGGATACTTGACAATGTGAATTTGGGTTTGAAGTCCACAATTGAGAATTTCATGATTCCGGCTTGATTGAGAAATCTTTATATTAAAGAGCTGACAACGTGCAAAAGATTTACAGGAATATCTGCTCTATTTCAGCGGAAAAAAAGGTGTCACATGACCTACTCTGAGTAATTTTCTCCTTAGCCCATCATTCAGCAGTTCAGTCTGCAGACTTTCTTTTTATACATTTACATTTACATTTAGTCATTTAGCAGACGCCTTTCTCCAAAGCGACTTACAAATTAGGACAAAATTCAGCGAGTCATCATAAAGAGGCAAAAGCAACAACAACGCAAGAAGTGCTCAAAGTACGAAGTTCAGGTATTATTCAGAGTAGCATAAGCCTGATAAGTGATGTTACAAAGGGAAAGGAAAACATTTTTTTTTTTTTTTTTTACAATTTTTTTTTACAATTTTTTTTATATATAATTGTCTGACTAGTTAATGTTAAGCTTTTTTGCACTCTTAACGGCACCATTTGTTTATAATGGTATGATTATATTTTTACACACTTTCAACAGGCCTGTACCTGCTTTCATCCCACTTGTTTGTTTTCTCAAGCTGGTTCATCAAGGGCTCTGCACTCTTGTACCCTCACTTGTCATCTTTGTTGATGGTTACTCAACATTCAAGCACACCTTCTATTGCACAACAAGAAAACAACAAGTTGTTTTCATTTTTATGCGTCGCTTCAACAAGGCTGATGATCAAAGTATTATAGTACTGTAATTAACACATGCTGAGACATGCTGCCCTTTTCCAGCATCAACTATATGTGTGCAAACTCTTGCTTTATCTCGTTATTTCTGTCAGCTTAACCATCCTCTCTTTCTCATTTAAAGGGATAGTTCAGCAAAAAAATTGTTTACTCACCCATATGACATTTATGAAACTCTAAGCTGCTTTGCTGGTCTTATGACCAGTTTCACAGACAAGGCTTAAGTCTAGTCCCAGACTAAAATGCATGTTTGAGATGGTTTAACTGAAAGCAAATTGCACTGACATATCTTAAAATATGTCAGTGCCATTGTTTTGTCTCAAGATGCAAACCAGTAATGTTTTTTACTAAGGTACGTGTATAAGGGTGCTTTCACACCTGCCTCATATTTAGTTTGGTTGAATCGCACTAGAGTTCGTTTTCCCCAGTGGTGCGGTTCGTTTGGGCAGGTGTGAATGCGGCAATTGCACTCGGGTGCGCGCCAAAAGCGGACCAAACAAGCGTACCGAGACGTCTCGGTCTCGGTACGCTTTGAAACGAACTCTGGAGAGGTTCGTTTGTGGCGAGACCGTGATCCGACCTTGAACAGAACCAACTGCCAAAGAACTGCGCTTTTTGGACTAAACCAGTTGCCGTAGTCGGCTGCGCTGTGTATTATGGGATGAGGAGAAATGTTTGTTGACAGTTTGCACTTTAAGCATGGAATTTTCCCGCACGCCAAACGAAGTGCAGTTATGGAAATGCGTTCAAGACACATCTGGCCAACGAGTGATGTGGATGTTGTCACGGGACTGCATTTTGGTTTGTTTTATCAACTCATAAACTGATTCGGACCTGAGCGATCAGTGTGGTGTGAAAAGGAACCAAAATGCCTGAAAAATGCTACAAAGTATAATTTTTCGCCCTTGGTCCGGACCAAATGAACCAAACTACAGATGTGAAAGCACCCTAAAAGCTACTTAAATATCTTAATTTAACTAAGGCCTAATCCTGGCCTGTCTGTGAAACCGGGCCTTAGTCGCATAGCCTGGTCAGAATAGCCTACTGGCTGGTTTAAGAGGGGTTTCGGCAGTCTTCACCAGCTTGGCATCTTTAAGGAACTTTGGTTGTTTTCAAAAGAGCTAGTGGAAAACCAGCAAACTTCCTCATAACAGGAAATCTAATTGTGAACATTCTCCCTGCGGCTGATCCCAAAAAAATTCGAATGCACTATAGGTAGACACAATTCCTTTTAAGTCAACTGAAATGAGGGATGCAATCCGGAAAGCAGATCTCCCTCTGAGGGCCAAATGTCTCCAGAGGAGACCAAAGCAGAATCTCACTGACCACAAAAACAAATCCTCCACTTTTCAGCCAAAGCAAGCAAAGCGCGGGCCCCCGAACGACTTCTCATCTCCCTCAATGCTGCTGCTTTTACAGTCCAATCATATTAGTATTAGATTTGGAGAGTTGGGGTCTCAGGTGGTCAGAGAGGTCCACAGGGACTGTCCCAACTCCTGTTGTCCATCAGCGTGTGATCAATGTCTGGCACCCCAGTCCAAACATCCCCCCCACCCTGCCCGATACACACTGTTCAGGTGCTCTGACTGTGCCTGATGACTAATTCATGGGCTCAGAAGTGCAAACACTAGATAAATGAGACACAAGATCAGAGAAAGTACTGTATGCTGGCCTAGAGGTAATCATTAAAGGAATATACTGGGTTTAATTCAAGTTAAGCTTAACTGTGACATACTGCTGACTGCCACACACACATAAAAAAAAACTGCAACTAGTCTGTTTTCTTATAATGAGGCACTTTTTGAAGGATTTACATTGCATTTTATATTTATATTTATTAATTTAGCAGACATTTTTATCAAGTTGAGGAACACAAGTGATTCATCTTAAGAAGTTAATGAACACGAGAAGTGCAAGTAATACAAAGTTTCATCTTTTGTTCAAGTTTCAGATTTAAAAGCAGAAATGCAAAACTTACAATTTTAAAAAAGCACATACATTAAAGGGGTCATATAAATGGTACATGCACTTTTACAAGTTGATTGTACTGAAATGTGTGTTGGCAGTGCCTGTACACAACCATCATAAAATGATAGAAATCCATCCAGTGTTTTTTTTTTTTATCTTCTTATACGTTTCCCCCCCATCTCAAATCAAGCTGTTCGATATTGTGACGTCACAAAATCGACGCCCCTCCCACAATTGCTGATTGACAGGAGCGTTTCAACACAGACCCGCCCTTGCTCGTGAGCGAGCTGTCAATCATAGACCACGCGGACCGGCACGGTCATTGTTGATAGCTGGAGCACTGTCTGTCTATGAGCAGAATGGCGGTGTTCTGTTCTTCGGTGCAATAACGAACACAGCATCATATTGATGTTCCTAAATCCGAACCGAAGGGAATATTCCCCACGATCAACGTCAATGCTTTCATGTTTGCGAGCGTGAATCATTTCACACACACCAGACTGCTTTATAAACTAGGTCAGTATAAAGCTGTTTTTGCTAAGAAGCTGCTCCTGAAAAAAGGATCGGTACCAACTATTCGTGTTCCTGCTGCACCTCCAGGAGAACTGAAGTGAGTGTAACGTTTTATTAACCTTTATATTAATCTTTGCAAATCGCTTGCACGCTTCACGAATGCGGCTATTTTTACACTCAGGGTACATTACGGCATGTTTTCTATGTACGACGTTCTAAATATAATTCATAATCCCACGTTTATAATGAACAACGCGTTATGGTTATTGTGTTATTATTACAAACGGTGTACGCACAGAGCAGAGGGGCGGGGTCAGCAAAGCTCATTATCATTTAAAGACACATGCACTCAAACGGCGTGCTGAAAACAGAGCTGTTTTTGACCATGTAAAATGAGTGTTTTCTTACAATACTAATGAGAATTTTTAATTAAAGTGTATTACAAACTTTTAATTTAGACCCTAAAGAATCATATTAGCTTGTACAAAAAGGGCATTATATGACCCCTTTAAGACTTGCATTTAAAAACTGAGCTGTAAAGTTGTTCTTTTGATGGTCTTTTAGGCGTTCCGTTGCCATGGATCGGATATAACTTTACACAGAAAAGGTTGGTCCGTCTTGTGTACATCTTGTGTTTGAGAATTTTAGCATTTACTTCCATTGTAAGCGTAGCTAATATTCTTTTAAGCTGAATTAATTGTTTACGTTTTATCAAAACTTCCAGTTAAGTCATGCTTTTTAATCAAATCGTTTCTCCATATTTTTTTAAAACTGCTTTTGGACACTCAGTGACCTGTTTAAGTACTGAGAATCACCAAGAGGAATCAAAAGAACAAAAACAGAGAACTTTTATAAGGCCAAGATGACCCTGTGGGGGCGGATGGAACAGTCACAGTTCTCAAATGTCAACCAATCTCATTGTAAGGGTTAATATCTATAAGGAATCATTCTATTTATATCAGGACTGCTGAAATAATAGCCGATTATAAAGAAAAAGGCAATAAATGTAACATCCCAAGCACGCTTCTGTAAAGCTCGGACGTCTCTGGCCTCATATCAGCTCGTTTATCCATGTGTTCTTTTGGTTTTTCTGTTGTGTTTGTGTTTCTACACAGAGGGGAATCTTTTGATACTGGTGGATGACAGGAAGTGATGCGAAAATCTCTGTGTTCTGGACTAGTGGGTGGCTCATTCAGTTTTGTCTCAGAGCCAGAGCCGTTACAGAGAGGGAATTGTCAGTTAGGCCTATAGTTATATCTGGGACTACATTCTCCTGTGGAATAAACAGCATCAATGCTCCCTGTTTATTGTCACCATGGAGATGGAATGAAAAGTTCCAGAGAGAAAATTCCTACTTCGTAGGAACAAGTTACAGAGTCATTTCAACTAAGTTAACCCCAGCCAAGTCAAAGTTCCTTTAAGGAAAGTTAGGTATTGGATGCCATCTTGGTAACACCCATAGACAGCTCTTTTCTGTGTAGTACATCATTTATCTTCTTGCACTGGGAAAGACCAAAATCTCCCAAAACTGTTTGTATTACATTTTATTGTCTTTTTGTTTAAATCGGCAAAAAATATAACAATGGTATCATAGATTTTTTTCTTTATAGCTCAGCTAATATACAGTACCATTCAAAGTTTGGGCTCAGAAACACCTACATTAAGCAAAGATATAAATTGATCAAAAGTGAGAGTCAAGACATTTCTAATGTCACAAACAACTTATATTTCTTTTTATTCATCAAAGAATCCTAGAAAAAATGTATCAGTGTCTACAAAAATATTAAGCAGCACAACGATGATGAGACGTGTTTCTTGAGCAGCAAATCATCATATTAGAATGATTTTCTGAAGGATCATGTGACACTGAAAACTGGAGAAATGATGCTGAAAATTCAAGCTTTGCATCACATTAGTTTAAAGTTCTTTTAAATTGTAATAATATTTCAAAATATCATGCTTTTTTACTGTATTTTTGATTAAATAAATTCAGTCTTGGTGAGCATAATATACTTCTATAAATATTTTACTATAATAAATAATCATAAAAAAAAATCTGTTTTTAATAATGCGTAATTTAGAAACAGTAGAAGTCTTTAGTCATGATGAAATCACTGACACTATTTACTGTAAAAAGAAGGCCTATAGTTGTAAAGCAGTTCTATGACATACATGAGAGATGACAAACTGGATAAAATACCAATGAGAACTCTATACAATTTGCAGTGTGGTTATGTAATTACTTTAGTCTCTTGACGTTAACTTGTTCAGAGTAAAGTACGACAGTGTGCTTTATACCACTGTCAATGCAAACACGATTAAAAATATACTTGAAATAAAATAACGAATGAATAGACACAAAGTTAATACTGTTATAAAGCACAGGACACATCTGAGATAAGTAGGAACACAGAAAAGAGTCTCGAATAGCAGACCATCCCAGGAAAAACAGGGCGTCTGGTCAGTCTAATCCTGACCTGCAGTTTGACAGCTGCACTGAAAGCAAGTCCAGATTTCCGCCGACAAGAAGCTCTTCATCATCAGATGATGAAGTCAAACCCATCTCAATGACAATTTCTTCCCTTACATTTTGAAAGTGGTAAAGTCACATAAGCAGAACATTCAGAAACAGTTTAATCTCTGCTAATGACAGTCCACTCTCACTCTTAGAAGAAAAGGTTCTCTCATGGCATCATTTTATGAATTTATTTGTAATTAATTTTAATTTTATGAATTAAACGGCTCATAAACGTACTTTATCACTAGAAAAAAATTTAACAACTTGTTAAACATGAAAGTATTATGCAATAATTTAGGACATTTCTCCTTAAGGGTTCTTGGTAACACATTCGTTTAGAGTCCAATTCTCAGTATTACTAGGATATTGTCTGTTTAATAGTACTTATAAAGCACATATTAATGTGTTCTTCCGCATGACCACACTCTACATCCCTTAAACGTACCCAATACCTAAACTGAACAACTATGAATAAGCAAGGAGATTATTGAGGCAAAAGTTGTAGTTAATAGTTAGTTAATAGTGAGAATTGGACACTTATCTAAAGTGTGACCGTGTTCTTTAAAATTCTATTTAAGAACTCTAAAGTTCTATATAGAACCCCATTGAACCTTTTTTTATAAGAGTGTATAGACCTTGTGTGGCCCCGCCCCTTTTCAGCGCTGCGCTCGTTGTCTTTTGTCTTCCGGTTTGTATTTCCACAGCGATCTTACGTATTTATGAATGAACTGCCCGTTTTAAAATCTTCCCGGTCTATTTACTTTTGTTAAGACATCTGCTTTAAAAATGACAATGCTCGTGATAACTTTCGTTAACTCTACAATAAGTAAATCCACTTCACCAGCTAATTAGTCTTCGACAGCGATGCCATAGAAATATACAGAGCGACCGCAAAAACCGGAAGTTCAAAGAAATATTCTAAAGATGCTGCGCGCTTGTTTCTCTGATGCATAAGGTCTATACAACTCCCATAAATCTTCACTTCACCTTTGACCGTTTCCATGTACTTCAGTACCACTACATGCACTTTCACTGCAACCAAGACATGTTCTTGCTGCTTTATTGCAACATCTAATTTATTTACAGTTACACATACATTTGGGAAATACAGCCTCAATATATTATACACTTAGTGTTCACACTTGTAGTTTGGTTCTCTTGGTTCTTTTGGTCCAGACCAAAAAAGAACTTACTGAACATCCAAAACAATGATGTGTGCTGGACTAAATGTGCTCGTTGTATGTGCGTACATATGATGGTATTTTAACCAGCTGAGAATTCACAAAGAGCTTATAAAAGGAGTCAAAACATCACCAGCAATTCCTCCGACGCCAGTGTCGAACAGTAATGGACAACATCGTGACTATGACGAGAAGACAGGTATGCTGGAGCATTCTGTCCTTTTTAGGGTGACATCATGTCCTGTTTTTGGTTTGTTTAGATGTCATTGGTCCGTGTTGTCTTCGGGCCGAGACCCCTTGTTTGGTGGCACCAGGGTTCAGATGGCAAAGTTCATGAATAGCACTAACAGAGCAATCACACCATCAGACTTCGTTTTAATCTAACCAAACCTGCCAAGTGTGAACACACCCTAATTCTGAATATAATACAGTGAAATTAAATTAAGGTCTACGTCAGCATGACCAATGTTGAGAACATCAACTACAAGCGCTCACCATCCACAGCCACAGACCCACCAGGACAAGTTTTCACATGACCTTCCCAGCTCAAACCTTCAGAATTCCTCAGATGTGTTATCATCACGCTCAATGAAAAATAAAGCAACAGGGGAAAACAATAGAAAGCAGGGAGCCAAGACAAAGACACAACAATGTCAGAGTTGTGAGGTGGGAGGCAAAAATTTAGTTTGATACAATCCTGGATCCCTCGTGAGAGCTTCACCACACAAGAGAGCTTATTCAGGAAAATAAAGCAGATGTTAAACAGGCATAAAAAAAAGCCAGTCCTAAATATAAGACTTTGGTAGCAACATTATAACAAATTTAAATGAACTATTTTTTAGATACAGTGTTAATAATAAATCAGCTTTGAGGATGACTTCTTATCAGAATGGTGTTAGAGGTGTGGTATAATGCCAAGATGTAAAATAAGTCTCTGATGTCCCCAGAGTGTGTATGTGAAGTTTTAGCTTGAAATACCCCACAGATATTTTTATATAGCATGTTAAAATTGTCCCTTTTTGAGGGTGAGCAAAAACTCGTCGTTTTGTGTGTCCCTTTAAATGCAAATGAGCAGCTGCTCCTGGCAAAGGGGGCGGAGCTTCAACAGCTTGTGTGTTAGCAAATCCTATCACCTCTTCTCAACATGGACTCCCCCCCTTTGTTGGGCGTTCCGGGGGCAGGGTTTATGTAAATTCTAGGGTTGGTGATGTCACTAACCCGATAGGAAGCTCATGTTGTCCCTTCCAGCCGTTTGTTGTAGTCCTTAAAAAACGATTTCTTTAAAAGCAAATCTCTCCCTTTGCATTGAACTTTGAGTGTCGTAACTTTGCAGATGTTGTTTATGCTCAAACAGCAACATTACATACTAACTAAAGTTAAAAGAGTGAAATCATAATCAACCACCCCTTTAAGTAGACAAAAAGTTGATGTTCTATGATAGGGAATGGACAGAGAGAGAGTTCAGAGATGTCCTGTGGGCACATACCTTCAGAAGGGGTGTCAGGGTCATGGTATTTCTCCGAGGGACCATCATCACAGCATACCTGGACCTGAGACAGCTTGACTTAGCAGGACATGTCCAAATCATTCACTGCAAAATAAAAAATTCTCTTACTCAGTATGTTTTTATATTTCACATTCTTAAATCAAGATACATTTACTTGAGAAGCAAGATGACATAGGATATTAAGTCTTGTTTTCTAAAGAAAATAAAAAAGAAATCAAAATTTAGTGAGTTTGTACTTAAAACAAGAAGAGATTTTTATTTTATTTTTTAATTAAAAAATGACAGCAAATTACAAATTTATGTATCTGTCAGTGGGGTCAGAAAAATAAACTTAACTCAAAGGAAAAACAAGATTTTTTTTTCTTAGCCCACGAACAGATACATTCAGTTTTAATTTGGTGTAATTTTTTAATTACTTTTCAAGTAATGAACAATCCATTGTTTAATATACCACATCTAAAGATCCTTAAAACGTTTTTCTTAGTAAATAGTAATACAGTAAATAGTTGTACTGTTTTAAGTTTAACAACATTTAATGATGTTTTCATGGAAGCCCATTTGCAAATTAGAAAAAAACAAAAACATGTTTTGTAAATCATAATTATGACATTTATGAGATGAAAAGTTGAAATTCTGACATACTAAGTCTAATTTATGAGATGAAAAGTTAAATTACTCAGATACTGCATGCAGTTGGGAAACATTGATGAAATTCATGCAAACTGCAAGCAACGTTAACTATTGCAATACTGTGCATACGAGTCACCTGATTATGAATTGACAAGGTATATAAATAAAAAGAAGAAAAGAAACTGACATTTTGGCATGACCGTTTTGCTTATGAGGTGGAAAAAAAAGTTGTCACTAAATTTTTGCTATGACTGTGTAAAACAATCAGCGTAGAGCTTCATACCCGTGTGGAGATAAGACTCAAGGCTAAGAGTTCACATTCTCCAATCTCCACTAAATAAATCTTCATTGGAAATGTAGTTGAGTTTCAGAGCATCTTGACTGACAGATCAGTTCTAGTGGAAAGTTCTAGTGATCTATAAGTACATTACAGTAGATATTTGCATATTTTTTCCTTCAAAAGTTTGAAACTCCTTTGATTTAAATAGCGGTAGATTCTAAACAAAGAACTAAATTTCATTTTAGGGAAATATACACCATGAAGAAAAGCTCCTGATTTGATCAACTGTCTGCCTTATGAAAATGCAATGCTAAAACGATGTGATGAATGTACATTTTGATTTGGTCATCTTCGAAGAGGATCTGACTAAGGGAACACAAATGGACTGCAAGTGGACATTGTGTACAAGCTCTATTGCACTATACAAAGTGTCCTGTTAATTGGAGTGAAAGGAAATCAATAGAGAGGCTTTTTAAAGTCTCCTGAGCAGATGCTCAGACCCTCAAACCCTCAGACAACAATCAAAACTGTCATTACACACCGAGCTCCACCTGAACCCCACAGATACAAAGCACTCAGCCTTAGATGTGATTCTTTAGTGATTTCATCTGAATCAGGACAGAAAAAGGTTCTGTTTAGTCGATCGGATCACAAGTGGACGACGCTAATGCAGGTGTAAATGGGGTCTAAAACGTTTTGAGCTTGTCCACTTTTCACACCCTTCCAGAGGTAGTCGAAAACACATTTGACCGGATTGCTTTCGTAGTGTAAACGCTCATGAATGCGTTCAAACAGACACAAAAGACCGTCTTCTCTCCGTCTACTGACCTAATGCGTAAACATTATGGGAAGAACGCTAGCCAGGCGGGATTTAAACGTTGTCGGCTGCAGACCCAAGTTTGGTTTGAAGACGAATAACGTAACAAGCACAATATTCTCACCATTCCTGATTTCTAACACTCAGTGTTCGGCTGGTCTTTCGGCTGTCAGAGCAGAAACGAAAGCTGATGCTCTCTGTGTGTTTTTCCGTCGTCTTCAGGCACGTTCATATGTAAATCACGTGAGCTTATTTCGTCCATTAGATCGAAAGATCTGAAAAAACACATACATTTACCCGCCCATATTCCCTCCCCTCGAAGAAATCAGGACAGAAGTGTTTGAAAGTGGACAAAAGAGACAGATTAAAACACCTGGGGCCGGTTGCATAAACTGCTAAGACTAGTCTTACAAGTTAAGTCATACATTTTTTTCTTTAAGACTAGTCATGTCTTTTTCAAGTCAGTTACATAAAAACGTAGATTGGCCAAAAAGTAAGACTGATTACCCCTAACTAACTGCTAGTTCTAACCCACTAGTTCTTAAGTACTCTTACCATAATGGCTATGTTTATGCAACTGGCCACAGGTGTAAACGGGTATGTGTCTCCCTCGTCTCCTAGTGATCCGATCGACCAAAACGCATCTTAATACCAGGTGTAAACAGGGCCTAAGATCTGCAAAACATAGATGTGGCTAAAATATCATAATCATGATTATGAGTGGTCTATATCAATTAAATAGTGGGTTATTTTGACTTGGGCCGGTGAGCAACCCTCTAGCAACCACCCAGAACCCCTGGCAACTGCATAGCAACCCCTTGGCAACACCCCAAACAGCCTAGCAACTGCACAGGAATGTGCTAAAACCACCTCTTTAGCAACCACCCACAACAACCTAGCATCATTGTAGTGACCTTTGCACGGAGACAAATCTTCAGAAAATGTAAATCTAGTGTTAAATACAGATATTTTCTCTTTCATTAACAGCAATGTTTCTAAGCTAATGACAACAGAATGTGATGGTTCACCTTGGCAAAACTGTCATGCGTTTGCCTTGACATTCACAACAAGCTGCATTGAAGCTGTAACTGAGGATGATGGGCTGTTTGTTTAATAACACATCATTCCCTTCATTCCCTTTGAGGAATGTGAGGGTTGTAAGAGAAAAAGACTCACACCAGATGTATGTTGACACCAGGAGAAGAGCTGGAAGTGAGAATGCTGACAGTGAAGAGACCGGTCTGTGCTACAGCTGGCACCTGTGAGCTCACTAATGTCTCATAACCCTCTCAAGGCCAGAGGATAAGAGCCGAATGAAGACCCTATCCACCCCCTGGACTGATGTCGGAGACTCTTTTCACTATTATCTCAGCTGAAGCTGTTCTGTCTACTGAGAAATAGTGAATTATTTTCATAGGTCCTTTAATGTGTCATGCATGTCACATTACTGATTTAAATTACTACATTTTATTAAATTACTGTAAATTATACAAATTTAGTGAGTGGATGAGTCTGGTGAGAATCTTGTAGAGTCGGTTATGTTTTGGAGGATGGGTCATTAGCTAGACAACATGATCACTTTACATTAGTGTTGATGTCACAGTGTAATTGCAAAATAATAACATGTAATTATTATGTGTAAAACATCTTATTAGATTATTTAAACCCCTGACCATAAAATGTGTGCAGCAGACATGAATAATACTTCAAAATTGGTTTGCTTTTAGTTTTATGAGTCTTTTTTCATATAATTTTCACTTTGATGATAATAAAACATACTAAAACAATATTTTAGGCTACATTGAAGGAGGAACCTGAGAGACTTGTGAGTGGACTCTTTTGACTTGGACACGTTTGTAAAAACCATAAAAGATCACCCTAGCAACCACATAGTATAGGCTAATGCGTTAATAACCACTCTCAACACCTAAACTACATAGTAACACCCTGGCAACCACCCGCAAACTGTGGACCCGCAAACATTCAACGTTACTTCACATATTTCAGTTTCTTCACAGTTGATATTACCATTTCAATAGTTCACCTCTATAATTGACTCACCCTAGTGTTCTTTTATGGACAACAAAAGGAGAAGTTTTGTGTATTCTGGGGGTATACGAAAGGGTTTGATGGAAAACAAACTGAAATCTAATGTTATATTTAACAAAATTCTTGACCTTGGCCGTTGTTCTTTCTTGGCCGATGTGCGCGTCCATGACAATTAGCGCCGCCGCCGCGCAGTTCTCTCCGTCTTGCCCAGAACAAAGCACACAAGTTGTTAGAAATCAAGATTAACAAAAACAAGACATGAAATACAACACATAGAAATTCCCAAAAAGTAGGCTATCCGTGTAGGCCTACTTTCTTCACCTAGTTAAATATCACCGTACCAGAAGTCTGATGATGACAGTCAGTCAGAGTGACAGTTGACAGATGTGAACGCGATAACTTCTTGTACAACGAATATATTCACCTCAGAGAAGAAGGTACTTGGGTTTTATTTTATGTCGCGTTTTTGTTCATCTTTATTTCTCACAACTTGTGTGCTATTTCTGGGCGAGATGGAGTAAACTGGGTGGTGCTGAGAAGAAGTCTCACGAACGCGCACGTCGTGCAGAGAAGAACAATATGGCCAAAGTCAAGAATTTCGTTAATAATACATTACGGTTTTTTTTCACATTACCATAATGTTGGGGATCTGCACACTATAAGTGGCTCTTAAAAGTATTTGGACACATATATTAAACCAAAGGATAGCAAAGAAATATAGCACAAATAGGTTTCCAAGAAAACCTTTTCGTAAAAAGATGTTTGTTAGGTATTAAATGATAAAACAATAGATAGCCTATACTGTGCAAAATAGAGACAAAAAGTACTTGGATACTGTCTTTAATGTGATGAACATTTTAGACACCTGCGTGAACTTGAGGAGAGGCTACAAATGACACCAGAAAAAATAAAATAAAAAATGGTGCAAACACTATAAATAGAAACATAGTAGAAATTAAATCAAGGCATTTGCAGATGGATGGGTCAGTAAAGAATAACTCACTTGAAGGGAATAACCACAGATGCATTTCACACAGCACTGTTCAACACTGCCCTCTATTGCTGGCAAGAGACTGAAATGTATAGAATTAGGCTAAATTATCCAGTCAGAGTAGAATGCCAGTGAAGAAATGATCATTACTATAAAAAAGGGGAAATAGGATGACCAGAAAGTGGTGAGCAGACTGACTCACAGAGGAACAGGCCTTACCCTGCCCAAGCCCTGCAGCTGCTCTGGTGACAGGGATCATTCCCAACTTCACTTCATTCCAAAGTTGACATCCACTACAACCTGCAGCCTCTCCAGACACGCTTCCTGATGACTAATGAGACGTAATCGGGACTAGCTGTCACTAAACAATGTGTATGCGGGTGGAAATGACATGGAAATTACACTAGTAATGACTAATAGTTTAGAGTTTGCAGTCACTGAATGTTTTTGCAGTGGCCTGAGGGAAACATTCTTGGAAAGACAGAAAACGAATCACTCCAGATTTCCAGTGGGATGCATTTCTGGTGGATTTTGAATCTTTTCAACAAGAGCTCTTACTCAACCATTTGATTACATAACCCGTGAATAGAACTACACACACTAACATGTTAGTGTGTGACAAAGGCGTGACACACACGTTGCGACCCTGGCCGGCACAGATGTGCAGTTGTGACCCGTTACACACTCAAGGTCAGAGAACAGAATGGTCAGCGATGATCATATCGTCACCTCTGACCCCAAGCACTCCCTCTCATTCATGCATCCGCTCTACGGCCCAGGAACAGAGGTTGAGAAATACAGACATCAGAGCAGGTGGGCGCATGTCGAGCACTGAAACACACCTCAGATATTCAGCCAAAAAAGCAAGAGCACAGGAAATATGTTTGTGGGTTGATTCCAAGAACAAAATTGTGTGGGCTGCGCACAATTTTATATGTGGATATTGCTTAATACAAGCATGTCATGTCTATAAACACAAAGCAACAGATTATAAGTGCACGGTAAATGATGATGAATGAATAAAAAAAAGAGGTTGCTCACCTATTAAATTTACAAAATTACTTAAGCATTAAAGGCGTTAATAGATAATGGAATTCGTTCAATACGATGTTCACAATTCATACATATTGATATTCAGAGCCCAGGACAAAACTTATTACTATAGCCTACTTGATATTAAAGGGATAATTCACCCAAAATGTTTAATTCTGTCATTTACTCACCCTCATGTATGAGTTTCTTTCTTCTATTGAACGATAAATAAGATATTTTAAAGAATGTTGGTAACCAGACAGTCGCCATTGGCTTCCATAGTAGGAAAAAATACTATGGAAGTCAATGGCTTCAGTCTGGTTAAAGTTGCTTGATTCCCATATAGCATCTGAAGCATTTGTATACAGGGAGGGTTGGATTGCTGAAAGAAAGACCCAGTCAATAATCTATTCACCAGATAGATTCATTGAGAGAATATGATGGAATATTCAATACACATAACAGGAGGGAGTGCTGGTTTCTGTCCGTATCACTCAGATACCAGTGTTTTACAACTGCTTGTTCAAACACAAATGTTTGCTAAACACAATAATCCGTATTACTGACTATCTTTGGATCCATTTGTGAAAATACATGACTAGAAGAATTGTGACTTCATCAGGACTGCAAATTACATTTAAAAAGGAAATGACCACTAAAATAAAAAATGCTTGCCTATTGCTGTAATAATGCATAATAAGAATGAATTGAAGTAACTCACTGTCCACTTTCAGATGATCACACATGCACCTGTGTCAACTAACACTGGTTTAGTATGACCATAATAACAGCTATCATCCCTTAAAAGAGAACAACCTTGAATCTGCTGGCAGGAGACAGAAGAACAGTGATGCTGTGGAAAATAGCTATAATTGTTGTGACCGGATAAAGTCAAAGCTTTTAATGAAGCCGATTAGTCTGTAAATGAATGACCAAGGCTCAGGAGACCGTGTGTGTGTGTGTGTGTGTGTGTGTGTGTGTGTGTGTGTGTGTGTGTGTGTGTGTGTGTTGGAAGAGTGTGAGAACTCTGATCGTGGCGGCATTACCGAGGCTTTAACTTTAGAGTGACCTGACAACATTGTCAATCTGATCGTTTTAAAGGGATAGTTCACTCAAAAATGTAAAATCTGCCATTAATTACTCACCCTCATGTCGTTCCGAACCCATAAGAGTTTCTTTCATCTTCGAAACACAAATTAAGATATTTGAATGAAATCGGAGAAATGTGTCTCTCCGTTGATTGACAGTTATGCAGTCAAGATTTTGACGATTCAAAAAGTTCATAGAGATCGTAAAACTAATCCATATAAATTCAGCAGTTTAGTCCAAATTGTCTGAAGAGACCCGATCGCTTTATATGATGAACAGATTGAATTTAGTCAGATTGAATTTAACATATAAATATTGATCAGCTTGACGCGGGAGAACAAACCTCATTCATTGGTTCTTGCAGAAGCTCAAATGTGCTGCGCAACACGAGAATGAACCTCATTGGTTTTCACATGCTGATGAATGTTTATATGTTTGAATAAAAGCCTAAATTAAATCTGTTCATCATATAAAGCGATTGAGTCTCTTCAGAAAATTCGGACTAAACACCCAATTCATATAGATTAGTTTTACGATCTCTTTATGAACTTTTTGAAGTGTCAAAGTGTTAGTTGCGTAGCTGTCAATAGAGGGACATAAATGTGTTTCGAAGATGAACGAAAGTCTAACGGGTTTAAAACGACATGAGAGGGTGAGTAATTAATGACAGAATTTTCATTTTTGGCCGAACTATCCCTTTAAACATTTAAAAGAAAAGTCTTAAGTATAAAACAACAATACAATATATATATATATATATATATATATATATAATTTTTTTTTTTTTTTTTAACGTCAAAAATACTAAAGGACTTTTAAAAATGGCAAAATAGGCCAACTAAAAATGTAACAAATAACACTATAAATGAGCTGCGGACAAATGTTAACACACTCCGAGATAAACTGTTCCATCCTTTATTAAACATAGCTTGCAAGTGATAAATATTACAAAGTTATTTCCTCCAAAATTAGCTTATTTTTTTTTTTTCAGTCAATGCATAATTGTTGTTAATCAACCGGCAGTAATCAAACAGCATTTTTTCATCTCCATTTTAGACAGTTAAATATCAAGGATGTGCAAAAGGTCTGGATTAATGTTCTAAATTAAAATAAAAACTTGACAAAAAGCACTTATTTTCCTTGACTAAAATCAATAATCCTTTAAGCCAATCTCCAGTACTTTTTTTTTTCTTTTTTTTTCTTTTTTTATACTGTACACAATTTAATTAATCATAGTTTTCTTTTACAAACGGATTTCAACATATTGCCATTTGCTTTAAAATTCAAACTGGGTAAATTGCAGCTAAGTCTATTTAAAAATATATGAAAGTTCAGATGAAATTCAGAAAAGAAATGATGACCAAAAACCCTCTCTCCCACTTCAACAATAAAAAAATAAAAAAAAATAAAAAAAACTTGCAACAAATAAAAAAAATCAGGGAGAGGAGGAAAAAAAATTGCAGAGAAAAGAAAAGAAATGGAGAGAAGTAAACCCCAGCGCTAGAACTCCAGAAAAGCTGATTGTCCAGTCAGAGAATTATGGACAGTGATTCCATGACATGAAACTTCAAAAAGTATATCTAAGTCACAAACCTTAGGATCAAAACTTGCATGTGTGCGAATAGTCCATTTTTTTTTTTGTCTTATGATTTAAAGGCTGAAGGCAAGAAGCATTGGAACAGTCAAAAACAAACAAACAAGTTTTTTTTTTCTTCGTCGTATACAATGTATACAATCTTCCATGAAAACAAAAAATAAGAGCATTGTGATTTTTCCCTAGAAAAAAAAAAAATTATATATTGAAGAAAGTTTGTACTGTAAGCAATAGAAAACAAATTTACACAATCTCCCCTGTAGGGTTTTCTGCACCCAGTAATTTAGCTAAAGCATTAGCGTGCTTTGATTTTACATTTATGATGATCGCTTTGGATTTGGTCAGGTGAGGGCTAATACTGTCAAATGTTTTTATCCAGTCCATGTTCTGTAAGACCAACACTTTGTGTGGGACATTAGAGAAAGGAACTTATTCACCGAACATCTACGTAACTTCAATGCTTGAAATCAATCGTGGAAACAAATAAAAGAGGTAACAAAAAAAAAGTAACATACGAGACTGTCCCATCATGTCTCAAGTCCAAAAGACTACAGAAATGGATGGATCCACCAGAACAATGAACTTTTTTTTCCTCTGCAAATACTACATACTACAAAAAACGTACAGCCGGGGAGAAAATGCATCTAAAGAGCTCATTCAAAAACAAGAGAAGTATAATCCCATACATTTTGCACATTTGTTACACAATAATACACAGTGATCACAAAACGAAATGACAAGCTTCACAATATTCATGGCTTTTTGTTTGCTTTTCTACACAATATACAACCATTTTAATTTCATTTCATTATTTTTAATTCAAGGGAGAAAAAAAGCATATGTACAATAAGTCATTATTACTTCTGACCTAGCAAATATCGTGTCATCATCTGTTCATACATTTTTTTTTTTGATTAAATTTGATTTTTTTCTCCTTTTTTCTTTCTTTTATTTTTTTTTAAGAAACAGCTGAAATTAAACAACCAAAAAAAAAAAAAAAAAAAAAAAAAAAAAACTTAATCGAGGAGTCAAAAAGGAAGTTAAACTTCAAAATCCAACTTTCTCGTAAATACATGAACACAGGTATATGGATGCATCTAATATAGTCTACAAGAGAGAGCAGGAGAGAGAAATGAGTTATTATAAACACCCTACGTTCATTTCAACAACAAAAAAAAAAAAAAAATACAGATCATAAAATTGGAGCAAAAATAATATCAAAGACTGAACAGAATGACTAAAAGGGACTGAATTATTTTCATTATCAGGAAAAAAAAAAAGGAAAAAAAATTCATAAAAATGTAAACATCCTATCATCTAATATTGCACCTGAAAATTTAAATCCAAGGTAGCTTCAAAATTGTTTTGTTCAAAAGTTGCATCATTCCACCACAAATCAGTGGCGTTATACAGGACACAGTTTAAAAAAAAAACTGCAAGGATCAGTGACTATTCACATGACAGAAAGACGCATGTGCACAGATTCATTTCCATTAATTCACCACTTCATAGCTTCGAGTTTCCTCACGGCTATTAAACATGACAGACCTCAAAAAGTCTGATTTCCGAAAGAACCAAACGTGTCATGGTAAATGCTTAGGATCAAAAAAAAAAAAAAGAAAAAAAAAAAGTTAAGTGCTCAACTTCTAGTCAACAAGCAGATGTTAAACCCTTTGAAAGCCATTCGTGAAACACGGAGCACTGCCTCAATAACAGGCGCTGATGGGAGTCTCAAATCATCCTGCACGAAATCCCTAATACTGCATATCGACTAAACACTGCTTATATTGTCGCCATCGCCCGAAACAAACACACGTACCATATCTTGAAATGCATTCATTCAACGTGGGGGTCGAAAAAAAGCAGGTCTCTCTCGAAAAGATGAAACGCTCCACAAAATCTTTCTCCCAACTCTCTCTCCGAGACATCCGATGGCATCCATACCTTAAGCTGAAACATTCTTATCCTCTTTCGTTTAACCATTTTTTTCCCCCCACTTATTAAGAAGAAAAGTGCTCCTCCACAACGAGGCATCTCATGTGCATTGCTTTAACATGATGATTGATCCTTGTCAATGCCTTCTGTTAAAACTCACGTTAACAATCTACGCATAAACCGTTTTTTTTTGTGTGTGTTTTTTTTTTTTACCAATAATTCCACCTATTTGACATATCAATGATTATCGTCTCCCGTGGCAAGTACCTTTAAGATACACGGCCATTTCAGATGGAGACGCCGCCCGACGAAAAAATTAAAATAAAGAGTACAAAAAAAAACACCCAAGCAAGAAAGAAAAATCCAAAAAGAGACAAAGTTCATGGAGATGGAGAACTCTCTGGCTTCATTCTCTGCTGTGCAGTGAAACACGACGTCACCACACAAGGAGATATACGACATCACTGCATCCTGTGAAAGTGAAGGCATCGAGAGACACGGGAGAGATCCTGCTCGGTAACAGGACTCGGATTCTACAGTTTCTCCGTAACATTCGACGGCAGGAGACTCATCCGTCCTTTTTCAGTTCGTGTGGCCTTCTCAGATCAGCACTCTGCATAAGGATCAATCTGATCAATGTACATGAGTCTGTCTCAATCTCTCTGAACCGGAAGGTTCTTGGAGGACTTTGTAGTTTCCAAAACGTGTGTAACGCTACAAAGATTCTGCTCTCTCTCTCTCTCTCTCTTCGGGTAAGAACGCTTTAACCATTCCAACTCTGAACATATACGACGTGAGAGAGAATGAGTCTAATTTTACAAGGGCGACTGAGGGAGGAAGATTTCAAAAATGAACCAAAAAAAGATTGGAGATTTTTAAGAGACCCTGCAATCTGGCGTCCTCCCTCGAAAAAGAAAAACATTAGGGTAAGAACATAAAAAGATGCAAAAACCACTAAACCTACTAATAAGTGTAATAAGAGTAACTGTAACAGAAGCAACAATAATACTAATAATAATAACTGTGATAATAATAGAAGTAGCAATAACAACAGCAATAATAAGTTGAGATAACAATAAAGAGCTTTTGCTATAGTAGGAAACCGAAGTTTGAGATGCACAGTCTGGTGTTTATAGTCTGACTGATTGAGCTGTTCTTATGGGTTAGTTGGGTAGGCACACGGACAGGCACTGCATGCGATGGGGTGATGGTGTGCGTGTGTATGTGTTGGGGGGGGGGGTCGGGATGTTCTGATGTAGAACAGAGGGGTGGTGGGGCGTCCGAAAGGGGGGGAGGGGGGGTCTGCAGTCCCGTCGGGGCTCATTTCTGCCCGGTGATGGACTGGGATATGGAGCGCGGGGGAATCATGTCGAGCAGATACTCCCGCTGACGGTCCGCTAGGCTGGATGCCTTGTGGCCCCCAATGGCTCCCGGATTTAGATAGGCAATATTCAGACCTGCAATGGAGAGGAAAGACAAAAAGAGGGGCCGGGATAAGTAAAGGAAAAAAGTTGAGAAAAAAAAAAAAAAAAAAAAAGGTGCTCTAGAAATGAGTTCCTGACAAACACTCCAAGAATAACAATTCTCACCCCCCCCCCCAAAAAAATGGAACTAACTTTTTCACATGTGATCCTATCAAACTCCTACCCTGGTAATCCAGTTCTCGTGAGAGCACAAATTGAATTTGCTCAGCGAGTTACTCTGGTGTCTAGTAATGATGCTCATTAAATATGCCCCTCGATCTGAGCTGCACCAATCACATCAGGTTATTTGATATAGGCGGGCCAGAGGCGAGATGACGACAGCGCTGTGACGTCGAAGCCATTAGTAAACATTGCAAGATGGCTATGGATGAACACCGGTTGTTTGAAACGGCTTTGGCCGCTACAATGAACGAGTTAGACTTGGCTTTTTATCTAAAACAGGAACAGAAGACGCCGCTCGAATCGTTCCTTTGCAAGAAGGGCGTTTTTGCTGTTTTGCCGACCGGATACGGCAAGAGTCTAATCTACCAGTTAGCTCCGCTGGTAGCTAAGCGTATGGGGTTTATTGTTGTGATTGGTCGTAGTGTTATCCAATTGCGTGCAGTGAGATTTTCAAATGCACGCTTGGTGCCGCCCCTCGAGCTGGGCGATTTTCATTAGTCGACGCCAGACCATTAATCTTTTAGATTTAGGTCTGGATTTCCAGGCTATCAAACTGCAACAATCATGCCAACAAAATAAAAATAATAAAATAAGGGGGAAACGTGAATTTAAGTAAAATTAAAATGCGCTGAAATAAAGTAAATTACATTAAATTGAATAATATTTTTTTTTGCGCTATTAATCGTTTAAAAAAATTTATTTGCACATTTATCTGCAATTAAATCGCACCAAACATTAAACTTTTTTAATATAATTTCACAGTTAATCTCACAGTTTCAACACACCACAAACTCAACGAAATTAGATCTATTTTGCATATGCCTTGGGCGGGAATTATTTAAATGAGGAATATTGTGACTGGAAGAAAACTCAAGACTACAATGGAGGCGTTTCAGGGAGTTCAGAAACAGTGACACTGATATAGAGAATAACTCTCTTTGAAGTGACTTTGTTCTTTGCAGAGCTTTTTCAAGCTCAAACAGCAAAATTACACACTAAAGAAAGGTGAAAATCCTCTTTAAGGTGTACAGTGCGTTCTTAATTGAGAAGTATCATCTTACCAGGGATATTGTAGATCTGCCTGCGGCTGTCATGCTGGGCCCGACTGCCGCCACTGGAACTGCTGCTGCCGCCACAGCGCTTGCTTGTCATACCCAGCAGCCCACTGGCCACCGAGAGCTGGGAGGCCTGGGCGAAGTTAGAGAGGACTCCTCGTGCCGAGCTGGACAGGCTTCGCTGTAGAGCGGCCTGTGGCTGGGGAGTCTGAGAGCAAATCACACAGAATCAGTGTTAAATTTCACAACACCTTTTGGTACCATTAAATTTGCCATTTGGACACTGGCATTCAGAATCATCAGTCATTAAAATCTGTGATTAGCTGAAAGGCCAGAATAAAACATCCATTTCAAAATCCATAAAAATGCTCTCGTGAGATCCCATTATTAGTCCACACTGAGAGGGTTTACCTGTCGGAGGGCATGGTGTCGGATCATGGTTTCCGCTTTGCTCACGCTGGGCACAGTCTGGGCGGAGCTGGGAGACAGAGCGGCCTGTTGCTGCAACCTCTGCTCGATTTCCTGAAGCCAGCGGACAGTTACACAAACCACAGTTACCACACAAACCACCAGCTAGAAACGTCAGTATTAAATCAATAATAATAATAATAATAATAATAATAATGAATGAGTCTATATGATTAAATATAATATTAATCAATATAAATAATAAAGACAAATAAACAAGTAAAATGAAGAACAAAAACTATTAATGTATTCTTTAAAACTTGAAGAAAATGTTACTTAATAGAGAAATAAATGTAGGCTGTATGTCATTGTTTTTAATTAATTAGTTACTATTTCACTTCTGCAATTCCGCAGCACATAAGTATTATTTTAATATTATTTATATACTATTTTTAGAACTAGAATTTATGAGTTTAGTTTTTTTATTTTTCGTTTTGGTAATTTTATTTTTGTAATTTCTATTCTTTTTTTTTTTATGTATAGCTTTAATTATTATTTTTTTTGTCATTTTTTATTTTTCAAGGAGAAATACAGAAAGCAGGCCTTCAATAATTTCCTAAATCAAAGACACTTGTAAGTTTATGCAATTACATATATACCAAAACAGTATTAATAATTATAATAATAAAAAAATATATATAAAAAAAACAGTTAATCAATACAGAGTGTATTCTCTCAGGCATGGAAACAAATTTCACAAGAGTTACCAATGCTTTGTTTCCTCCTCTTAACAGTAACTATATACAACAGAACATGGGGAGCCATTACTTACAGCAAATTCCAAAAGTTGCCATATTCCTTTCATTTATTTTTATTTCAATTTGAATACCAAAACAAAATTTCTATTTATTTTATTTTTTAATCTAACATTTCTCAGTGTTCCCACACCTTGGTTAACTTCAAATTCAATGACCTTTCAAGGACTTTCCAGGTCCAATACCCTCACATTCAAGGACTTAATGTGTGTCAAACAACAAACGTTGAGGTACCATCATAGAGTAGTTTCATGAACGTCATGGCAACGTACAACACAAATACCTCACGCGGGAAACACTTAACGTAACGTGTAAATGCGCGTAACTAACGAAAATCAAGCAAGCTAGTGTGCATAGGCCACGAAGTGTTGGCGAAATAACACATTAGTGGACCGAAGCAAATAATATGGAATTTTTTCCAGAAAACTTCTTGCACAAAATAAATTCAAGCACTTTCAAGGACGTGTGTCTATGTGTGTTTATTTTCAAAAACTTTCCAGGGCCTTGATTTATTTTTAATTTTTTTCAGATTCACAAACTTTCAAGGATTTCAAGCACCCGTGGGAACCCTGATTTCTGCTTTATGACATTTTTAACTTTTTTCTAGTTTGTAGTGCGGCACTGAAACTTTTATTGAGAATCATCAAATTTCACTGTTACTGACTGCAGAAATGTTGATATCATGACAACTCTACTTCCAGCTGTGAAATGAAAGCTCAGATATCGACTGACCTGTTCTTGCTGCAGAGCCTTAACGAAAGCGTTCTTCAGCCTATTGGTGTGCTCGGCCTTCAAGGCCTTCTTCTGATTGGACGTCATGCACTGCTCACAGAGGATGCGGCCACTCTTCTCCTGCTTCCAGTGTGGGGTGAAGTCGGTCCTGCACTGGGCACAGAAGAACGGCTCCACGTGTGGCAGTGACCCCCGCATTTTACCTGATCAGTTACAAACACACAAAAGAGGAGTTTAGTGATGAACAGAATTAGACCTGCATGCAAATTGAACTGAGTGAATGTGGTTTAATAAATCACAGGTATTGTTTTATTTTTGGGTCAAGTGTGATCGGAAAATTATTCTATTTCCACAATTTTTGTAACCCTTTTGAACATTAGATCTGTGGATTAAACCATTTTGTTCTTTTAGGGTGTGTTCACACTTTTAGTCTGATTCTCTTGGTTCTCTTGGTCCGGACCAAAAAAATTAAATGATACATTTAGTCCTGGTTCGCTTAGTGTTCACAGTGCCATTTTAAAGGCCGAGTATATGCGACGGAACCTACTGAACATCCCAAAATAATGCTGCGTTCTGGACTAAATGTGCTAGTTGTATGTACATACACATGATTTTTACCAACATATCAAATGTGTAAAGGAATCAAAACAGCGCCAGAACAAAACATCTGCTGCAAGGAGACGCGTTTCCAGCGCCTGTACTGGACTATAATGGGCAACATTGTGACTATGGCGTGAACAACTAGGCAACCTGTCCTTCGTAGGATCGCATCTTGTGACATCATGTCCTGTTTTTGGTTTGTTTAGATGTGTTTGGTCCGTGTAGCGTTTGTATTTTAGTCAAACCGTACCAGAGTTCGATTGGAAGCCCTGAAAAGTTTAGTCTCGGTCTGTTTGTTTGATGCACTCCAGGGTTCAGATGGCAGCGTTCACGTTTATTCAAATGAACCGCACTAACAGAGCCATCAAATTCACTTTAATCGAACCAAACATGCAAAGTGTGTGAACACACCCTGCAATATGACTTAATGTGTATCAAACTGCAATTCAAACTATATTGCGTTTCCATATTGTGCGAGGTTCAGAATCCTCTCTCTATCCAACAGTTTTTGCGGTGTGGTTTCTTCCTCTCACTCTCACCCTGACTATCAATGACGCTCTGCACCACCTCTTCCAACCCCACCATGTAGATGAACTCAGAGTTGGCAGCAGAGGGCAGAAAGTGCAGCAGGGGTGCTGGGGGTTTAGGTGGAGGGATCTCCAGCAGGGTCTTCTCCAGCTGTTTGCGCAGGGCCAGTTTAGCGGCTGCTTGGCTGCTGGCCTGGTCGTTCAGAGAAGCGACGCTGGAGGCGCTGGAAAGGGTGGACGGGCTGACGGCACCGACCCCGCTGACACCCACCCCGACGCCAGCTCCCGCTGCCTGCATGTGGGCCAGGTTCATGTAGATCGCAGAGGAGCCCGAGCGCTGCGAGACCCCCACCTGCTGGCTGGCAGCCTGCATCACACAGAGCAAAAGGGCAAATCATCAGCGACTGACACAATCCATTTTTATCAATGATTCATGCTGCGATTTTGTCTGCGATCTGGGCGATTTGTTAAATATACGACATGATCAATATGATTTTGTTGGCGATATAAAACTAAACAACACTATGAATACTGCTGTGATTTAATGCACAATTTTTATTTGGCTATTAAGTCGAGGGCCGTTCCAGAAGGCTTGTTTTACGCACCATCCAGAGGAGGAGAAATTTTAAAAGCAAAATTTAAATCTAAGCGGCAAAATAAAAAAATGTTTGTTCTTGTATTGTAGCAAATATAGCACAAAGTTAAAATATTAAAAATACTGTTTGTTCTGTGTTCATAATGAAAACATGATTATTTTGTATTTAATTTAGTTAACTATTAACAAAAAAACTCCCACCATTTTAAGGCAATTCATAAATATATAAATACTGAGATATAGTACCATTCATATTTTTTAAAGATGCTCATCAAGGCTGCATTTATTAATTAAAAATACAGTAATATTGTGAAATTGCATTATAGCTTACACCAACTGTTTTCTATGTGAATGTATTATTTTATATATATATATATATATATATATATATATATATATATATATATATATATATATATATATATATATATATATCTAATATTAAATATATTAGATCTAATTTATTCCGGTGATACAAAGCTGAATTTCATTATTTCAATTATATGAATTTTGAGAACAGTCCTGCTGCTTTATATTTTTTGTGGAAACAGTGATACATAACTCAGGAATCTTTGAATAGGAAGTTCAAAAGAATTTCTTTACTGTCACTTTTGATCAATTTAATGCATTCTTGCCAAATAAACGTATTACGTAAAAAATCACACCCACAACTTTTGAACGTTAGTGTATATTTTGTCAAAAGCCTGAAAATATATATTTTTTCTAAATCGCCTTAGTTTATAAATTCAGTCTTTTGAAATGAGCCTGTAATAAATGATATTTAACAAAGTACAAATGTGACGCAGCAACTCCCAGAACAGATTATGAGCAGATAAAAATCTGAGTTGTTCACATTGTATAATTATTTAAAAGTTCAATGTCAATAAATTGCAGGGAGAAAAACCACAAAATGAATTAGGACTAATGTGTTTGAGCTTAACGGTGAGACCGTACCTGCTGATAGCTCACTGCATTACCCAAACCACCCGTGGAGGAGCGGCCCATGCCAGGCTTGGAGGGCATTCTCTGACCCTGAAGCTGGGCAGGATTGGGTGCAATAACCCGCTGTGACATCATCATGGGGGGCAAAGATGCATTGGCAGCAGACCTGATTACTGTGTGGCCCTAAGGGGGAAAAAAACACATACAGAGCTATTAATAAATATGCAATGCACTGTATGTCCACTAGATGTCAACAGACACTGTCAGTCACACTGTTGACATCAAATGCTTTGTTTGTACTCAACAGATGGACTGTTATTAAAAATGGTTACTGGTACCAATCTATACAGTTATGCTGATCTTAAGGTGCTGCTCCCATGGCAACCAACAGCAGGCTTTAACATGTTCAGTCTAATATATATAACATAATGAGGAGTATTCTGTGCTTGCTTTAGAAACAATCATTAATGCATGTAGAAAAAAAGCTCATATATTTAGAAAGGGAATTTTTTGGAGCGCATATCTCCTTTGCACGTACATATACCTGTGCAGTGCGCAGGTTCTGAGGCTCGGACGAGTGCATGCCGGGCCGCACGGGGAGTTTCCCGAGCCCCTGAGAGCCGTGCATGGGTGACGGCTGCACTGACGACGGGGCATTCTGGACCACCGGCACCTGAAAGACATTAAGAGGTCAAAATCCAGCTAGTACAAAGAGTGCCAATATAACTTACAACAACAACAAAATCTCTATGTATTAGAACGGTGGTTCTCAACAGGGGGCCGGGAGCCACTAGGGGCCTCGACAAACTTCCAAGGGTTGTTATATATATATCTTTTTAGTTCTGCCAAGCTGTAAAATATTTGATCAGGTAGAAATTGTGAGTGGGGGGGGGGGGGGCCTTCAAATATTGTTGTGGACAATGTGGGAACCTTGAAGTCCAAAAGGTTGAGTAAATCCACTGTATTAGAGGAACTCGAGCAACATTTTTCAGTTAACGCTGCTGTGCGATTTCCACCAATTGGAAGTAGAAAAATAGGTATTGTTCAGGATTTTACTGAACGTTTAGGATTGTTAGGATTTGTTTAAGAAACAAACACTTCCCCGTATTCCATTGTTCAACAATTTTGCTGTTCCTAACTCACCGGTTGAGGCCAGAGATATTTTTTTTTTTACAGTCTAGGGATATCACACAGATAAATGTGACTTCACACACCTATTTTAGGGATGTCTGACAGGTAACAGGGACATTTTACACACTGAAAGAATGATAAGCATATTCATCTATCATGGTATTTCATCTACGGAATTTCAAAGAATATAATACATAACCCATTTAAATGCATACGTATGTGTACACAGTGTGTGTGTGTGTGTGTGTGTGTGTGTGTGTGTGTGTGTGTGTGTGTGTGTGTGTGTGTGTGTGTGTGTGTGTGTGTATAAATGTATATATAAATATATAATTTTTTTATTATTATTGTGTATGTACAAATACAGTGGATTAACACACACACATACATATACACACATACATACATACATATACATATATATATATATATAAAATATAAAAAATTAAACCTTGCATCTCATCATCACTAATCAAACTCAATTTAGCAAATCAAAATTGCATCCTCCAGTTCAAGAGCAAGCAAAGAGTGTGTTGTGGCACTTGAACGTCAGGCGCGAGTGAGTGTTTATGGCCATTCCTGTATCTAGACAGACACTGAGTTGAGTAGTACAGACAAAACATCTCAATGACACGTACATGGACAAACATCACACAGAGCTGTGATATGGTATCTGTGAGGTTATGGCTACCTGTCTCACTCCGTTACCTTATTTCACCCTCGCTAGTAACTAACGTCCTTTCAACTACAGAACGATTTACCTCGGCAGTTTTTCCTGGCATTAATATAACACTCAGCTGGACACGAGGGGAGGTTATTTTGCTCTGTGTTTTAACAGTGAAGGTGAACATGCTGTACAGAGGATCTGCAGTGTACATGTGGAGTACAAATACAGGCAGATTTACAGCACACAACACATTTCAGACAATGCAGATTTTTTTTGTTGTTGTTGATGCTAAAGTACTTTCTCCAATTACAGTTTAATATGAAGAGACAACTATAAGAAAGACATTTGCAGGCTGATTTCACAGAAGTCACACACACATCAGCTGTAAAGTGGAAGTGTACGGGATGTGAAAAGTAACAATACTTCACTCTTTATCAACATGAAAAAAAGAAATGAGTTATAATACTCGGTATATACACGGTAATACTAGTACATGGGTGGCAAAATTATTATTCGTAATTAAGGCCCTTGCACACTGAGTCCGAAATTTTTGTATTCGTTTTTCGTATTTGTCATTCGGTGGCTCTGAATTGTCAAAACACCATTCAAAATGTTTGTTACGGATGCAAAAAACACCGAAAATCAAACCCGATACGAATTTTTTTATGATGGACGAAAGTTTCGGAGGCAGTGTGTAAGCGGGATTGACATAACGTGAGGTCGTATTTATTTTTTAACGTGCTTCAGCTGATGGACATCCCCTTCCTATTTTTTACATGCAACAGCTACTCCAGCCACTTTATTTAGCAGGACCATCTGAAATAATACGATCTTATTTACAAGCATCATGTGTGTGACTTCATTACCATGTATTTTAATACTTTAACTTCTGACAGTGACATCAAAGGTCTTAAAGGGATACTCCACCGAAAAATGAAAATTCTGTCATCATATACTCACCCTCATGTTGTTTCAAACCTGTATGAATTTCTTTCTTTTGCTGAACAGAAAGGAAGATATCTAGAAGAATGTGAGTAACCAGACAGTTTTAGATACCACTGACTTCCATAGTAGGAAAAAAAATATACTATGGAAGTCAGTGGTATCTAAAACTGACTGGTTACTGACATTCTTCTAGATATCTTCCTTTCTGTTCAGCAGAAGACAGAAATTCATACAGGTTTGAAACAACATGAGGGTGAGTATATGATGACAGAATTTTCATTTTTCGGTGGAGTATCCCTTTAAAGGCCCACTGAAGTGCCTTGAAACACGCAGCATTATTCAATGTGTTGACAATTTCCACTGAAACGGGAAGATAGGGTGGGACATATCAAACAGCTCCTCCCCTTTTTTTTTTAAATAGCCAAGTGTTTAGTTTATCACAGCTCACGCGAGAGCCGTTGAGCTCGGTAAAGCCGCAGTTTCCTCCTAATCTATAACCGTTTCTCCTCCTAATCTTCTCCATATCACTTTAAAATAAAGCATTCTGTGCAGAACTCATGCATATGATCCTCTCTGTGCTGTCGTGTCTCTGGACCGCAGACACTAACGTGAATCCAGACTTCATTCGTCCCAATGGAAAGCATATTTACACTGTGTGAATCGTTCCCTATGTAGTGCAGCACGTGCCATTCACAGTGTAGAAAATAGGAAATGTGTGAAAAGTGACATATTTTAGCCACAGCTTTAGTGTTTATTTATAATGTAGGGGCCGGGGACGCTTTAGATTCTAGAGAGCATTTAATTGGACAGAAAATCTGATGAGAAACTGAGTCATCAAAATCATTGATCCATATTGGTGGAAGTGAGAGACTGTTTTGAATGCTTATTTCTTCTAAATGCAAATTTTGACATTGTTTTGGAGCATGCTAGCTTATAGATCACCTTAAGGCTAACATATTCATACTAAAAGCCAAAACATTTTGATTTTAAAGGTCAGATCTGCATGGAGAAATCTGCATACTACACTAAACAGACACAGCAGTGTGTTAGCTATGAGGCTGAAATGTTTTCTTAACTCTGAAACGGTCTCTAATCAGCCCGTCCATCTAATTAACAGTTCAAATTCACAATTGATGATGATGATGATGATGATGAGGACATCGAGAACGGTTCTGACCTTTTGCACCACGTTCTCCTTCTGCATCTGACTCTGTCTCAGCTTCTTCAGGAGAACCAGCTTGGCCTCCTCCAGCCTGAGCTCCTCTCGGAGAGCTTTGATCATCTGCTGCCGCTCCTCGCCAGTCTTCCCCTGCAGAACAAACACACACATAAGTGCTCAGCAAACATCTTCACGAGACTCACGCAAAGCTTTAATGGTGGGTCCTGATTTCTGCATGGATCTTGTACCTTAAACAGCTCCAGGTTGGCCTGATGCTGTTTCTCCTCAGGGTGAGGCGTGCTCCGTGGGCTGGACGCCTCGTTGTCTGATAAAATGATAACGTCTGGTGACGGAGTGCGTCGCTCTCGAACCATTTCACTGCAAAGAGCAAAATCAGAGGCGGATGTCAAAAGAGATCACAGAAACAAAATCAACCATTACATTTTTTTTTTTTTTTTGAGGTACACTAACGTAACTTTTAGCACTCTAGCGGTTAATAAACCAAACTGCATGAGTCTTGCAGAAGAACATTGTAGCCGGAGCTACTTCTCTAAGAGGAGTCACACAGGTACTGGGATACTCCACAGAGGTCGTCAGTTAATCAAAATAACTTTATTACTATTACAATAGTAAAAATAACTCTGTGTTTACTGGCGTGAGGGTGGGACAACCCGTCACTCACATGAGATTGAACAATAGCATATACAGTAGTGGCCAAAAGTGATGTCCGGAGTGGATATCTGTTTTTAATGACTCGACAAGTTCGATTAAAGTTATTCTCTATATCGGTGCGCACTGTTTCTGAACGCACAATATTCCCGGACGAGGCCTGGTTGAGTTAGTTAGTAGTGTGTTGAAACTCAAGGTCATGGTAAGGGCGTGACATTTCCTAAACACGCTTAAAACAGTTGACCAATCACAACACACTGATCCAGCGGACCAATCAGAGCTCATTGTGCTTTTTGAAAGGAGGGGCTTAATAGAGACAGGAACTAAAAGCGTTAATGACAGACTGGGTAGAGAGGAGCTGCAATAATGTCAAATAAATGAAAAATAAGGTGTTCTTTGAACATTCAATCATAAAAACCTATTCTTATAGACCGCCAAAAAACTAAATCCGACTGAAATATTGCATAATAGGTCTTCTTTAAAGGATTTGCTGTGGTAAAAGGGTAACTAAAATACATGTTAATAGAGTTTGTATTGTTTGTAAATGTTTTGTTTTATTTACTGGTATTTTTACATTATTTCTGAATGTAATAGTAAAATAAGACTCCTGTGCCGATGCAAACGCAAACTCGTTGAGAGTTATGTGCAAATTTATGTGGAACAGCCTCCCAAAACCTCACCTCCTTCTTGCACTCATGTCCACTGGTTCATCTACTATGTTTTCCTTCCCATTCTTGCTGGGACCTCCATGGCCCCCGACTCTCAAACTTCCGTTCATCTTTTCCTCGTAGGGCACAGCTCCCATCAGCCCCTGGCTGCCCCCGGGACCTTTGCCCTCTGCCATGGCTGCTGCAACCGCCGCCCCCTCTAAAGCAGCCAGATCTTTACGTTTGAGGAGGGCAAGCATCTTCAGCCTCTCCATGGCCTCGTGACCCTCCATCTTCAGGCGCTTGGCCTCCCGCTCATCCGGCGCCTCCAGACCCCGCTTCAGCAGGTTCAGCCTCAACGCCTCCTCAGACATCCGCTCCATCCTGTCAGAGACACACAGAGAGAGAGAGTATCTGTGAACACACTTGTTAAGCTTTTAATCATCCACATCCAGGTGCAAAGTTCATAATACGACCGCCCCCTAATAGTCGTCGAGAAAAGGCTTACTAAGGAGTCGGGCAGGAAATCCAAACGTTCGCTTATCATCTATCGACCTCAAATATGGCTTATAATTTGAAACATGTAGTAACTTGGCTGCTCGCTCTAACGTTTACCTGGATTAATTAGGCGCATATTTAAGTGTTTTTGCGGAGAGTGGAAGCTAACGTATTAGCACGCTTACTGCATGACATCGAGGGGTCGGCGCAATCACTTGCATTTTTTCCTGTTAACAGCGGAAATGACTTTACCTACTGTGTAATTTTGGTAAGAGTAATACATCATTCAAAACTGTGAAGGGTCTCACTCTCACAACAACAAATCGTTGTGCTTTTGTAAAATAATGAAAACAAACAGAACATAACTAAAGTGCGTCACAAAAATAACAAACTCAGCGTATAGGCTACTTGATAAAACTAAATATATCTATAGAAAGCTTGAAGTGTTTGAAAAACATGCATGAAACTTAAATTAATTCAAATCTAAAAGAAATACTCTCTGCTTATGTAATCAATCCATATGAAAGATACATTTCTCTCTAAATGCGGGTCTACAATACTGTAGAGAAGGTGAGTCACGAGTCAGCATCGTCAACTTCATTCTTGATTCTTCATAATAAATAATAAATATGTCTCCTTGTTATTTTTTCCAACACATTCATAATCATCACTTTTTTGACATTGCTTTGCTGCAAGCTTTATGCGTGACCTTGAGCGCTGGAATAGGTTATATATTACACACATATATATATATAAAGTTCATTATGGTTTAGTATTATCCCCAGTAATTAAATAATATAAACGTGCAATTAGTCAACTAATGGCTAAAATGAACAACTACTAGTCGACTAGAAAATTCCTTAGTTGGGGCATCCCTAGTTGATAAAATAATAGAATTTTAAATAACTTGAGGCACTATTTACCAAGAAATATAAACATTAACAAGTTACCTTTTAAATAAAAAGGAATGTATTTGGTTCAAGAGTATATTCATTCTCGCAGCCGTATCAAGATCTGTTACTGGTTATGCTATCGGTTGCTGAAATTTTGGTTTCGTGACAGCCCTGATCTAATCTGTATGTACAAATTCCCCTGCTAGAGACCAATGCAAATCACTTAATTATTCTTTAACAGTGCAAGAGCTGAGAGCAAGAGAGAGAAAGTGAGAGAGATCGACTATGACTCCTCAACACGCCCACAGACTTTACAGAGCCATTAGTCTCGTGCTGAGGCTGTGGACTACAGTGCTTGAGAAGCAAGGCCTCTCCAGGCTTAATTGATAAATTACATGATCATTACATACAAATCAGTGTAACTTTCATGGTTTGACTGAGGAAATTAGCTTGGGCTGCTAGTAGAGAGGGTCTTCCCTACCTCACTTTAGGATTCATATCGCAACTGAGCAGAGCTTTCCAAAACTCCTGCTGACAACGTCACAAAGCGGTCACTGAGAGGGGACCGACCTTCCCCACTTGTGGGATCGTATTTCTGGCACCAAATTACTGTGACGGAAGATTCAAGCCTTACCCAAGAACTATAATTAGAGACTTTTTCTCTGATGAAGGAGAGTTCTGTTTCCATTTTATATATTTTTTTAAATAACTTTAAGTGCCCCCATTATGCTATTTTAAAGGTTCCTAATTTTGTTTTGGAGGTCTCCTGCAATATGTTTACATGCATTTAAGGTCAAAAACACTTGAATTTTCTCACAAAATACATTACACATCACCTCATTTCCCAAAGAGTCTGAAAAAGGTTAGTTTGAAGATTCAGTCTCTCTAAACGATTGCTAACTCATTGCTACACAAGTTTGTAACGGGAAGTGAGACTGGAATTGCTGATGACTCATTTCGGCAGTTCGAAATCGATTCTTTCTTTACGGAGACAATAACTTTATGTGTCATGCACTTTGATCTTTAAAACTTTGCAGACCTTTTACTATACCTGAGCCTTAAATTTAAAGGAACACGGCGACTTTTTGGGACTTATTCACCGTATCCCCCAGAGTTAGAGAAGTCCAAACATACCCTTTTCATCTCTGTGCGTGCCGTAACTCTGACGCACCCACCGCTAGCCTAGCTTAGCACAAAGACTGGAGGTAAATGGCTCCAGCTAGCATACTGCTCCCAATAAGTGACAAAATAACGCCAACATTTTCCTATTTACATGTTGTTATTTGTATAGTCACAGCGTATACAAATAACAAGGTCACATGAGACATAGCCATCTTCTAACCGTATACATACTGGGAACTATATTCTCAGAAGGCGAAGCACTGCTACTTCTGCGGAGTGACTCTGAGCGAACTCTCTGCTCCTCACCACGGGGATTCTCAGGCGCTGTGAGCAAATCACTACGCCAAAGTAGCAGTGCTTCGCAGTATGCTAGCTGGAGCCGTTTACCTCCAGTCTTTGTGCTAAGCTAGGCTAGCGGTGGGTGCGTCAGACAGAGTTACGGCACGCACGGAGATGAGAAGTGTGTGTATGGACTTATCTAACACTGGGGGATACAGTGAATAAGCTAAAGTGTCAGCGTGTTTCTTTAATCTGTTGATCATATTTGACAAAATTTGGACTAAACTGCTCAATTCATATGGATTAGTTTTACAATCTCTTTATGAACTTTTTGAAGCGTCAAAGTGGTAGTTGCGTAGTCAGGTTTGGAACGACATGATGAATGACAGAATTTTCATTTTTGGGTGAGCTAACCCTTTAACTTGCAGCGGTTTCAGAAACTATTTTGAATTCACAGAACGTGGATAAGCTACAACAACAGGTAAACATGTGAGCAGTGAGGATGCACTTCACAGTAACCAAAAATGATGCTAGAGTAGCAATAGGTGAAATTTGTTTGGCAGAAATAACAAGAGGTGGCTTGTTACCGAAGAGCTTTACTACAACTGGTTTCATTTAGGACCTGAGAACATTAACAGAATACAGATTTTAAATTTCCCAATTACCTAAACTGAACTACGCTAACCGCTACGCAACAGCTCTGCTGTCGGATAGCACAGCGAGTCTGTTTTGTGAGACCAAGGGAAAAAACGGTGCAGTAGATTGATAAAAAGCACAGTCTTGCTAAAGAGACAGTAAAGCCTGGGAGACATCCCTCGTTGTCTCCAAAAGCGTAATTTCTGGTATGATGAGACCGATCAGGACCACAAATTCTTAGGTATACAGGTAAAACTCCAAAATGATGTCCTATATAAAATAGTATAATACGTGTGTGACACATGATTAACCCAATAAACCGTGTAAACCAGCAGTGACACTCGATTACTGAAGCACAAGATGAGCCAATCTCTACTGCTGCATTCTTACAGTCAGCCATTAACTTCCTGTTCTCCCCTCCGGACAAAAGCACAACACACCACACGGGAGCCCAACAGCCAGTCTATAACATGACTGAATCACTCTGCGTGTGTGTGTGTGTGAGAGAGTGTGTACGCTCCCATGCAACGCGCACGCATACACCGCGGGGTCATGCGTGCTCAAGTGCAGATTTGATTGTGTGTACACATAAGGCTCTGTCGCGCTCTGGACATGTGTCACGTACTGCAGATCTAAATGATCATGTGTGTGTTTGCTCGTCTTTATTAGTTAGGCACGCTTGGGCGGACCCTTCATGGCCAGAGGGCAGAGAGAGGCTCTCCCCCCTCCCACACACACACACACACACACACACACACACACACACACACGGGGAGTGTCTGGACAGTGAATGTGCAGGACTCTATGCAGGCTATTGTTTGTGCTGGAACCTCTTTATCTGTCGGATACATTTGTATTCTGCTCGTAGCTCCAGTCTAAAAGGTAGAACATTATCAGGTGCTCGTCGAGCATTAATTCTTTGGACCCTGTATATTAATAAGAGAGTAAAACTTTACATAAAGACAGACATGCATTAGGGCTGTGCGATTAATCAAAATTGAGTTTCGATTTTGGCTTCCAACGATTGTGAAAATACGATAATCGAGATAAAACGATCATTGTGCCACATTCCATCCCTTTCCAGCATAAAAGCCCAAACTTAACGTGCAAAGAAGCAAAATCATGTAACGAGACTTCACAAAATGGGACGTACTTGATATTAAAAAGAGTTATTAAAAACAAGTTATTAAAGAGAACTGGCGCTGTTCGAGCAGTCCTAATACACATGTACATTTGCAGTTGAATGGGGCTGGGTATAAAAAAACCCACAATTTTAATTTTAACAACCCTGAAGTAAAAAAAAACTGATGCTCTATGCCTATTTTCAGTTGCACATTTATTTTGAGCATCGCTGTATAAATACATTACTCTGAGTCGCTTCTTTATAGTAAATGAAAAACACACAGTGTGACTAGTGGAGCCCGATTCCTGCAACAAATGACTCTTATGAATCAGTTCTCTTCATTAAAAGTTCAATATATATATATATATTATCACTATTAAACACTGCCCTGTAAAATTTAAAGCAATTTCTTATAAACACAAGACAGACATAATGACTGACTCTACCCCAAATGACCTGGAATTAAATGAAAACTAATTTAATCAAGAGCTTGTGAATGAATCAAACTGAATTCTTAAATCTAATTTGGGAATCAGAATCAAATTATAGCTTAGGAATTTGAATCGAGACAAAATTGGAATCTAATGAAATCGAGAGCTTGTAAATAAGAATCAAACTGAACTTGAAAAAAAATAAAATAATTAATAACGACAACTTGCAAATAAATTAAGATCGAATTGAGAGCTTGAGAATCAGAATCAAATCCAAATTTGAATCTAATCAAGTCGAAAGCCTATAAGTCAGAATCAAATTAAAAATCTAATTGAGAGCTTGTGAATCAGTATTGAATCTGGATATCTGGATATGTCATACTTGTATAGCTAAACAGTGGCAGCAACATATAGACCTTTAATTTTACGTTTATGAATGAAAGGATACAGCGTGCACATAGGCCAAGTCAACATTGTTTTATAGTGTGTGAAGCAGACAAAATAAAAACAGAATCTCTTCACTTCTGGAAGCAAGCACATTGTGAATGCTCATAGTTCATCTCTGACCACCCCTCTCTGTTTGAGGTCATACAGAATTCAAACATTTTCCCCAGGACTCCTTAACTTTGATTTTAGAGCATCTGCAAGCAAGGGAGTGTGTTTAATATGATGTGCCGGAGCGAGGCTGGGATCAAAGGTGCATGGAGACACACACACATCGGTCAGGAGAAGAGCAGCATGGTGCCACCCTGCCGCACTTATAGACCACATACACAGACAGAGAAGGAGAGGTTCTCATCTGTGGCTTGACAAATGATGCTCTTTGTGACGTGAGTGTCACACAGGCCCTGATACAAACACACATCAGCATTTACATCACCTAAATGCTTTTGTTCGGCTCTAATTATTATTAGTTAACATCCAGCTCCTGGAAAGATCAGTCTTACTATCCATCCAGTCCTATAAGACGGGACTCATCACGGGCAGTCATGGTGACCTTGCTGAGCCATAATATTAGGAAAGAAGGCTTTAGTGTGCGTGTGCGTGTGCGTGTGCGTGTGTGTGTGTGTGTGTGTGTGTGTGTGTGTGTGTGTGTGTGTGTGTGTGTGTGTGTGTGTGTGTGAGATTAATCTGTATGCACTTAATGGACAAGTGACACCTCCACATTTCTGGTTGCTGTATATCTAAGACCTTAGTGACCAATTGACAATGGAAATAATTTGTCGTTTTTATCCTATCGTTTACTGTATTTATTTGCTTGGTCAGTGTTCGTTCAGGGTTTTGGTTCTTTTGCTGATGTAAGGACCTTTGAAATGACTGAAATCATTTGGCGAAGTGATATGGACATGTAATGCGGTCAAGACTTGCCTGGATCTACTTTAGCCGCGTGTTTCCATGAAAATAACAGAAACCTTAGAAACGTTCATCAACCAATCAGATTTAAGCATTCAACAGCCCTGTAGTATAAGCTAAATACAACATTTGCATGTTGGTTTAATATATTTAACGTATTTTAACTACAGCAAGACGAATCTCACAACTGTCCCAAGCTAAACCAGTTCATTTATCCACTCTGAGGCCATCCTTAAAAATATTTTGGTTTGCCGTAACAGCCCCCAAAAAAAAGGATCGGTACCCTTGACTATATATATTTTTTTCAAGATTCAATGTAAAAAAAAAAGTTAAAGAGGTGTCGAGAAAAAAAACAAAAACATTTATATTTATATATTAAATAACAATTAGAAAACCTGTATAAACTGAACAGCAAAGAATAATATTAACTATTGAGCGGTGGGGACGAGTTCATGTGTAAGGGTGGCGCTGCCAATAACGCACCTAAAAGCTGTCACAAAGAACTGGGAAAAGTAATGATTTTTCTCCCGGAGTGTCGCGATTTCAGTTTCATTTCGCATATAGGCCTAGCCTAAAGCCCTTATAATCATAGATGACGCCACGGGTTTTTATTTAAAAAAAAAGAGCCTAGCCTACATTTGTATGTAGGAGTATGGGCAATTTATATTGACAATACTTACTAAAATAATTAATATAAAAAAAAAAAAAAAAAACTTACCGCAAGTTTACAATCGGCAAGTCGGTCGGACTAAAAGAAAAAAAAAAAAAAAAAGATTTGGATCGGTCCTAAATTGACAGGGTCGGTCGGGTTACGGCAAACAAGAATATTTTTAAGGATGGCCTGAAATGTCACTTACAGCATTATATCACACCATTGAGAGGTACAAGGGTACCTCCATGTTTTACCATGGTTTCCAAGTCTCCAATCTATGATTATTTTTGAAATGTAAGGGATAACATGCAGATGGTCATTATCAAAAATAAAACGTTCAAAAGTTCGGGGTTGGTGAGAATGTTTTTTTATAGCCATCTCTTATGCTCACCAAGGCTATATTTATTACAATCTAAAATAACTTTTCTCCACTCATGAGTGTCACATGGTCCTTCAGAAATCAGTCTAATATGCTGAAAACCGTGATACATTTTTTCAGGATTTCATCCATTTTTTCCTCTTTGATGAATAGGGCACACTTTGGCAGAATACAAATATTTTGCAGTTATATAAATGTCTTTACGCTCACTTTTGTTTAATTTAATGCATCCTTGTTGATTGAAAGTATTGATTTCTTTATAAAAAAAATTTTTTTTTAAAAACACTACTGACCCCAAACACACATAGATATTCCTTATGAGGATATTCCATAGGCATAATGGTTTTACTGAGCTAAAGGACATTTTCTATCGCCTAACACTAACCCTAACCATCCCTGCATTTTTACATTTTATTTTTTATAATAATACTCTAAAAACTGCTGGGTTGTGTTAACCCAATTTTGGGTCAAATATGGTCTCAACCAACGTTGGGTTAAAAAATGCAATTTAAAAATGGACAAATTGCATTTTGGACAAAATCAAAAATGGACAAAAATGCAATTTAAAAATGGACAAATTGCATTGGTTACATTAAAAATGTAAACCAACGGCTGGGTTTGTCCATTTTTAAATTTAATTTTTAACCCAACGTTGGGTGAGACCATATTTGACCCAAAATTGGGTTAACACAACCCAGCAGTTTTTAGAGTAAATAATAATCTAGTATGATTTAGAAGTCATTGGGGACCAATGTCAAAAATTACTGGTATTTGGACATCAGAAGAACAAAGGGTTAACCAGGTACACACACACACACACCTCTCAACCTGAAATAAGTTTGACATCCCTGACTGACAAATTACAGGTGTTGTCTCACAAACCTCAGCACCAAACGCTAAAGCTACGCACAAGTGACCGAACAGTCACGTTCAGCTGTAGATTACATGAAACACACAGTACTGTAGTTATTCCTAAACCCAATTAAGCTCCCGAGACCCACAAGCGACTGGTCTTAAAATGCCTTATTGTAGGGACATCCCCAATTACAAATTAAATTGAGCTGTAATTGGTCCCTTGATGACTTCATCATCTCTCCATCATCCCATTATTTTACGTGTCATCATTCGCTCTCATTACTCTTCTTGCATAGTTTAATCAAACATTGCATCGCAAATCCTAATTCTTGACACTGGCTTTATGAACACACAAATACAAACGGTTATCGCTCTTAAAAAAAAAAAAAAGTGCTAGGCTCCAGTTTTGAGTGGAGGCCTTAACAACGATTGAGACATTGAGAAGCGAGCACATAAAACCCTGATATATAATGTCGTACCTTCACAACAAGCCACCCACTTTGCACGAATGAGTGCGTGAGAGGGAAAAAAAGGGGGGAAAGAGGGTAAAGAGCGAGAAGAAAAGAAAAAAAATGTGAGTGACTGAGACAGTAGAACGGAAGAGCGAGGGAGTGCGTGAGCAATAAACGCACAAGCATATACATAACCAACAATAGCACCAGCCAGCCAATCAGAAGGTCCGTGCAGTGCACGTCAGCCTGACCCCCCCCACCCCCCCCCTTTACATAATATAATGACTGTTTCAGTCAGCTGCTACAAAAACCAGACTCTCTTTACTCTGCCCACTCCTCCTTTATCCACCCCCCTTTTTGCATATCGACGCACACACACACCCCAGCCACCCTCCTCCTCCTCCTCCTCCCCAGAAACCTGCACACGCGCACTCCACGACAGACTCACTGCTTTGGGCACTACGCCAGCCAACGCAGCAGCAGCAGCTCGGAGATGAAAAGAAAGAGAGCGAGAAAAAGAAAAAGACAGAGAGCGAAATGGTGTGCGAGTACACAGAGACACGGAGAAGCTCCACTCCGAATTTGATTATCCGGCGATCTCGCCCAACGACCCTCGCGACACCCAAAACCACAACTTTCAAATCTCCATTTTATTTAAATCAACCTTTTGTCCCGCTGTACAATCCCACTGATCCTTTACAAATGGTCCCTGGATAGTTACTTGCTCAGGAGTTCCTGGCTAGGTAGGGAGCGGGCCTGAAAAACGAGGAACAATTTGTGTGTGTGTGTGTGTGTGTGTGTGTGGTTTCACGGGCCATTCCGACACAAGACGCACTTTGTGCCCTTCAGACCCACCATTCTAATACAGCTGTGCCACACACCACAAAGCACAGCAAAAACTGACCCCTCCCTTCTCGCTCTCTTCACCCCCCTCCCTCCCCACCCCCCACTCTTTCCAAAAAAAGTATTTCTTTTTTTTCCTCCCTGCGTTGTAAAAATAAACACACACGCTCACTTTTCTGGGGGCCCCTTAAAGGTACGGACGACCACAAACTACTTTTCGGTTCTTTCTTTTTTTTTTGTTGTAAATAGATTGTAATGTACACTAGTGCACAAGATCTTCGTCGGTTCAGATGAGGGGCAGAGTCGGGGGGTTAGGGAGGACGGAGGATGAAGAGGACGCGATTGAGACGAAAAAATGAAATGGAAGAAAAAAACAAGACAGCAGCAGCACTCTCCTGACACGCTACCCTGTCATAATGCCAACCCTTAATTCCCCTCTGCCCATCCCCCACCGGCACACCATTTTCTTTATGCACACGCCACTGCTGCCTGTCGATCAGATCACTGCAAGCACAAAAATGTCCTCCTCCTTCTGCCCCCACTGCAAAACACCATCACACCCTGAAGCCCCCTGAACCGGTACACACGCACGCAGAGAGACCCTTGCCCCCCTACATAAGACAACTGATTCAGAAAGTGCGTTAAAAATCGGCAGCTAAAAGAAGTGATGGTAATAATATGGCCGGTTGCAAGTGCACGATGGAATCCGCAGCTCATTTCACGCATGATCTGCATCATGACAATTCATTTGGCTGACGTAACCCGCTGCCCCACCTCCCAGACCAAAGCGCTGGTGGCATCGCATCCCTCACCCAGAGAGGTACAAGGTGCCTTGTCTTAAACAGCACACTAGCACTCCCCCAGGACCGGGTTGATATCTGAATGCTCAGATTCCTTCACGCAAGAGTAGCGATGCATTCTCTTAATTTCCCAAGTTTCATCCTAAGGCGCAGTACTTATCGTGGAAGACCAGGGGTTTGCACCCATCTTCGCTCCCCATCCCCCACCCTCAGAGCCTGGCTCATCTCCCAAATCTGCCTGTTCGCATGCAGCCCCTCTGATCACCCACCCGCTCAATTGGCTAGATTAAGCCTTTACTGTTTGCAGCATCTGATGCCGAGCACGGAGACCTCAAAATGGCTGCTTTCACTAAAGGTGTGCATGCCCACCCAGATGAATAAAAAAAAAAAAAAAACAAGATGTATCGGGCAAGGAGCAGCTCTGGACGCTCGTTTCGTTCTCGGAAATATCCGTTTGGATGGAATCGCAGTTCTTTGGGGTTTAAATGTAAGGAGAGTGATTTATAGTGAAGGGCAGGCATTGACGCAGTAACCTAGTTAAAGCTGGAGCGAACGGGCTTGGCATAGGGTCATACAGGGTGAGCGCCATGAACACTTGGGAAATGGCGGCAATGGCTCATGTCTGGATGCAAACTTCATGATAACGTCGTCCGCTTTTGTCGGGGAAGCATTTGGGTGGCTTTTTGGCAGGAGTTAATTGATTTTAATGTGTCTGCAAGAGGTGAAACATGAATGTACTTTATGGATACAGTGGGAAGGGATAGTTAACCCAAAAATGAAGGAGAGCAAATAAAAGACGCACTAAATCTGTATGACTGACTTTCTCCTGTGGAAACACAAAAGAAGATATGAAGAGTTCAGATGCAAAAGCCTCTAAGTGCCTTCTGAAAATTTCTTCTAGAATGATCTCTTTTATTTAGCTTATATATTTAAGTTAAGTAATTTCACTGACAATTAATATGCAATTTGCATTGCCATTTAAGTGAAATTATTGAACTTAAATATACAAGCTTGATAAAAATGATCATTCTAGAAGAAAAATTCAGAAGGCACTTAGAGGCTTCTGCATCTGAACTCTTCATATTTTGAAGAAGGTTGTGTCCATAAAATGAAAGTCACTGGATTGCAAAACTCCACTGGGCCCCAATAACATTTACTGTAAAAATTAAGTTATACAGGTGTGGAACAACATGATGGTGAGTAAAGGATGAGCTAACTTTAATATTTTTAGGTGTACTGCCTCTTTAAGCAGACTTCTGTTGACTTCGGAGTAGAGGAGGATTAAAATATATTTTTTGTTGTTTATATTATTTGTGAAGAAGGGTTCGGATTTGACATTTATCATGTCAGAACTCTCGGCCCTGAATAAACACTTCATAAAGCGAATAAACATTCTCCTTACTTTCCACAGCAACAGATAGAGAGTGTAGACGTCAAACGAAAAATACAACCATAACAAAAGCCGACTTAAATATTTAAGCTAATGTGCTCGGAAAATATAACGCTGTAAATTGAAGGCAAGGGATATGAGAATAACACAAATCTGGCACCTTTAATCTGCCATAACTCATACATTGATAACCATGATGGGAAATGATGGACGACTTGGCCGCAGTTGATTTTAAGGTGACCATATGGTGACCTTGTTTGCTGCCAAGCCTGCAAAGTTTCAAATAATTACAAACAACTTTATACGACTAAAGGCTGGAATACACACTACATGACTTAAAATCTGAACAGATTTTAAAACTTAAAACTGGGGCCAGTTGCATAAACATAGCAATTATGTGTCTTAAGTACTAGTATGACCAACCAGTGATTGGTCAAGTGATAATACTTTTTGGAATCAAACTAGACCAGTTAAACAAGTTATTATGTAACCTACTTAAAAATCGTTATGGTTTTAAAGAAGGTCTTAAAAAATGTGATGTCTAAGTTGTAAGACTAGTCTAAAGGGTAAACTTCAAACGAAATCAGAGAACGAACTGATGTGACATAATTTTGAACAAAATCAGGCCGAAAAGAAGTTCATTTGGAGTTCGAAACACCTGCTAAACACCTCTGTACTACCATTGGTCCGTGGCGATTACGTAATAGGTAGGGGTGCGCTGAGGCTCCACCTTCTTTCACGTCAAAATCTTTTCCGGTTCATTTGGCCCGTTCACTCGGTCAGAGTCAGGTGTCCGGGAGAACACACTGGAGAGATGCTTTATAGTAGAAAATGAAGTTGCACTTCTAATGAAACGAGAGTGACAATGTTTAATACGGTAAAACTGCTTGATTTTAAGCCATCTATTGTATAAAGTGATATGTAAATAAATGGAAGTGTGGGCGGCGTCAGATGTTTGATAACAGTATATCATTGGTCACTTTTTTCGAACTTCGTTTTACCCCTAAACGAAGAACGAGAGAGAACTTTGCTGTGAGTATATCGGGGACTTTAGTAGTAGTGTTGTCAAAAGTACCGACTTCAGTATCAAGTCGATACTAACATTTTAAAAATGTGACGCTTTGAGCGGAATTGTAAACACCTCGGAATGGCCATTGTACTCACGCGCTCATCAAATATGTCTGTGATTGTCTACAATGATCGCAGTTCAAAAATATGTTGTAAATATACATCAATGACGCTCTTCAGCGAGCGCTTACACACAGGAGCGTTTGAAAGCAAGCGTCTATCAGTGGATCGGTCCGCTGGCGCTGATATCGACTGCTTGTGCTTTAAAAAAACTCAAACACTCCCGTGCGTTGATCATTGTAGCCAATGACAGACATATCCGATGAGCTCATGAACACAATGGCCAATCAGAGGTGTTTATGATTCCGCTCAACAGCGCCACATTTTTTTATTTCAGTACTGAAGTCGGTACTTTAGACAACACTATTTAGCAGTTTATTCAACCGGCCCCTGAGCATCATATACTAAACCACTGACGATCACACACTACCAGACTTCAACATCGTTACAAACACAAACTCGAGCAGAAACGTGTCAACTGCGACCGCCCAAAACCTGCAGACTGGCTCTGATTTTCGGCGCGTTCAGACTGCAAATCGGGGCAAAAACCTGAGCACAATCATGTAATATATTCCAAACTTAAATTTGGACAATGTGGATTTCCCAATTTTATAACTGCCGTACACCCAGGCCCTTCTGGCATGTTGCAGACCGAAATGTCAACAAGGTGACGACCCTCCATTTGCCATTAGGAGGTTTATCTTCAGCTCCTCAGCAGCTGGCTGCCACTCCGTGAACTTGCTTTCACAAGCGACAAAGCACCAGCGAGAGTGTGACCTCCCCCAGGGCACGTAAAGCAGAAATATGACTTGAGCAGCAGACCCGGGCCTCATGATCTCATGCCGCAGCCATTTCTGCAACCATGACTCCAGAGGACACGCAAAAAGCAGGTGACAGCACCTGTTTGGTCAAGACCTGCCCGATTTCTCTCATTCTGCTGTCACTTTCACTCTCGCTGCTCCTTGCACCGGTATCCACCACCTGAGGATCCCAGAATAAGTTCAACAGAATAAAAACAGCTGAACAAGGTGGTGAGAAATGTGAAAAAGATGAAAATGAGCAAACACAGCACACCAGACCACAAAAACATGCACTCTGGACCACGGAGATGCTTTAGGGTCTAACTAGCTCACAACAGTTACTTGTCACCTTTCAAATTAGACTTCCGAGTGAGTAGGCCCTCTGATCAATATGGACTGGCAGAACACTTGGGCTTAAATGTGAGAAAGATGTCAACAGAGCAGCTCCCTAAAGCCCTCAAGAACATGAATCAAATGACTTCACAGAACACGGCCTTAGATTAGAGAAGCTTTTTTGACTTTACTGAAAGCTAGGCCGGGTTTAAGAGGGACTAACATGAGTTTTTTTTTTAGGTACTTCTGGACAGAACTGATCATGCGCTCATGTCCAGCCCAGATGTTCCTCTTTTGTCACCATCAAAACAAAGCTCTGTTTGTTGGAGCATCCTGACCACCACAACACAACAACATTGGCTCAACCAAAGGCGGACTTTGGGACAGGACTATCAGATTGTCTGACCAATAGTAGATGGGGAAAATGTTGGGGAAAACCATTTAAAAAAACGTATTTAATCACGCAAATGTTCAAATAAAGTGTATTTGAAGCACATGAGTGAACCAGATCAGCAAAAGAAGGTATAGCTACCTTAAACGTTGCAGATTTCCAAATGTTGACTGGTGGTGATTGTAACGACAACAGAGTGTGATATGCACAGGTTACCATGATCCGATCAAAAAATGCTACGGATGCTAATATTTTGGACTAGTTGACGCATGCTACGTTTCTTACAGCTGGATGGGAGCAGTTTTCAGTCTCTGAAAGTCCACATGCGGCAAATCTGATAGACTGTAATATCAACATTAATTATTAGAACTGAAGCTTAGGGAAATTAAAGTACAGCACAGCAATAAAGTGATAAGAACTTAGAGGGCAGTATGCTATAGTATGGACTGATACAAGTACCAGTGAGCATTTGAGATTAGCATCAGTGCATCTCTAAAAAAAAAATCATAACCGATGACGATGTGTCCCAGAGATATAATGTTAGGCATCAATGCTCAATCAAAACATCTTCACAGTTGTACAATGAGGATGATTCTGTTGATAAAGACTACTTTTAGTAAAAGAATGGCGAAGCATTTCACTCATCATTAATCTGACAAAAAGGAATTACTATTAAAGTCACTAGGAAAATAATCTTAAAATGATGCAATACAATCTACATTCATATTAGATTGTTGGTGTTACAGCATCTCAGTACTAAATTGAGTTATTTTTCGCTGCTTATTGCGCTTAAACAGTAAAAAACACAAAATATTCAAGGCAATATTTGGCAAGAATTCACGTAAACACAATCAGTTATGTTTTAAGCGAAAAGTAAACAGTTGAGGATGAAAACAGTCTATGTGTTACAGTATAATGGATCCATATGTCAGGTCTTAAACCTGCTGCCAAATTATGAAATAATATTATTGAATATAATATATCTATATGGTACCGATGTCAAAATTATGGCCAGTGAAAATGCTGAGTGGCTAGTAACTTTGAAAACTCAAAAGTGAGCAAAAAAGTTATAGTTATATAGCTATATATATATATATATATATATATTACTTCTGAGTGAGTAGTATACATACATACATACATATATATAAATTTTTTCAAGGACAGTATCTAAGCTTTGTGTTTAATTAGCTAATTGGACCATTTTCCTAACAAAAAAAAAAAATGCTGTAATCTTAATATGAATTTAGAAATTTTCCAGATAATTTTAAGGATTAGCTTTAGTACAATGAATCAAAGCAAATTAACGATTAATAAAAAATATATAAATAAAAGTTCATCTGATTTACAATATATTTTAGGATGGGGATACCTTCCAAAGGGATCATAAAATTCTGGGATCCTTGGCACTGAAAACACCTGGCATAAAGACCTTCTTAAAACCACCATTTCAAAGCAAAACCCTGCAAATCACATTCAAGGAATCTCACTAGAGCTCTACAGCAATTGTATTCATAAGATGCTAATGAAAATGCAAGTTAAAAAAAAAAAGCTTGTTGACATATTTATCAGTTTAAATCATTTCTCACATCACACGCAATCCAGCTGCAACGTTGATGCAAGCGTAATTGAGATGTTGTAAGTCAGCTGTGCAGTGATGTCACAAAAGTAGGTTGCAGTGGGGGAATTTCAGGACAGGCGTATTAGCATACCGTCACCAAACGGCACGTTCCTACACTGACAGGAATCTCAAAAACACTTCTGGGAGGTTGAGTCGAGTACAGTATCTAAGCTTAATGGTTAATTCGCTAATTGGACCGTTGTCCTCACCAGCGACCTACACAATGGCTAACTATTACTGTATATTACTCAGAGAAGAGATCTGCTGGGAATATGACCAAAATTTGCATACGGACAGTTTCTGACACTAATGAGGCCAATTAGGCGCATGGCGCCCATGGCAACAGGGTTGTAATTGGTTGGCTTGATGCATACGGGACGTATGGGTAACAGGATGTGGGTTGAGTCAATAATGTGTTTTGGAGCTGCCAGCGTATGATGCATTTGATGCGTTACCTTAATGCACCTCTGCAGATTCAGCAAGTACCTGAGGGTAAAGCAACCAGGATGAGACTGCGACAAAGCAGATTGGTAGTCGTTACCTGCAAAGCCACACAACACACCCACAGGAGGAAGACCATCCTGCACGCGCACACAAACCATTCACGACCATCTGCATCTCGCACGACGCACACTTTTACCAGAAGGGACGAGACCACAGCTGATAATCTCCGTCCCGGCATTTGTGCACACCTAGCCAGAAATGGCGTCTCCCGCTCACTGTACTGTTCAGCCACAACACTTAAAATCTCGGTCTTCATTAAACAAGACAACAGCTCATTGTGGCCGTTGCCATGACAACAGGCCCTTCTATTTTTAAGCCGTGCCACTAATCAATTCCTGTTCTGCTGTCGCCCGAGGGAGGGAGGGGCGGTTCAGGAGGAGGGTGGGGGCAGTAGCAGGGGGCAAAGGGGAGGAAGTGTGTGGGGGAGTGAGGCTGAAGACAAAGAGACCAAATAAAGACAGCAACAAGATCTTTAAGATACCAAAAGAAGGTGGTAGACGCAACAGCGGTTAAAACAGGCCAACAGTGAGGAAATGTGCCTCGAACGCAAACCGGGTTTCCTCCTCGAATAGACCTGTGAGGAACAGTGCTAACCAGAGGCCCGAGATAGTACGCAGGTACAGAAACCACACAGAGCTGCAAACACGTGCAGGAAATACAGAACGAAACTGAACTTCAACTCTCGGTCGAACCTTGAGACTCTGATCCAGACCGCATTGACCAGTAGGGATCGTTGTCTTGGACGAGACAGGCCCGGTTCCCTTTCTGCTGCTCCTCTTCCTCAGAAATCCCCACACACTCAAACTTCAGCTCAAATACGTGGAGAGTGAGGAAAAACCCTCAACAGGAGGTTTTCTAACAGAGGCGGCGACTGTAGAGAAACGTCTGAATAAAGCTACAGGCCTATTTATACAAGATACAGACAGACTTCAAGGTTAAGGAGGAACACAATCTAATACTCATGCCAGAAGAGAGAAAATACACAAAGAGAAGAAACGTGGATGGATATTTCTATCCAAAAACAAAAACAAAAAAAAAAAGCACTAAAGGAGATGAATCGCTCTGATATTACTAAGAGGCTGAACTGAGTATTTGAAAGATGGTCACAATATAATAACGCAAGACCATTATGAGAAAGAAACACATTACCCTTGTTTTTATGCCAGTCAGGAAGATAATTTAAGTTATACGGGAGAACAGGGCAAGGTGTCACACTTTTTGAGTATTTCTCGAGGTATGCTCATTTTTAAAAGACAATCTCTATATAGATTCTTGGCTATAAAAAGCTATTGAATATTCATATCGTTACTGTCCAGGATTAAAAAAAATTATAATTTTCATATAGTTCACACTGACTCTGTGACAACATGCCCCAACAGTTGTCAAAATGGAACATGCCATTAAACAGCCTATTAAAGCCCTTCTAACTAAATTTAAATAGTAAAACATTTATGGAAAAAATGATAATTAAATAAATTCAAAATGCATAATTTTATACAATCAAATGTAAAAAGCAACCTATTAAAATATCAAACCATTGTTTTGGAATTTGATATCGATATTTAGATAAGAATGATAATTAATCATTTGTTTACATTTATAACATTCAAAATATGACAACTTACTGTACGTTTGTCCTGACAACACAAATCTGCCGTCATTATATAGTTGGCCCTTGTATGTCAGTCTGCTTTTATCATGTTCACCTACACGTTTGAAACAATTTGCATACATAACCACAGCTAAAAAATAAAAAAAAACACACATTTGTGTAACACAACCACAACCTCCACAACCTCTTGCAACTGGAGAACGAATGAGCAAAAGTGTAGCCTAATCTGAAGCCTGTGCATTATTGTGATTAAGGTAGATAATTATGCAAAATAAATAAAAAATAATCATATTTCAGAACAGAAGTCGTGCAGCTTGGTTTGCCTGGTTGTGCTTTTATGGGTATGAGCAATCCTTGTAGCATGCATAAATGCATAACATGTTTGTTTTAAGCATTGCCGACTGAACTGATGTCATTCTCGGTGAGAATTAGTTTCCTGCTTCTTTAAAAAAAAAAAAAAAAGAAAGAAAAAAAAAACAAGAAGAAAAAAAAAAAAAACAGGGAGTTACAATATCTTTTTTTTTTTTCACCCAGGGTACCCAGTGGAGTCAAAATGCGAGAGAGCCAGTCTAAGCCGGTTTGTAACCTCAGGGTATGGAATTATCTCTTAATATGTAGCCGTTAGTGGTCAGGACGTCACACGAACACAGAGAGAGAGAGAGAGAGAGAGAGAGAGAGAAAGAAAGAAAGAGAAAGACAGAACGAAAAAAGACAAAAAAGGAGGGGGCCAAAGGGGGCAGTAAGAGGAAAATGTACTTCTTATGAGACGCTGAATCTAAAACCTGGCACCTTGTCAAGACGGCTCATTGCGGAACTTCAGACCACAGGGTGGGGCATACGTTGTTTAAACAAAAAGAAAAAAAAAAAGGGAAAATGCTGGAACGTGAGCCATCTGGAGAAAGCGAGGTAGCAAAAAGATTTTAAAATGGGGTTGAATTGGGAAGGAGGCAGAGAGGACAGTCGGACGATTAAAAAAAACCTGCCTTATTCAAATCAATCACATGCAAAACACTAACAAAAAAAGAAAAATACACCAATATCCCCTAATGCACAATCCCTGCACACTACCTTTACACACGCCGACATGACCAGCGCTTTATCAAGTCGAGATAAAATCTGCGGAGGCTCCCTTCTGACGCTCAAAGTAATGGGCACACAGACATACACTCGGGGAAAACACGATTTCCACCAAGGAAACGGCCCTCTGGAAAGGCAGATAGGCCTGGAGAGATGGAGTGTGTGCGCACAGGACCAAAACTTCAAGAAAACCCAGATTCCCCGAGTTCGCATCCTCTATACCGGCTGAAGAGAGACCAGGCTTCTCAAGAATGACCCCAGAAACAAAGACCTGTGGCTGAACGGAGGGGATATGGAGAAGATGCTTAAATGTGCTAAGGTTCAATTTGTTAATCTGCTAAACACAGTAATAAGACAAAGAGGCATTTGTGGAGGGATTATGGGAATTGAATCTTGCGGTTGCGCATGTACAGAGAATCAGCTATAAATCTTAACAAGGTTAAACTACCACAGGTACAGCAGCTTTCACAGATTTCCTCAAAGGTGCTTGGCTGTGATGTTATATTTATACACTTTGGTAAACCGTAATAGTCAGCCTATTGATGCAACAATATCATGCTAAAAGCAAACTTTAACCCAGTAAAGGGGTCTTAGATTGCTACCACTGTGATCAGGGATATTTAACTTTAACTAGTTTTCCCTTTTTTTGGTATATTTAATATACTGTGCTGTTGTTTCCTTGTTTTTTTTGGACATTTGTTCATTAAAATGTTTCGTTTTAAGTCCTAGATGATATGAGGGTACAAACATCAAGTACCAGGACAGATCAGTTAAGTATTAATTAGCCTACATACTATTGCAGTATTTATAAAAAATTAATTCGTTTTTATTTAAATTTTAGTTAAAGTTAATATTTTAGAAAATATTTAGAATAATAATAATATATAGATTATATACATAAGTTAAAGTTATGTATATAATATTTTTTTATCACTGTTTATTTTTGTAATATTTCTATTTAGCTTTAATTTTGCTTCTATTACAGTTTTAGTTTTAGTCATTTTAGTCCTTTAACTTTAACGTATTCATTTCAGTTAGATATCAAGGAAACGTTTCTAATTTATTTAAAGTATTTCCATCTAATATACTTTATTTCAGCCTTAATTTGAATTAACGAAAACTTATTTTTAATAGTTTTTGTTTTAGTTGAGAATAACAACACTGGGACAGACACCTGAAACCAGTAGCCACAAACCCCTTAAGTCTGAAAAACATTTCTAATAATGCACTTCAAGGGGTTTCCCTGACTTACAGGAACGCTTTCATTTTCATAGGCTCATTTTCTAACTCCCCTATAGAGTTAAACACTGGGTTTTACCGTATTCGAATCCATAGACCCTTTTCAGTTGGTAAACATGGTGACATTTTTTGTGGGCGGAGCTTAGGTGGTGGCAGAACGATCCCTCTGGCTGGTTCACTAACGTTAGTTTGCAAGTTTTGTTAGCTTGTTTTTTTTTAACAATGACTGGAGAAAATCCGATTTTATCTTAATGTGCAAGGTCACTCACTGTCCAGGACCGCGACTGTTATTTGCAAAAGTTCATTTTAACGGACATCCCAGACTGGCTGACCCGGCATACACGCTCATTCAATGGATGTACGATCTATAACTGCGCTAAATGGTCACAAGACTTATGTGGTAGCCTACGATCCGCAGTTCTGCCTAGCCACCGCCAAGGCCAGACAGAAGACGACAATGTAAAGAGTGATTTAAGCTGGATACAGATGGATTTAACTATGTATTTGATTACACTTTCAGGTTTACAGGTTCTTCAAAAAGTCTAGTAGTCACAATCAATCAAAACAATGTATACAATCATAGATGATTCACAAATAATCACAATAATTTAAAAAACATTATGCGATAAAATTTCAAATTGGAGCCTTTACTCCGTCGATTCTTGCACACAACAAGATGACATTTAATGACAATAATAATAATTTAAGCTCCTTATTATGTAGCCAAATCTGTGCTGGTTTGTATTGGCCACCTCCAGTTTTCCCATTGTTTTGCCACCAGCTAACGCCGTGACGTAACTGTGACGTCGGCTCGGAATTGGTCTATTCAGCCGATCTCCGGGTCTGGCGGTAGCACTTTTAGCATAGCTTAGCATAGATCATTGAATCTGATTAGACCGTTAGCGTCTCTCAAAAAAAAAAAAAATTAGATATTTTTCCTATTTAAAACTTGACTCTTCTGTAGTTACATCGTGTACTAAGACCGACGGAAAATGAAAAGTTTCGATTTTCTAGGCCGAAATGGTTAGGAACTATACTCTCATTCCTGTGTAATAATCAAGGAACTTCGCTGTCGTACCATGAGTGCAGTAGGCGTAATGATATGACGCAAACTTAGTGCTGTGAGTTGGAAAATGAGCCTATTTCCCAAAAAAGTGGAGTGTTCCTTTAAAGGACAGGACACACAAAATGAAATGAAAAATGAATGACTCTCTTTCAGTGGAACACAGAATGTTTTAACTGCTCTTGTCCATACAATGAAAGTCAATGGGGTCCAATAATGCTTTCTGGACCCCATTGACTTTCATTGTATCCATGGACAACAAAAACAATTTTTATTGTGTTCTGCAGAAGAAAGTCATACGTGTTTGGATAAACATGATGGCGAGTAGAAATAATGACAGACGTTTGTCCCATTAAGGGCTATGTTGCAACTGGACACAGGTGTTGGCTGACGTCAAGATAAAAAAAAAAAATGTAATAAAAAAAGTTTACGACTCCATAGTCAAAATAAAAACAACATTTCTAAGTCTACTTTAGCTTAAATAAATGATGCAACGCCATGCACAATGTCAGGTCCATCAACTTTAATAGATAAACTAGCCCCCAGGCCATGAAAACTAAGATGGTTCCACAGAGAAATGCTTCGGATGGGTTCCGCTTGCTCTTTCATCTTGCACTGAATTAATTGTTCCAGCAGTCCTTCGATCAGCTCAACCCATCACACAGCTCTCTCGCTCCTGAAACGAGTGCAGCCGGAGAACCTCGCGCTACAAGGGCCACCTATCTAGGGACTCTCCATCTATACCTCCCTCTGTAATCACAAAACGGGTCCACGCGCTTCATATTCACTCACAGCTTCCGTCTCGCTACCAATGTAATACGTTGCGAAATGATGAAAACAGCTTGACCTGAATCAATACTTTTAAATTTTTCAACCAGAGCCAATACCTGGACCCACTGCAATTAATGCAGTCCACACCTCATCTTCAGAGAAATCCCACTTGACAGACGTCGAGCAAATTAACAACAATCCGGAGCTCTCGTGACGGCCGAGACTCGTGAAGCTTGAAAAACTCATCTATTTCACGATTGGGATGGTCAGACACCCTCCACAAGGGAAAAGGAGAGGAAAAAAGAACAAAAAACGACAACATTCTGAATCCTAAACCTAGAAACATCTTCGTCTCCAGTCGGACTCGTGCTCGCTCCTCACTCCTCACATACACAAATTCTTCAAGAAATCAACGCAAGAGGCCCGTCATGTCATTTCTTGCTGCTGTTTATCCAGCTAAAGCATCAGGGAGGCCCTCTAATTAAACTTCACAGGAAGCCATTCATCTGGGCTGATTGTTTCTGCGTGGGGTTTAATAAGCCTTGCATGAGGCCCGCAGAACGCAGCCTCCCCATTCAGGTGTTAACAAGACCGGCGCACCAACATACATTACAGTCGACTGAAACATTCCCTCTCTGTACCTTCTCGCTGTGCCCACCTAAGATCTCACAACTAAAATGGTGGAGAATAATTAATCAGCAACTGACAGAGCAGAGCGGAAAAAGCTCAGGAGTCAAAGGTCCCTCGCTGCGCAACCGTCGACCACCAAAGGGCTTCAGATACCTCTAAAACATAGAGAGGATCATTCGGGAAAACAAACAGCGATTCTTAAATGAATCGGAGACTGACATCATCATGCCCAGATTGGTTTACAAATCAGCTATTTTAGCTTAGCCATACAGACCTCTTCAACTTTATGAGGAAAAATCATGACAGTCTGATCAACAAACCTGGCTGCAAGTGGATCGAATTTAAAATGGACCTTCTAAAGGGATGGTTCATCATAAAATTAAAAAATTTAAATCTATTTACCCTCCAAAGTACAACCCATTGTTATTTTAGAATTGTAACAATATTTTAGAAAGGCAACATTTCTAATTTCGTTACTTTTTTTCATCTATTATATTTCATTTCCGCTTTATTTCAATTAACAAAAACTGATTTTAATAGTTTTGAATAACAACAACACTATTCATATTCCAACCCTGTATGACTTTCTTTCTTAAGCAGGATATAAAAGATAGCTTGAACAATGTTTCAGTGTTTTTGTTTTTTTGTTTGGAAGTCAATGGTGTCTAATGTTGTTTTGGACCCCATTGACTTTCATTGTGTGAAAAAAAAAAAAAAGAGTTGAAACCATCTCTAAACTATCTTCTTTTGTTTTCGGCAGAAACAAAAAGTCAAAGAGGTTTGGAATGACATGAGGATGAGTAATGACAATTTATCAATCATGATGATGACAATTTTAATTTCTAAGTGAACTTATCCCTTAACAAAAAATAAATAAAAATCGACTCTATACTACCGAACATTGACACAGATTGGCATCACGTCCCAAACCAGTGTGACATGCTTTTCTTTTTGTTTGACTTCTTCCACTGATCTAGATTTATCAAATTTATTAACATCCATATCAATTAGTAGCATGTACAAGCAAACCGAACAGACTTCACACCCTCAAAGGATTTTCACTTGGGAAAGATTTTTAAATAAACTTAATGTTTCTGATTAAGGGGTAATTATGCTGATTTCTTTCTTTTCAAAACATTCATGTCTCAATTTTACATAACTATGGATCATGAAATGAGCACTGATTTTGAGTAGGGATCAATCAGACCTGCTCTAGTCAATCAAAAAGGACTTTTTATCAAAGACAAATAACAAGTATGAACACCACTTGTTACAACCATAAGGAAACCATTTAGTTAAAATACTGAATGACCAGTGAATATGGATAAATCGTAAACCACACAATTATTATCGATTATTAGAAGCGTATGGTGTGTTATTAAGATTTGTAACCTTGTAACTACACTTCAAACCGCAAATCAAGTACAATCAAAAACATTCCTGCGAGCATCTGATTCATTTCTCTATGACGTCAATGGGAAGGTCTGAGGTAATGATGTTGTTTATTATGATTTATCAAGCCAAAAGTCATGTGGTCATATTGTTTCCTAGACCCATATAAGCCTTATCTGGGGAAAGGGCACGCAGCAGCCCCTAGCTTACCCAAGAGCAAATGAATCAAACCCTTTTGGACCTGACAGGTTGGTCCAGAGGGTCTTTTTTAAACCCACTATCACACAAAACCAAAAATCCACTGGACGTCGGCATCCTCTTCTCTTTTTTTACCAGCTTTAAAGCAACACTACAAACACTGAAGGTGCATTGAAGGGTAGGGGATCAATGGGAGGACATGTGAGTGTCAATGCCCCATTCTTGTCTCTCAGGACTGTCGCAGTGAGGGTTCGTTTTACAAAACTAGCACAACTTTGGTCCACATCATCATATTGCACAGCCGTAAATCTCATGGCGCATGTTTACAGTGCAAGTCGTTTTGTTGTGTCTACTCAAAGCGTTTGCCAAAGGGGCACTGCTAATTCTAAACACTACCTTTTCTGACCATTCAGCAGTCCTGAAACCCAGCCAAGTCAAGTACTCTTTCTGATCCAAGAGTCAATATGCAGTTCTAAATGTGATTTCCCAATCAAACGTCTTCAATGGCATGGTCTCTTCTTCTAGATGAACTCGTGATTGCACATCTAACACAGAGTTTCCTGAATATTGAGAGTCGTGAATTTAGGTTGTCAATAGTAATTCGGCACTTAAAAGTTCAATAAAAGTTGGATCAAGCTCAGCCAAATATGAAATCATTATCTATCCTCATGTGACTCTTTCTTCTACAGAACACAAAAGAAGATATTTTGAAGAATGCTTAAAATGCCCATACAATGAAAATCCCATTCAGCGTTGTTTTGGACCCCATTGACTTTCATTATAGAGACAAAAATTCTAAATATCTTTTTTAAGAAGAAAGTCAAACGACATAAGGGTGAGCAAAGCTAATTCTTGGGTGAACTAGCCTATCTCTTCAAGTATTTAGCCTTGAATCATGAACCGCTAACAAATATGCATTAGCATAGGCTTATATTTATTGTGAAAATCCAAGCATTCAGCATGGAAATACAAAAGTTGTTCTGAAGCACCGGTACGAACATAAGATCTGGGGTGACGCAGGTCTAAGCAGAACAGGTACTCAAACAGGTACCTCTAAACCGTGACAGATCTATGATGAAATCTACATTGATAACTTGAGCTTAGAGTCTTTGCTCAGCTCAGTGTATTCCATCTTATCATCTGGCACCGCACTTCACGGGTTTCCTTGGCTTAACAAAACCAGACAGTCACTAGCAATAAGGTGCCCATGCACCATGGAAATTAAAGAGAACAAACAGCATAAAATCCTTTCACAGGCGATGGCCATAAGCTCGGGTGCACCGACTACAGTGATGAATAGCGCAAAAAAAGGTAGAAAAATAAATACCAAGCTGCCAAGTATCTTCCGCCTGAGGGGGAGGAGGGGGAACAGTCCACACAAAATGCCTTTGAGCAAAACAGTCAATAAGAACATTGTTTGGACCCCTCTTGAGGATGTAATACTAGTGGGGCGCCCCTCACAGTATGCAGCACAGCAGCCTTTAAAAAAAATAAATTAGCAGAAAACACTCCAAATGGCGCTCATTAGATGTGCTACTTGCTAAAAAAAAATATTTCTCCTTCACATTTCTTTTGTTTACACAGATTACTTACATCAGACATTAGTATGATTTCACTACGGTAATTCTAAGAGAAGTGCATGTTCAGTGACTTCTGAGCAGAGCTTTCTCTCCGCACAATAAGTATAAATGGCTTTAATAACAGTGTGTGAGCTTTTTCTCTGTGACTTGTCAAACTGGGAAACTTTTATGTGCTATAAAAATATCAAGGAGTACATAAGCCTTTGCGTTAGTGTTGCTTAAGAAATTCCTCGAACTTAAAAGGTGCACTCGGTGCGTTTGTGTTTACATTTTGCTGGATCTCGTTTAGTGGTTTTGAACTTTATGCGGACACCTATTTGCGTGGATGTATGACGTTTATACCCAAGCTGTCGATTTTATTTTACGTCTTTCTCCATCATATACTATTTACGACATACAATCCATAATGGTCATTCTTGAATTCAAACTCATTTGGTTATGTCATGTCTAATATTAGTAGTAGTAGTAACTCTCACTTTTTCACCAGCCTTGGTTCCGAAAGTATTTTCCCATTCATATTTTTTCATATGGGGTTTTAAAGTCTTTCGTTAAAAGGTTATAAGCCACGAACTAACCCGCTACGAGGTAAATCACCACGTTACAAACTTTGATTTGAAGCAAAAAAGTATTTGAAAATTGGACAAAAAGACAAACGGCTTTAATCCCTAATCCCACAAAGCATTGCGTATGACAAACAAAATAAGAGAGAATGATAACTATAAAACTACTGATTTAAAGATGTTGATTTTGTATATATGGAACAACATATCCTAGGTTTATTGCAAAATATAAAAGTAATATTTAAGTAGTTTGAGACTGCAGGCAAGGTGACTATTGCATCATTCACAGTGCTTCATGGGAGTGGGCGGGCGCTAAGGAGTTCTTTTGGTGTGATTTGCTTGCAAAATATTAGTTAAAAAATAAGTCGAATTAATGCAGACTGATTGCTGAAAGCAAATATCATTCATTAACAAACATGTAACTCACAGTAGGTCTGTCTTTAAAGATGTATTGTTTAAGTTATTACAAATCAATTCCCCTATGGAGAAAAGGAATGGGATTTTTACTTCTGGTGTGGTGACAAATCAGGTCCTCCTCGAAATCGGGTCTATGTTAGGACCCAAAGCAATCCCATTGGCTCAAATTACTTTTAATATGCACTCGGATTACAATTCCTAAAAAAAGTCATGTTATGGTCAATTCTGTTTGATACAATGACCATCAATGTCTGTATTAGTTAGCTTATGTACTAGCATAGTAAACAGATACCCGGTTAGCCTGATAGCTTAACTTATCCACATATTTGCACTTGCCCTAAATGTATGCACAATTATCTTTAATGTAATTACGTGTTAAATTAAGTGTTACATGTCCAATTATTTCAGTTATAAAAATAATAATGATGTTAATTTATTTACCTAACAGGCTGTTATGATTTTATTTATTAACAGTTTATCAAGTGAAAGACACATTCAATTATGCACTGTAGAGTAACCCATAGATGTGCTTAGTATAACCATTAACTGATAACTGATAGAGCCCCGATTTTGCGGGAGGACCCGATTTGTCAGGACACCAGTATATGGACTGTTGCACTTTATTGCATGACACAGCAGGTCATGTGATCTCAACATGGCAGCACCCATGATTGGGCGACCCTCTCCATGTAGAACACATTTCAAACTTTTTTTTTAGCAAAAGATTACTGAGTGCACGTTTAAAAGACTTTAGGGTGGTAGGGAAAATATAATTTGGCAAAATAGTGGAATTATCTGTCAAGTGCATTTTTACTTAAAATGTTAAAAAAAAGTAAAAAGTCTCCACAAACAAACAACTGTCATGTAAATACTAAATGCATGCATATGAAAAATTCTTGAGGGGCCAAACTCTGCCAAATCAGATTGCTAGAGTAAGCCTCTGACTATATAAAGCCTATAAAGTAAACCCTGTCTCACTTTGGACTTGTCTGCAGAGAACGAACAACAGAGCGCATATATATATATATATAATTGATCAGAGTTTCTTTCTAAACGTCATCTCCCCCGATTATCAGTGACTCCCTGTTGGCTTCGATCAATACCTGCATTCACGCTGGAATTAGATTTCACTCTTCCGTCTGTCAAGTGTTGGGCAGCCATTTGCGTGCATATGGAGCAAGTTGAGAGAACGTCCTCACTTACGTAAATGGCTGATGCATTTTCGACATCTTTTTTTTCTAATTGTACAGCCTCACCGTACACTATCCGTGTGCCCTCGGCACAGTAGAGCGAACCCCCGCTCCACAGAACAGCCCTAAAACACTCACTAAACAGCCCGTTTGAGATGATATCGTTGGAATACGAGCGTTAGATAGATTTAGATGGTGCTGTGTGTGTGTATTGGGCTTTTTCATTGTGTCTGAGCTGCTACTGCACTACTGTAGCCACAGCCGGGAGGACGCGAGGCTTTCTCCGCCAATCTGGGTTAACCCCTAGAGACACCAGATGAAACAATGAACGCCGTTTCACACATTTTAAAATGCCGCTTTGGCCAATAAACTTGTCAAAGTTGCTAGCTAAATATGACGGGCTTTTCGCGGAATCGCTCTTGAAATCGCCGCTCGATGTGCGATACGCCGCGGCGCAATCCCGAGCTCATTTTAATAGTATTAGCCAGCTACTTTGAACTGCTGCGTGTTCCACGCAAAATCCGCTATGCTATTGTCTGGCTTGCTCAGCAGACTCCCTCAAAGGCATTTTTAACCGTTAAGCCCATTCAATAACAGCATATGACGGTGGATTCGTGTGGCAGCTACGATTATAAACCATATCGCTCGCAAATTCCCCAATCCGATCCGATACCGGCTAGGCCGCGCGTGAATCCCCGGACTCACCTGACTCGCCTTTACCCTTCAGGTTCCTCTGGCTCCGGGTTCACTCTCCGATCCTGAAGCGCTGCTGTAGCTCTTCACGACCAGTCCCCGGCACCGGCAGGCAACACAAAAGCGCTGATTGGGCCTCGGCGAGCGCTCATCCCCTTGGTCTCTGCCCAGACAGACGGGTTATTGGTCGGCGGCTGTGTCGGAGACGCGCCCCTATTAAGGTGTATGTTGTTGTCTGTGTCTGGAGGGGAGGGGACAAGAAGCTCTGAAATGATGGGAACTAAATGGGTTGTTATGCGCGTCGTGTCGGCAGCACAAGGCGAGCTTACTACACTGACAGATAAATTGTGGACAGCCATATTAACTCCGTCTTCTTTCCGATCGACTGGAGCATTTTTGAGGAACATTGTGGTGGGAAACCGCCGCGATTCCACACAACATTTGGACATTCTTCCAGCCGTTTCCCAAAAACTTACAGACCAACAAAACAGACTGCACTTTTTTTTCGCAATGACAGATATATGTGGTTTTAGAGGCCGCATAGGTGGACTGGAGTGAATCCTACGAAATTTCATCCTGCCATTGTGTGAAGCACCAAGGGTTAGGAAATGATTTTTTTTTAAACAAATTAGGCTGTTGTTCAGATCTGGATTATGTTGCAGGGACTGATATGACTAGGCTATATCTAATGCAGCCATAAATGATAATCAATAAAAAAGCGAGTTTATGATTTTTTTCAGTTTAAGCTATTTCGATGTCCATTACAATACATATTGGTTCTGTTCATTGAGAAAATCAAAATCATAGCAGACTGCGTTGTCTTGATAAGTGCATATTTGTAAACAAATCAAATAGCCTATGTATGGTAGCCTATTTAATGTTGATTTTCATTGAAAATGTCCATTTCAGAACAGTGAGTGTAACATGGCAAACAAGTCCATTACATTACATATTGTTTCCGTTCATAATATAATGCAATTATGATACATATATACAAGAACAATAAATGCATTTTATGCAACGTAATTGCATTGAGGTTGTTTAACCGGGGCAATCTTACAAGTGCATTTTTACTTAAAATTATGTGAAATTCATTTAAAACGACATCCTGAAAATTAGCATAATTTTGGGGGGAAATGGGGGGGATAAGGGTAAAAATTATTGTAGACTGCTTTGTTTGGATGAGCGTATAATTGTAAAGAAATCAAATATGTATATTCTATGGTATTCAGTGTTGATTTTCATTGAATTTTAGAACAGTGAGTGTAACATGGCAAACAAAGAATAATATCTCTGCAGAAACAATTATGCATGCATGTACATTTACTACACGGACAGTCCTTTATAGCATGCCTCATGCTCAAATAGTAATGTCTCCTACAGGGCTCGAACCTGCAACCTTTTGGTGAACAGCTCAGTTTTATATCTCCACAGTGCCACTTCACCACAACACATCCAAAAAAAAGACAAGTTAAATGCAATGCAATAGCCTTTGTGTTAATTTGATAGGCAAACATTTTTGCATACAAAACATCCATTTGATCAAATTTGTCAGGAGTGGACTGAAGATAATCTGACTCAGTTCTGGGGACGACTGTGGGATTTGCAGTAGTACGCTGCCAATCACAATGAACATTATTAAAAATCTGTCAAATCTTCAATAGGGTATGATCTTGCAAATGCCACCTCTTAGATTCACTTTAGAACAGTCATCCTTGTATTGCTTTATAATAAATATAACAGGTACAATTAGCTATCTCGTACCACATTTAAAATAAAATGTTCATCAGCTAAGCAACGATATGTGGTATGACAGACTGATTTAGCAATATGTGCCACTAAAATGAAAAACATCCGAGAAAAGTGACATCCACTGGAGTCTCAAGCAGAAATCAGAAGCATCTGCCCAATGTTTTCTGCAGCAAGATGCACATGTTTAATTTGCTGTGCGTGTGAGAGATCTTTTACCTTTCTTTTGCTTGCTCTCATTTATTCTTATATTCGACACACTGATGGGGCAGTAGCACACACTGACTGAACAATACGATTCTCCTGACCTACTTACACATGCATGCATTGTTGCAGCCCAGAATACAGAGTGCAACAAAGGTGTGAAACTCTGAAACTAAATGTTTCACGGAGAAAAAAAAACCCAGTTGGTTATCGTTTGCACGTGCGTATAGGGTAAAAACCATTCCCTGTGAAATCATTGTTACATGCAGGCTTTTTCTTCATCCGGGTATTGTTTACACTCACTGTTTTGATACTGTATCTCGCTCGTCATATACTGTACGGACCGCATAGCGTATGACCCGTCAGTCGCGCGAGGAGCAGCTCTCTGCCTAACTGGAGCTGTCTTTGTGTTATAGGCAAGGAGGATTAGTGACAAATCGCAACATTTGTCCACCATAAACCAGCAAATCGTTTTAACCGAAGCTGGGTATGTATTGATGTTCACATAGAACTCTTTTATTGTTTGTCAACACTGAGGCTGAGACCTCTAGCGGCGGTTTGTGCTGTTTACGGCAGATTTACAACGCACGAGCCGAGTGAGTCACTGCAATATGGAGTGCATTAATAACTCACTACTGTCTACACCTACTACCACACGGGTCTGACTTACTCCATCATGTAACATCCTAGCAGTTTACTTCATTAAATACACGAACAACTATGAGGAACTGGCCTACTTCATAAGAATGACAAAGAGATAGCTCACCAAAAAAGAGCATTCTGTCCTCATTTACTCACCCTAATTACTTTTTTTTCTTATGCAGAAACACAAAAGAAGATATTTTCCATTTCTTTTCATGTTTCTGTCCATGTTCAGTCAAAGTCCAGTGTTTGGACAGCTCTGACCTTCAGAAAGTCATACACACTCTGAGAAAAAAATGGTACAAAAGCTGTCACTGGGACGGTACCTTTTAAAAAGTTAGTAATATTTTCACTTTTGTGTACACAATGTATTACTTTGAGCTACTAATATGCACTCTTTAGGTGCAAAGGTGTACCTTTTGAAAGGGTATACCGCCCCAGTGACAGCTTTTGTACCTTTTTTTCCTGAGAGGTTCGAAACAACATGAGGGTGTGAATATGATAATATGATGATTTTTTTTGGTGGGGTGAACTATCCCTTTAAATTTAGAACGCTTGGACATTCATCATTATGAACAATTAAGATTTTCCGGTTCTCCAAAAAAAGGAAAGAAAAAAACATTAGTTTTCAATAGGAATTCAATGAGTCATAAGTTCAAAATAACCAAGAATCAAAGGAAGCTCCTTATCTGTGTCAACTATACATACCTCTTGTAGACAAAAACACCAATATATGGATGCCTGTGTTTAGATATAAAACGGAACTGAAACAAAGCACAGATCGAGTGACTTTTGTAAAGTTTAAGAGGTGTAAACAGTGTATGCTAAAAACATTTTGTCAAGCGCAACAGCATTATTTTTGGCTGTTATTTGGAGTCAGGCGATGGCTTAACTGTGATGACTTACTGTGTTTCTCAGAACAGGTTTTATGTGTAACTCATTTCAGTGAGGAGGGCCTGTTGGATTTAAGAGTACAGATTAGTGCTAAATATTCCATGCAGTGATTCTCTGAGCTAATCCAGCATTCCCTCCACGGATTGGCCATATGCATCATCACCCGCTAGTCCAATGAACACTCACTTTATGAAATATCAACAAACCAGTTTTTTTTAAGGTTCAGTGACTAAAGCCATATTCCATTCCAGTCTCTCTCTCTCTCTCTCTCTCTCTCTCTCTCTCTCTCTCTCTCTCTCTCTCTCTCTCTCTCTTCTATTTGTATAGGGTATTGCAGTCACATGGTGTCATGTGGCAAGTGTATGAGTGCAAAGTCACATGTTAGGTACTGTAACTTCCGAACCAGATTCACGTTTAAACCTTGTCATCTTAAATGCTGTTTTGCTAGAGTATTCTATCAGATTTACTGTATGTGTTTATTTGACTGTGTGGTACGTAAAAAGCCAAAGATCCTGAGACGTGTGAAGCTTTAGGTCAAATTATATTTATACTAAAATGGTGTGAACCGCCTCACTTCGTCACATCAGTGAATTCAGTCTTCTAGTTTTTGCACCACTGTTACTTGTGATGTTTTCTGTAATCCCACATTAGAAGTGTGCAGAAACACATTACGAGATGCTAAGAGCTCAATGTCGGCTTCAATATGTGGTTCATTTAGAGAGTCCCAAGTTCTACCCACAATCTAACTGGACAAATCAGCAGGGGGTCTGCATTAAAGACCAAAACTAAGCAGACTAAGCGGTTTAACTCGTGATTAAAAGACTTAAAAATCATGGAGAAAACAAAAACAACAACTACTTCCATGATGCCACCAGTTCCTTAAGCTTTTAAAGGAATATTCAATAAAAGTTAAGCTCAATCGACAGCACTTGCGGCATAATGTTGATTACCACGTTAACTTCCACTCCTTTTCTTTAAAAGAAAAAACCAGTGAGGCGCTTACAATGGAAGTGAATAGGGCCAGTCTGTAAATGTTAAAATACTCACTTCTCCAGTTGTATATAAGACGTGTGTGTTAAAATGATTTTAGTCAGAGGCTGCATCCGAAACCGAATACTTCCCTACTGTGTAAGTACGAAAAAGTAAGGATGTCTTAATTCAAAGTACTCATAAAAGAGTAGGCGAAAAGTACCGGATGACCCACTAACCAAGTCAAGACCAAGTGTGTGTTGAGACAAAGTCAAGACCAGAGCAACACTCATCTGAAAGATCCACATATGTCTTTTATTTAATCAGTAAATACTTGGCAAATACTAAAGTACCGGATGACCTACTACTTCCGGTGAGACCTGATGGACACCTTGGCTGCGTCCGAAATCACTTGAGTAGGTACTTATTTTGAATAATTATTACTTCATGACCGCTAAAAGATGCTCCATATAGTATGAGTGTGTGTAGAATGAATGTAATCCAGACGTACATTCACCATGTTGTCATTATCATGTGACCTATACCAGCGTCAGTTGCGTCGCTTCACTGTCATTCACAAATAAAGTAAATAGTAAAGGATAGTAAAGTGTCCATCATATGCACACTTCAGAATCTCACCGGAAGGAGGAAGTCATCCGGGTACTTTTTGTCTACTCTACTGTGAATTCGGCTATACTTCTTTTGTCACATACTATTTTTCGGCTACTATACAGTAGGGATGTATACGATTTCGGATGCAGCCATCGCTTTACATGAGGCCACAGGAGAAAATTTGCGTCCCTTCACAGGAGAGTGAACTGACGCTGGTATGTCACATGATAAGGACAATATGGCGAATGTTGTATCTCTGGATACACTAATATGGCAAATGTCCCAAATGGCACCCTAAACACTTTTATGAAGTAACGCCGCTTTAACTGTCAAAGAAGTTTGCTGTGGAGTGCGGGCTCGGTAAAAGTGCATCAAGGGCACATATCGACCGCAAAGGGGGCGCTCGTGAGCACACTTCTGACACCTAAAATGACAAATGGGACACTCTGCAAGTGCATATGAAGTATGCCGTTTAGGACAGGGCCATTCACACACTAATACTATATAGAACATACTTTTTCTCAAAGTAATTACTTATTTAAAATAATTACCTACTCAAGAGTGTATGCGATTTCGGACCTGGTCAATGTTATTTTATTTTTATTATTCATATTTTGAATTAGCTTTTATTTTTATATTTTTAGTTTTCATGTTAATTTTTGTTTAACTTGAATTACTTTTTTTTTCTTTTTTTTGTTAGTTATGTGCTTTTGTCATTTTATTAGTTTTTTGCTATTTAGGTTTAGTTTATTTTTTGTTTCATTTCAGTTTTAGTTTTTATTTATTTATTTTATTTTATTTTTTATTTAATCATTTTAGTGCTTCAACTTAAACCTATATCAATTCATTGCCAAGGCAACATTTCTCATTTTTAAACTACAATTTATATTAAATTTTATTTCAGCTTTATTTCAATTAACAGAAATGTTTAATAGTTTTAGTTAACGATAATTTAGTTAATATGATACTTTTCTTTTCTTTTCTTTTTTTCAACTTACTTGAAAGATGAACCCTAAAACAACTAACAATTATTGAAACAACTTTACAAGTAAAATAATACACACATTTTAACTGTGAACCTGATTTCACCGAGTGCAATATGTTGAACTTCCTTGTTGATCCTGGAACAACGTTCCAATGAATCAACCAATCAGATTTGAAGGACAAGTTTACAGTTTATGTCAAGTGTTATTCACCTTAACAGATCAGCATTGTAAATGCTTTCATGAAATTATTGGCTTCACATTTTCTGCTTTTAAAACCCCCACAAATTGACCCTATTGTAAGCACTTTGGTACTCAACATTATGCCACAAATGTTGTCGATTGAGCTCAACTCTGAACATAAATCAGTGCACATTTTGTGGGCTGCTGGTTACAGAGTAGTGTTAGAGGTGTCTATAAGCAGGCCTACTGTATAATATGCTATACATGTCATTTCATTGTCCTTCTTAGGGAGTTAGTCTCCCACCTGGTGGTCATAATATTAAACTCCACAATTCTGAGAGATAAGACAACAGTCTTTATGTAATTCACGCACATAAAGAGCATTGATATGGAGGGTTTTGTCTATAGGGCATACAATAAATGCTTCATAGAATCAGACGTCTTTCGGTGTGTTATTTTATTGGATCACTCTACATTCTCATTTATAGCATGCATGTTCTCTTCAGATTTGAACGCACATATACAGAGATTTCTGTTTGTTGTAACCTCATGCTTTATTTATTATCACTGATGTATGATTGTTCTTCGATCAAATGTTGAGATTATTTCGCATTGCTAATTAATGTTCAGAATTAAGAGGTACAGCAGACAGGGAGTAATTAAGCTTCATGTTAATGAGTTCCAGCTCAGCAAGTTTCGAATAACATTAAGTATTAGACACAACTGGAGGAGGAGGAGGGCTTCCTGTGTGTGAGCTGTCAATTCATTCAAAGGTCTGCTAACATTTGGATAGAGAACACGTCAAAATCTATATTCAGAATCAAATCCAGCACACGAGAGGATTAAGATATTATTATCAGTATCATCAATATCAGAAATGCGACATCAGTATTAGAGACAGCATCAAATCCGTTCTTAAACTCACAGACGGGAGATGTTATGTAAACACTCAAAGTGCATATTAAATAATCTCATGAATGTTATGCAATCTGTCAACTAAGACTGCAGTGTGCGCGTGCACACACACACGCGCGCGCGCAAGCACTCACGCACACACACACACACACGCACGCGTTTTCATGTTTTATGGGGACATTTCATAGACATATTGATTTTTATATTGTACAAACTGTATGCTATCCCCCTACACCAACCCTACCCCTAAACCTATACCCGTTACAGAAAACGTTATGCATTTTTACTTTTTCAAAACACTTCTTTTAGTATGATTTAAGCTGTTTTCCTCACGGGGAGCAAAAAAATAAATAAAAAACTCCCCATAAAGCCAAAATTTACTGGTATTTCTATCCGGGTCCCCATATAGGGAATACCAGGCGCGCGCACACGTACGCACGCACGCACACACACACTTGGGTGGTTAGCTAGCTTGTAATGCATGCTAAGGTGAAGAGAGGGATTAAATAAAGAGGTCATTGTGTTCTAGACAACATAATCAAGATTAACCATAAAGAAAACAGTCATTTTATTTTAATACCCCATAAAGTCAAAGTGTGATAGTTATATAGTTATAAAGAGAAAAAAAATGATACAAATAGCAGTAGATTTGAAATGAACTAATAGTCAAGTCGTCACTTTTATTTAGCGCTTTGTACAATACAGATTGTTTCAAAGGAGCTTTACAGTGATAAACAGGAAAATAATGATTCAATGATGCAAACAGAAGTAAAGCAGCTCTAAAAACAGTAGTAAACATTATTTAGTTGAAATGAGTTCAGTGTCGATTCATTTCGGTTCAATAACTGTGCAACGTACATCAATTATGAAATGAGTTCAATTCAGCAATAAAGCACAAATATTTAAATTGAAAAATTAATAAAGAGAAATAAAAAATACACATACAGATTAATTGCTTTTTTTTTATTTATCAGATATTACTTATTATGATCTGTCTCCAATATAAAATGGTTGCTTACCCACACAGACACACAATCAGTGTAAATTATTTATCCTTAACAAAAAAAAAAAAATCCAGAGACATAAATTAATTATTAAATGAATGAATATTCATTTATTCTGAGACGCTATTGGTTGTCACTGGGATCTTCCCAGCAGAGGGCAGTACAACCTAAAGTAAGATTGCCGATCACACACACTGGCTTTGCTAAATGTTTCCTATATAAAAACATGTGATTAAATGTTATAAATATTTTATTTGAAAGTATACATGTGCAAAATTAATTAAAAACGAATATAATATATATAATATTTGTTTGTTTTTCGTAGAAGTTATCTTTATGGGCATATTTGAATTGTTTACTGAAACTCCTTATGTCTCTGCAGCACCATGACATAAACATAACAGTTGATTTGCAGATTATATTTATGTGACCCCATAATCAGGATTTCTCATTTCAATCTGAGGCATGAATAACAATAGACAAAATTTGTGAATATTTTGCTAGATATACATAAATCAAATCTTTCTGAATTGCAAATTCAAATTTAAATGCAATTCTATAAAGGGTTCTTGACTCAATTTTAAAGAATGTTTTATGTAAAATAAATTCTATGTAAGGAGGAGAAATTTCTTTAATGATTGCATAATACTTTAATTTTAACGGCTTTTTCTACTGATAAATATGTTAAATAAAATTGGCATAAAATTTAAAATTAATTAATTAAAAAAGTCCATAAAATGATGGAACCCCTAAAAGGTTCTATGCATGAAGCGCCTGACTAGAACCTTTTCTTCTAAGAGTGTACTATCTTCCAGCTAAATGTATAAATGTCTCAAATGTACATGTATTTATAATTATGAAACCTTGGACAGTCTATTAAATACAGGATTAAAGACTAAAATGAACGTCTTAGGAACTTTTTGTACCATGTCCTCCACCAAAGGAACAATGGCAAATTAAACACGCCTTACATTCACTCTGTGGCTTTTTATTATTTAATTATAATTATTAATCGACTTAATCAGCAGAGCAAAAAGAATGGAGTGAAAGCCTCAACCTGCACGACATTTAATCTTTGAACTAATTCAAAATTCGCTGTCAAAATTAGCACTTCTCTGAACCAGTTAACCTGGGAGAGATGTGACAGCAGTTCATCAACACGTTCTCTGCAATTAAAATGTCTATGAGGCAGATTTAAAAGGCTGTTGCGTTTGAATGCCTCCATTAACATGTGTAATACAAAAGAAGGGTGAATGCAAATGAGGTTTAAGAAAACAAATCCCTTCATAACATTTAACACGGGAAAAATAACTCCGTAACTGTTGCAATTAAACCAGCTTGGATAGCAGTCTTTCAGAGAATCCATTAATGATGTTAGAAATAAACTGTTAATGGCGAGAGACTCCTTGTTGTTAAAGTTATGATAAAGGTTTTTTTTATTTCTGCCTCTCATAATAACTAGCTAAGCGCTTCTTTCATTTGTTTTTTACAGACAGTTTACAGTAATATTATGTTAATATTTTATTCACTGTAAAAATTATGTGCATGTGTAACATCAAACCAAAATTAAAAGCCTGTTTTGATACATATTCTCTGAGTGCAAGTCTGTGCACTGCATTAATGTTGGAAATACCAAGTATGTATAAAATACATTGATGTTACAGGCTTTACAGTAAGGCATTTAAGTTACTGTGTTTTACTGTACACTCACCTAAAGGATTATTAGGAACACCATACTAATACTGTGTTTGACCCCCTTTCGCCTTCAGAACTGCCTTAATTCTACGTGGCATTGATTCAACAAGGTGCTGAAAGCATTCTTTAGAAATGTTGGCCCATATTGATAGGATAGCATCTTGCAGTTGATGGAGATTTGTGGGATGCACATCCAGGGCACGAAGCTCCCGTTCCACCACATCCCAAATATGCTCTATTGGGTTGAGATCTGGTGACTGTGGGGGCCATTTTAGTACAGTGAACTCATTGTCATGTTCAAGAAACCAATTTGAAATGATTTGAGCTTTGTGACATGGTGCATTATCCTGCTGGAAGTAGCCATCAGAGGATGGGTACACGGTGGTCATAAAGGGATGGACATGGTCAGAAACAATGCTCAGGTAGGCCGTGGCATTTAAACGATGCCCAATTGGCACTAAGGGGCCTAAAGTGTGCCAAGAAAACATCCCCCACACCATTACACCACCACCACCAGCCTGCACAGTTGTAACAAGGCATGATGGATCCATGTTCTCATTCTGTTTACGCCAAATTCTGACCCAAACCATCTGAATGTCTCAACAGAAATCGAAACTCATCAGACCAGGCAACATTTTTCCAGTCTTCAACTGTCCAATTTTGGTGAGCTCGTGCAAATTGTAGCCTCTTTTTCCTATTTGTAGTGGAGATGAGTGGTACCCGGTGGGGTCTTCTGCTGTTGTAGCCCATCCGCCTCAATGTTGTGCGTGTTGTGGCTTCACAAATGCTTTGCTGCATACCTCGGTTGTAACGAGTGGTTATTTCAGTCAAAGTTGCTCTTCTATCAGCTTGAATCAGTCGGCCCATTCTCCTCTGACCTCTTGCACCAACAAGGCATTTTCGCCCACATGACTGCTGCATACTGGATGTTTTTCCCTTTTCACACCATTCTTTGTAAACCCTAGAAATGGTTGTGCGTGAAAATCCCAGTAACTGAGCAGATTGTGAAATACTCAGACCGGCCCGTCTGGCACCAACAACCATGCCACGCTCAAAATTGCTTAAATCACCTTTCTTTCCCATTCTGACATTCAGTTTGGAGTTCAGGAGATTGTCTTGACCAGGACCACACCCCTAAATGCATTGAAGCAACTGCCATGTGATTGGTTGATTAGATAATTGCATTAATGAGAAATTGAACAGGTGTTCCTAATAATCCTTTTGGTGAGTGTAAATGCAATTTATCATGCTGAAACAAAACAACTTGAATGTGAACATACCAAACTATCTGAGCCGATAACAATACAAGTGGTACAATGGAACGCCACATAATGACTTAAGCAAAATTGGTCTCTATATATAGCAATTTGAAAGACACATTAGAGTCGAATGTGTTTTGACCCATTAGAACTGCAACTTGCCCCCAATAAACTGTTCAATTATTTTTTGTTTATCTTAAACATTGGTAAATTGTCTCAACAGTGTGATGTATCTGTACATTTAAAACCGCTGTATATTATAATATGTTGGCTATTTTTGTGTGTATTTGTACTTAGTTATTATGTGTAGCCTATATTCATTCTCCAAAAGTGATGTCAGACCTAGGAAAATTGGTTTATTCAAACTTTTTATTAGATTTTTATTAAATGCATGTTGTGAAGTTGTGCCTGGAGTGTGCTGTGGCTGGTCAAGGAAGACTAGTGAGCATTTTGACTGAAGGATGAAAATCACCTGAATGTGGGATCACCTCAAAACAGCTTCTAAACACCTGGATGAGATCTATAACATCCAATTTCATCTCAAACCGTATAAGCCAATGGCTATAGTTGAGGCTGGATTGAGAGGCTGTGTACCAGTAAAGGAATTTTATCTGCTGCCAAAAACACACACACACACACACACAAAAAAACACCTTGTATTTGCCAAAGAAAAGAAGAACTGGAGCGTGGAAGATTAGAGCCGTGTTCTGCAGTCCAACAAGTCAAAATTGAACAGCCTAGCATTGGATGGTGTCAGGTATGTGTGCAGGAGACAGCTGAGTGGTTTAATACTAAATGCGTCGCTCCATTAAGCACGGCAGGGGAAACATAATGGTATTGGGATGCATGTCTGCATTAGGTGTTGGAATGATCTACAAAGTTGCTGGCACTTTGAAAATGGACCAATGGTAAATGGACCAATGGGAATCCATGCTGAACACAAGTATAGAGGATCTGTTCAGAGATCAAATGTGTATTTTCCAACACGATAGCGATCCCAAACACACAGCGAACAAAGTTGTGCGCCATGAAAGTGTTCATGCTCAGCATTTTGAAGACTTCAATTGGCCTCCTTAGTCCCCTGACCTTAATGCCATTGAAAACCTTTGGGAAATTATATACATGAACTGTGATAAGTTATGCAAAGCTCAACTTTGGGAAGAACTTAAGTTAAGAAAAAGTTAAGCATGACACATGCACAAAGTTTAGTGAGTCAATGCACAGGAGAATGGCTGCTAATCAAAAACAAGGGAGAAACAACAAAATATGAATGTTATAGTCAGTGAATGCTTTCCTCTGAGCTTTTTGTTTTTCTATGCCTTTTTGCATTAAACAATAAAACCCATTTATTTTGCTGGAGTTTGCCTTTCTTGCCAAATAATTTTGTACTTTTAATACCTTAACCAAATTAGTGTATTCTTCCCATTGTAAATTTATAATTTATTTATGAATGAACCGCTCGTTTTAAAATCTTCCCGGTCTACTGATATTTGTTCATATCCGCTTCCAACATTACAATGCTCATGATAACTTTCGTTCACTCTACAGTAAGTTTCCACTTCACCAGCTAATTACTCTTAGACAGCAATGCCTTAAATTTACAGAGCAATCTCAAAAACGGAAGTTCAAAGACAAAATTCTAAAAATGGCTGCGCACTTGTTTCTCTGGCGCATAAGATCTACACCGTCCACCGTATATGGTAAGCTAAATTACAGTTAAACAACTAACAGGTTTTTTTATACTGTAACTGTAGGATTTTTAAAATAGTTTTCGCTGTTTCCCGTTAATATGACGAACATGTAACGCTGTGTGGTGACGCTGAGGTTTCCTCACTGTGTGTGTTGTGTTGAGGAGGGTGCTGTGCAGTAGAGTAGTGTGTGTGTGTGTGTGTGTGTGTGTGTGTGTGTGAGAAGGTGAAGCAGCGCTGATGCTGATGCTGATGCTGTACAGACACTGATGCTCTTGGAGACTCTTCAGCACCTGGACAGCTCCGCGACTCCGTTTAAACACTCGGTTTTGGGGCAAAAAGTGCCGATAAGACAACATGTAGCTTCTTAAAAAGTGCCCTACTATCCTAAAGCGTCAAGCAACCAAACTTTTGCGCCGGGAGATCATCGTTATCACCCTGATGAGTGAATTACCGTTGACTGCGGCAAACTGTTCCCTACAGGAGTCCATGGTGCCGTCAAGCTCACGCGGGGGTCGGAGGACATTTACCCGCGTATCAACACGACATGTTCACGGACTGCTGAATGAAATGCACTTATTTTCTCCACAGCAGCATATGTTTAATATATGAATAACTGAGGGAAATATTCAAGGATTAATCTACAAATCACACATTGCAGCAAACAGGTAAGTCTAACTCTATCACTGTTTTATTTTACAGCAGGCTATACTGTAACGAGCTTATAGACAAAACCTAGAATACTAAACAACAGCATTTCTTGGCATCATAGTGCATGATAATCAAATTCAGCATGATGTCCAGAAATGCTGTCTAGGTAGACAGCTCACTAGGTTTGGAGACACAGACAAAAGGTCTAAGTTTGGAATTTGATCTCAGGATCACTTGTGTTTTAAGAAACTGATGTAAATGCAGCAAAAACTTTTCCTGATGAATCCTGGATGTGTATCAGGTGTTTTCATGATGGTTTTTGAGGCGAGACAAGGAAAACTGTCATTGATATAATGAAGATGAATTCTTACCGCACCAATACCTAGCATACATAGTCAATAAAATCTGCTCAGGTGAAGCTGATGAAGCATATGATCAATTACACACGTTCTTTTATACACATATTTGGTCAGAATCTTCTGTACATTGCATGTCTAAGCTGACTTCTGATAAAGTAAACTCCTAACAAAAATGTCCAATATAGCCAAATGTGAGAGAATACATATCTTTTTTATTGTAAATTCACAAGCTAAAGTCTTCTTTTTGGCAACTCTGCAAATATTAGCCCACTCGCACGTTAATTTGCCATCAAATCTTAATATTCTCATCACCGCTATCTTAATTAACTGGCTCCAAGTCATTAGTCATGTGAGCAAGAATATGAATGTAATTATGCAAATTCACATGCAAAGTTTCAGAGCTTATCATGACAATGATCCCTAAAGATTTGATGTGAAACCTTTTTGGTTTTCTAAACAGCTTTGAACTATTATATTGTATGATGAATCCCACAAAAAAAAACACCATTCAGTGTGTAAAAGGAAGTAAGACGTTTAAAGTCAGGTAGTTTTCTGATTCTGCATTTCTAACAGCCCTTAAGATTAGCATATTCATGACAGCACTTATGCTATATTCCAAAGAGTTATGATAGCCGACACTCTTCCTTGCATATATTTGCATAATGTTTACCAACATTAAGAGGCAGGAGTGCAAAGCCGCCATGTGGGCCGGTGGCCAGCAGTCATTTAAACAGGATGACAGCGATGCCAAGGATATCATCTATTAACATCTCTAATTTCTATACATAATCTTATTGAATTAATCACAAAGAAAATAATATCCTTCATGAAATAGATTTTTTTAAAATAAATGCATATTGATTTCGCAAGAGGCGAAAATACATTTCTCCAGGTCAAGCCACTCGTTAAACTTTGGAGAATATATTTCATTTTCAAGCATGAAGAACAATTGCAGTGCCAATAAGATGTATTACTGGAGCCCTGTGCAATTTGGTGTGAGTGTGCGGATACAGGGGAAGATGCTGCAGAGGTTGTGTTCTCTAGGGTTCTCTCTATCTATCACCTCCATGCTGTTTACCTGACTATACAAAAGACAATATCACATTCAGAGCGAAGGGAAATACTGACAACAGCCATTTATCAGCATGATAGGGCATTTATATCAGAACCCGAGCCAGCACGGGAACCCCCAAACCATTAAGCATCTTTTGTCTTCATGATGTTATCAAGCATGTAAACTACATGTTGATTTATCTAATCACGTAATCACTCAATTAGAGATAATTAAACTCATTTAATTTAAATCAGATTTGATCATAAAGGTGTAGAGTGCCAAGTGGCCAAATAAGATAGGCAGGAGAACATCTGTCCGATACTGTATTACTCGGTTGTGAATGATCTCATTCTGCCTGGGTCTGCTGTGCATAATCTCACACAGAGCTCTGATAGTTGTGTCAGAGGTTTATATATAGACCTTTAAATAACCGCCGAGGTGTAATCTATCTCCCTGACACTTAACCAAGGTCTCCCTATTTGCCAGAAGAGATCCGGAGTGAAAAAAGGCCCCCTGGCAAGAGTTTCTTATCAGTAGAGATGAGATGGCAGACGGGCACCATAAAAGCGGAGGATGTTTGACTGCGGGGGTGATGGACATTTGGGTGAAAAGTCATAAGGGTGACAAATGTCTCAGTGGTGACAGTAATGTAATGGTAATCAGGGTCTCTAGGTGATGTGATCTGAATATTCATGTCTGGGTGAACATTTTGCTGAATTTTTAGAAAGGATTATTCTGTAAAGTGCACAAAGCAATGGCAATAATCTACAGTTGGGCAAAATTAAGAATTGAAGAATTGGCTGCCTTTCAATTCATGAGTGTGACTATTTATATCTTTATCTGTCTGTCTGTCTGTCTGTCTGTCTATCTATCTATCTATCTATCTATCTATCTATCTGTCTGTCTGTCTGTCTGTCTGTCTGTCTGTCTGTCTGTCTATCTATCTATCTATCTATCTAGCTAGCTACGGTGGCTGAGAGAGCTCAACGCGCAGCAACTGAAGAAAACACATGCAAATAGAAAAAAAAATACATGCAAATACAAAGAAACACTCGCAAATTAAGAAAACATCTTCATCAGTTTCACAACACACGTGTGCTCCAAATACTCACAACACAACCAAATACAGAAACGCGCTGCAAATAGCATAGACCACAACGGAAATGTTTCCAGGGGAACCAAATAAGTGACGAACCCGGCTGGGACGTGCTTACAGCTCAAAAGTCTACTTTATTTTATTTCTTTTAACTTTTTTTTTTTTTTTTTTTGCAAAACATACAGAGATTACATTTTTATGGCATACAACTTGTATACAATATCCAAAATGTAGTAACAATACAAAATGTAGTAACTTTTGCAGCGCGTTTCTGTATTTGGTTGTGTTGTGAGTATTTGGAGCACACGTGTGTTGTGAAACTGATGATGTTTTCTTAATTTGTGGGTGTTTCTTTTCTATTTGCATGTGTTTTCTTCAGTTGCTGAGAGTTGAGCTCTCTCGGCCACCATATTATCTACAGCATCTAGTCAAACTGTGAATGATTATCATTCTTGGATGCTTTAAATTATTCAAAAGTGACAGTAAACACATTTGAAATGTTACAAATGCATGCTTATACTCTAAATAAATGCTGTTCTTTTGAACTTTTTATTTATCAATTATCATCAAAAAAGTTTTTTTTTAAAGTTTTGACAAAAATATTAAGCAGCACAATTGTTTTCAACATTGATCAGAAATGTTTCTTGAGCAGCAAATCATCATATTAGAATGATTCCTGAAGGATCATGTGACACTGAAGACTGGAGTAATGATGCTGAAAATTCATCACAAGAATACATTTCACAATAGATATTACAATAGAAAACAGGTGCTTTTAATTATAAAAAATATTTCACAATATTTCTGTTTTTACTGTTTTAAATAAAGGCTTGGTGAGCATAAGAGACTTTTTATTACAAAAATTTTACTGACCCCAAATTTTCAAATGGTAGTGTACTTCATTTATATACTGTACACTTCTTTATATTTAACAAATTTATGGACAAATATGGAAGAACACTTCATTTCCCAGTTGAATTTCTCAGAATTTTAATTCAGTATATTCCTAATGTAATTCAAATTCCAACTTATGAATTGAAAATGAGCCATTTTTTAAATTCTGAATGTTGCCCAACCCTAATATCCACATGAGACCATGTGATACTGAAATGTTGTAGAATATTACAATAATTATGCATTTGAGTGTCACAAAAATCCTTTACCGTGCAACAAAATGTCTTTTTTTTCCCCTTTCTAGGATGTCAGTAAACGTGTCTCTCCTGTCAGCGAGTCCAATTGGCATTTGGGAAAACTCTTCTCTGCCGAATGCCTCCCTTCCTCGCTCTTCTTCTGACTGGGAAACACCCACATTCACTGTGGCCGCTCGCTTCCGTGTGGCGGCCACCCTGGTGCTCTTCATCTTCGCAGCGATCAGTAACCTCTCAGTGCTGATCAGCGTGACCCGGGGTCGAGGACGCCGCCTGGCCTCACACCTGAGACCTCTCATCGGCAGCCTGGCCTGCGCTGACCTGGTCATGACTTTTGTGGTGATGCCACTCGACGCCATATGGAATATTACAGTGCAGTGGTATGCCGGCGATGCCATGTGCAAGCTCCTCTGCTTCCTCAAGCTCTTCGCCATGCATTCGTCAGCATTCATCCTGGTGGTGGTGAGTCTGGACAGGCATCATGCAATCCTGCACCCGCTAGAAGCTCTGGACGCCGGTCGCAGGAACAAGAAGATGCTGCTGGCTGCCTGGATCCTCAGCCTCCTGCTCGCCTCGCCACAGGTACGAGAACAAGATGTTATGTTAATTGGAGTTGTCATGTGTGGGACTTGTCTCGTTATGAAGCAGCACAAAAACTGTCTCGGAGGATTTATAGATGGATGATAATGTTGTTGTTTGAAAACACAAAGGTGACGTCTTTTTTTCAGTAAAATACTTTGTCCCAATTTACAGCTTAATATGAAGAGACAACTATAATCATGTTCCTTACTCTACACCATAACCAGTTTCAGAATTCACATGTGAATCCCACATGAGCCTTGCCTTTGAAATAATAGTTGATGGACTGTGTCTTGGTTAAAACAGAGCTTTTTTATATAATTAATACAGGTATTTTAGATACAATTTGTAGTGCCAATAGACCCAAATGACATAGCTATGATAATGACTTCAAATAAGTTAATAAAATCAACTGTTGTTAAACAATCAGCTGTAAAACCAAATTTAAAGGATTAGTTCACTTTCAAAAAATGTTTTGCTGATAATTTACTCACCCCGATGTCATCCAAGATATCCATGTCTTTCTTTCTTCAGTCGAAAAGAAATTAAGGTTTTTGAGGAAAACATTCCAGGATTTTTCTACACAGAATGGACTTCAATTGCAACCAACTATATCAATGTTCAAAGATGGTTCAAATGTCCGTCTCAATGCAGCTTCAAAGTCTCGTCACGATCCCAGTCGAGAAATAAGGATCTTATCTCGCGAAACGATCGGTCATTTTCGAAAAAAAAAAACATATATATATATATATATATATACATACTTTTTAACCACAAATGCTCGTCTTGTACCATGTCAGAGATGCGCCACGCATTGCGTCATCACGTTGGAAAGGTCACGCATCACGTCATCTATCTAAGTTATTTGTCTGTGTACTCCGGTTCAAAAAGGTAGGGAAGGGAAGGTAGGATCTCATTTTCTCCTCCAACGTCCGACATCTTTGTTTTAATTTATTATTATTATTATTTATTTATTTTTCGTGACCTTTCCAACATGATGACGTAATACGTGGCGCATATCAGAGATGGTACAAGACGGGCATTTGTGGTTAAAAAGTAAATATATATATTTTTTTTTTTTGAAAATGACCGATCGTTTCGCGAGATAAGACCCTTATTTCTCGACTGGGATCGTGACGAGACTTTGAAGCTGCATTGAGACGGACATTTGAACCTTCTTTGAACATTGGAATAGTTGGTTGCCATTGAAGTCCATTCTGTGTAGAAAAATCCTGGAATGTTTTCCTCAAAAACCTTAATTTCTTTTCGACTGAAGAAAGAAAGACATGGATATCTTGGGATGTCATCGGGGTGAATAAATTATCAGCAAATTTTTTTTTGAAAGTGAACTAATCCTTTAAAACCAGCGGTACAAAGCTGTTTGATGGGTGCTTGAAGACAAAAATGTTACTATTTATTGCTATTTTTCAGAATTATTTTTCTTTATTAATGTTCATAATCATTTGTATGGTGCTTATTCATCCTTTTGACCACAAGATACACCTGACACATGTTGAAAAGCTTTGAGTAATGGACCATTTTACCATCCAGTCGAGAGGAAAGCCTCTGCTTCAGCTTTAGCGAGCCGTTCGTAACTTGATTTCCCAGAAAAATGCAACGTATCCCAGCTAGTCCAACATAACACCGATTCAATACGCAATATGAGAAGGTGAAAGTACTTGTTTATCCCACCAATCATGGACAAAGTGTTCTGGAAACCTGTTTGAAAACAGCTGTGTAATTCCAGTTGGAGATGTTAGTGCTCCTTTGTGGAAGAAAAGTGGCACATAGCCAAACTGAGCCGAGTTTAGTTTTCTTTCTAATTAAAATGGTGGATGTCATTTGTTTTTAGGGAAATTACACTTTTAGTCTGCCACACACTTTTCCTGATAACCATCTAAGCTTGAGCATTTCATTAAGCAATCCGTTGTAGCTTAAAGTGGTGCAATAACTGACCCTGGATCAGTGACTCTTCCATGAGCACTTGCTGTATTGATTATAGATCCTATTTGTCAAGCTAGACTAGTCCCGGTGCATTTTCTGTAACCTTTAAAATGCCTGACTGAATCTTCTCGGTGTGTCTTTGTTTCTCTCCACACACTTAATCCCAGTAATGTCGTTTTTAGCAGCCTGTGGATGAGACCGTGGCGTTTAAAATAATTACAAGTGAGATAAAGAAGCCTGTCTGAGACAAGGTCAGTTAGGCAGCCATGGATAATGCCAAAGAGATACAACTATTAAGACGGAGTGTGTGGTGAATTGTAGATATCAATATATCTTAGCTCCTCGCTCCTGTATTCTGCTCTGAAACTTCCCCCAGAGAAAGAAAAGGGCTTCCCTCTGTCACACTGTGTGCTACCTGATAAATCGTGCTGGAGAATATAGAGATGTCACATGGAAAAATAACGCTGACATGGAGCAAATGAATTTCTTTTATCTGAAAGCACAACATGACAAGAATATACAATATTTGGTTCAAGTTCAACAGAGATAGCAGAATGTGTTTTCCCCCTATTCAAAATACATTTTACATTTCATACAGTGCCCAAATGTAAGGGAACCCCTACAATGCAGCAGCAACACTAAGGAGATTTTTTAACATCACAATCTAAGCAGCCATGACATGAAAATGCGTTGGCTTGCTGATTCAAAATGTGTAAAACGATAAAATGGGTATATTTGGATTCTTTGAAAGGTTTACCGTTCATATGGTTTCGATATTTGTAGAAGGCATGCTAATATTTTTATGCAGAACAGTTGAAAAAGCTGTTAATATTATCAGACTTAATCAGCGGATTATACAAAAGTGATTAGTTCACTGAAAAATAAAAATCATTCACTCACCCTCATGTTGTTCCAAACCTTTCTCGATCTTTCCCATGCAATAACAACTAGATGACTAAAGTTTGATGACAAACTTTGATGTTGGCTTGACAAAGATTTGAAAAGCTTTAAGTTTGAAGATTTTACTCAAAGAAGTCAATAAAATGTTGTAAATGTGTTTTAGAAAGTTGTTAGCATATTTTAACAAGTTGCTAACATGATTAAGATTGTTTGCAGCCAAGTTTCTAGCATGAATTAGATCATTGCTAACATTTTTCTAACATGATTTAACATGTTTCTTACATGAATTAGATAATTGCTAACATGTTGCTAGCATGTTTTAACACACTAATAACATGTTTATAGCATGTTATAACATTTTTCTAACATGATTTAACACGTTAATAACATGTTTCTAACATGAATTAGATAATTGCTAACATGTTGCTAGCATGTTTTAACACACTAATGACATGTTTATAGCATGTTATAACATTTTTCTAACATGATTTAACACGTTAATAACATGTTTCTAACATGAATCAGATAATTGCTAACATGTTGCTAGCATGTTTTAACACACTGATAACATGTTTATAGCATAACATTTTTCTACTATGATTTAACACAGTGCTAGCTAGCATGTTTCTAACATGATTTACCACATTCCTAGCATGATTTAACATGTTGCTAGCATGATTTGGCACGTTGCTCTGAGTGCTAGTTTCTAATAAGATTTATCACGTTGCTAGCATGTTTTATGATCAAGTTAGGCTCACAAGGCTTTTGTGAAATGAAGTTTGAGAAATAGGTTCTGTTTTGATATATTTATTGTCCCTGTGGTTTGGTTTGACCTAGTCTTCTCACAGTGGCGGCTGTAATGAAACATTACATTTCATTCTTAATGAAATCCCCACTGTCTTCTCAGGTTTTCCTGCAGCTTGTTTGTTACTATGGTTCCCGATTAGCCCTCACCTGTTCGTTGTTCTGTTGATTGCCATCCCTGTGTATTTAAGCCCTCAGTTTCTTCAGTGCTTTTTCTTGCGTTGATATTAACAGCGTTATGCTAGTGTGTTACTGTGTTCATTAAAATGCCTTGTGCTTTCATTTCCTCTTATCAACACTTTTCTTTATAAATTGCTTTTTATCGTTTCAGTTATTTATTTTCAGGGCAATTAAGGCTGAAGGAGTCGACTTTGTGCAGTGTGTAACACATGGAAGCTTCCAGCACCGCTGGCAGGAAACAGCCTACAACATGTTCCACTTTGTCACCCTGTATGTGTTCCCTTTACTGGTAATGAGCTTCTGCTATACTCGAATCCTTGTGGAAATCAACCGCCAGATGCCTCGTGGTAAAGGTAACTGACTTATGCTCTCTTCTGACATGGTATCTGTCATTGATGTACAGCGTAACTGCATCCAAATTCCCATAGTTTCATATGTACTGAATTTGATGAAAAAATTGGTTCTCAACCACTGATGATGTACAGTAGTGGCCAAAAGTGAGGTCCAGCTTAGGAAATTTGACGACAAAACTATTTGAATAAAGATTATTCAAAGTAAGTTTTCATTTGTGATAACGCAATGAAACATGCTAAATTGTGTGGACGTAATTGGCCAGGCTGTCACAAAGAAATTATGAACACATGCCAAAACAAGAGAGATCCAACAAAATATGAATAACTGACTATGATGTTGTCAATGTATGCTTTTTTTCTGTGAGCTTTTTGTTTTTCTATGTATTTTTGTGTATAGTAAAATAAAGCCTGTAGCTGTAGTTTGCCCTTTTTTGCCAAATCATTTTGTCAGATAAATAGCTTAACCAAGTTTAGTGTTTTGTTCTTCCCTCATATTTAAATAAAAAATATTTTGATGGTTTTATCAAATTTGTTATCAAAAAAGTCATTTTGAGTCTTTCATGTGGTGTGATGGATCACTGTAGCTGCCTCAATTCAAACGGGAGTACAGAGTTCAAATTATCCAACACTGCATATTTTTATTATTTATATACTGACTATATTAATTCTCGTATTAAATTCTGAAAAATGTTTGTAATCTTCAGAGGCCATTTTCTCAAAAACAGACATCATTATGATTGCTTTTATCTTGAAAACAGTTTGGAAACATAATTCATATGTAAAATATAATAATTTTCTGACCCCTCTGGGTTTAAGCACAAACTCACTTAATTTAGAATGTATATTTTTTTTAGAATACAAGACATAATATCATAAAGTCATTTATTGCTTCTGAAATAAATGTATCTTGATTTAAGATTTTTTAATATTTTTTTATTTTAATAGATATTTTTTATGAAAATAAAGACAAAAATGTGAAGCAAAATTTTTTTGTACATTTTTAATTTGATGTATAAAACTGTTTCTGGGTCAAAATGATAAAGCAGTTCAGACAGCACATGCCTCACATGTCCTCTCCTATCCTATGTTTGCTTTTGTAGGCGGAGAACCTTGTCTGAGACGCAGTGGAACCGACATAATCCCGAAGGCACGCATGAAGACCCTGAAGATGACCATCATCATTGTGGCATCATTTGTGGTGTGCTGGACGCCGTACTACCTGCTCGGCATCTGGTACTGGTTCCAGCCTCGAATGCTGCAGTTGATGCCGGAATACGTCCATCACGCCCTCTTCGTCTTCGGAAACCTCAACACGTGCTGCGATCCGGTCATCTACGGTTTCTTCACACCCTCGTTCCGAGCGGATATAGCCAGCTGCTTCTGCAGAAGGAATCACAACTCTTCTCCTAAATCATTGGACCGACTCTCCGCAAGGAAAGGGGGCGCAAGCGGAGAAGCCGAATCGGACCTGGGAAGCGGTGACCAGCCCAGCGGACAACAAGCATAGAGGGTCAAAACACCTCAGTGAGCTAGAGTTAGGTGTGGATTTAACCCTCTGAACATGAAATATGGAGCTTTCACTCTGTGTCCAGACATCTATATATCGTCGCTGTCAGACGGAAAATCATTTCTATTGGTCACCCTTTACGCCCGTCTGTGGGTTTTGCAAACATTTAACCAATGAAAATGATTAAAAGGCTTTTGACTAAACCTCCGAACTCAAACTGTCAGTCAGACCTCATAACCCCACACACCACTATCGTGAATGAAGTGCCAAACACATTTTAGACCGTCTCTGCTTGTTTGCAATGTAAGGGTAAATAAAGAACTGGTTGTTTGAATAGCACAGCATTTTCTTTACTCAAGAAACTATATATAAAGGCTAATGTTTACATATTTGAGGAACGGAGAAGAGTGTCTTAAGCCCTATTCGGACGGTAATTGTTTCTCATGGGGTCGGAAGGTATTTTCAACCTTTACAGGGGTTAGTTGGTGATTTTATTGCCATCCCAATCCAGAATGTCAGTTGTCGTAGATTTTTCCCTAAACCTAACTAAGTCCTATCTCATCTGACCTAAGTCTACCTGGTCTACCCTATAATATTTATACTCCAGCACGTCTACACATTGACGTCTGCTGAGTCTAATCCTATACTCTAGAGCGTCTACACATTGACGTCGGCTGAGTTCAACCCTATACCCTAGTGCGTCTACACATTGACGTCGGCTGAGTCTAATCCTATACTCTAGTGCGTCTACACATTGACGTCGGCTGAGTTCAACCCTATACCCTAGTGCGTCTACACATTGACGTCGGCTGAGTCTAATCCTATACTCTAGTGCGTCTACACATTGACGTCGGCTGAGTCTAATCCTATACTCTAGCGTGTCTACACATCGACGTCGGCTGAGTCTAATCCTATACTCTAGCGCGTCTACACATTGACGTCGGCTGAGTCTAATCCTATACTCTAGTGCGTCTACACATTGACGTCGGCTGAGTCTAATCCTATACTCTAGCGTGTCTACACATCGACGTCGGCTGAGTCTAATCCTATACTCTAGCGCGTCTACACATTGACGTCGGCTGAGTCTAATCCTATACTCTAGTGCGTCTACACATTGACGTCGGCTGAGTTCAACCCTATACCCTAGTGCGTCTACACATTGACGTCGGCTGAGTTCAATCCTATACTCTAGCGCGTCTACACATTGACGTCGGCTGAGTTCAATCCTATACTCTAGCGTGTCTACACATTGACGTCGGCTGAGTTCAATCCTATACTCTAGCGTGTCTACACATTGACGTCGGCTGAGTCTAATCCTATACCCTAGCGTGTCTACACATCGACGTCGGCTGGGTGCTAATACCTGTTCCCGTAACTAGCTTACTCCTGCGCTGGAATAATCGACAAACAGACCTCAACAAATGTCCTCTAAATGCTTTAATCACGGCCGGAGGATCTCTCGAGCACTTCTCAGAGAATTTCCCCCAAGAAGAAGCAAGGCCGGAGGATCTCAGACAAATCTCATTGAGAATCCCACCAGCTAAAAGAATACAACAGTTTTCATAGAATAAGGAAGTATGGCAAAAATGTCATGCTGCATTACATAATTTCCCCACAATTTGATTGGTTTTCATAGACAAACCCTTCTGTTACCAGGTAAAGCAAACTTTGTTTTAATGATTACTTCGTTGTTAATCACAAGGTTCAAATTTAGTCGTCTGTCTAGTTTCAATTCCCATATTTGTTATTTTTACACTCACACAACCAAAGTCAAAGGGGTATGGCAAAAATACAACATCCAAAAACACAGGACAGAGCGTTTTAGTACATTGTGTTTCAAAGTGTTATCATGTTAGGCCTGAAAAAGGAAGTAAGGTTAGATGTTAGAGACATGGTTAGTTTGATATACAGTTTACTATTTTATCTATTCAAAATCCACCACACAGTGTTTTTCTTCCACCACCCGTGTAAAAATCCCGGCCAAATTACGTACTGTTTTTGACAAACATCAAGGTCATGTGGTGATTTATTTACCGTCCGAATCCACATCTCTGAGTTTACAAGAAGAGATCACTTCAAAAATTCACTGTTTAAATCCTTTTTGATCACTGCCGAGCACCATATGTACGATAAATGTTGTACTTCACTGTAATATGCATGCATTTCAAAGGTGTACACTTTTATTACTGAAGTGCTGGAAAGTATTTAGCCTACATGAACAATATTTCATCACAGCTCCACCTCAGCGAACAAAAAGGAGAAAGAGAATAAAGCAAGTAAACATTTAAAATGGGCTGTTATTGTGGCAGGCAGCAATTTATGATTTTTTTTTTTTTTTAAATGTAGGCTACTAAGCACAACATTAAAAATACAAACCAAGCAGCTTTATTTATACCTCATGTAAATAAGAGGCTGCATTAACTTGTTTATGCTAATTTCAATATCTTTTAAATTAGCCTACATCCTTTTGAGATATAATGCAAGACAGAAAACCATTTCAAAAATATCGTACGCGCGTCCAGCTTCCTATTTTTAAAAATATTATTGCAATAGACCTTATTCACAGCAGCGCCATCTTTGATTTGTAATGGGAATGAAAGGGAGGCTGTGAGGGACACACATGCATCTCTTCAATGGGCTGTACTGTTATTTAATGTGTTTTTGGATTGTTCTGCTCATGAAACACTGGAAAATATATTTCCAATAAATTTCAGTTGACAAAAAACTCTTGTAAGTATAATCAGAGGAGCTTTATACAGCTTTGGAAACACGGCAAGTCTATCCCTCACAGCCTCACTTTCATACCTGTCATGGCGCTGCTCTGAATAAGGTCTATATTATTGCAAACATATGACATTTTATTTTCAGCAGACAATCATGCGACTGACCACGTGAGCAGCGCGTTCTCGGGATTACAAAACTCGCTCCTCCACCGCCAATAAATCGCCATCCGAATGCATGAGTTTTATCACTGAGGCGCCATGCATATTTATTATAACAGACGTCCACATGAGAAACAGTTACCGTCCGAATAGGGCTAGTCAGCATTTGTCGTTGAGTGAGTCACAGACAATACTGTCTTAAATAGCCAGTGCAAAGTATACTTCATCTTTTACAACATGAGATTTTGAACTGAAAAAACTGAGCGTCCACATAGCTACAATAAACTGTAGGCTATAACCGGTAAGATGATGATAAATGTATGCGATGCAGTTACTGCCTCAGATTCGGGAGGTCTAATGATGGATAAAACACATGTCTGACATTCACTGGTCAAAAACCTCATAACTCCATTTGAGCTTGATTTTGGTGAAATGTTAATGACAAATGCAAGTGTCTGAACATATATAAAGCCACAATATCAACTTTTTATTTTTTAAACAATTAAACTGTTGTCATTGTTTTTTCCATTTCCTGAAAAGTGCTAGTTTTGGACAAGCTTTCCGCCCGACAGCGACGATATGCTGCTGATGGTGTCTTGTATTTATGGTATGTGCAAGTATGATGCGTTCGCTTGAATTGGGTGAATGCACTATTGAACATAGCAAGAGTATCACATTGTGGTTTCAAGCTTGGATCTTCTAGAAAGATGTAACCACAGGTACATTTGAATGTAAAATACCAAACGGCAGCACAATATCTCAGGCAATACCTTGAATGTGAGATATTTGCCTGTCTGGAACAGGGTAATAAATATACAGTGCCTCATTAATGGACCACAAGCATAACAGCTTACGTGTTTGGAATCAGTTGACTGTGATCTCGAATTAATTATAGCTCAGAGTTCAGAGACACAACCCCAGTTAAAAGCTTCTCTGACACATTGCTTCTCCAACATTTCATTTCCACTCCTGTTTAGGAATGTCAATTAATGTTTTAAAATGGCCTTAGCACATAAATCATTCATTCAAATGTTTAGGCTTGCCGTGTTTATCTGTGGATTCACCATAGACGTGTTTCACTGAATTCATTCATTCTTGTTTGTGGTTTATTGTAGTGATGATATTGCATGGCTCTCCAGAAAACTATCTTTGTGGTGTGTGTTTGTGATTAAAAATTGATGTGGATGGACTGTCCAGCCTTAAAGGGATAGTTTACTCAACCCATGTTGTTGAAAACCTGTTTTTCTGAGGAACATGAATTGAGAATTTTGGAGAATATTTACACAAATTGTTTCTATACAAGTACAGTTTATGGTGACCTGCCGAGCTCAAAAAAAGCTTTATGTTTTATCATTTCATATTATTCACGCCATATTCCAAGCCGTATAAAAGCCTTGAAGGCCTGACATTTTAGTCATCATTCATTCTCAAATCAAATAATTCGCACTTGTATTGTTGGACAGCAGTATCATCAAAAGTCGCTGGCAATGGCAAATAGGCAACATATTTGAAAGCAGGATTGCATAAATGTTTTGATTTAAAAAGGACCTGTTATGCCCTTTTACAAAGTCTTGATTTTCGTAAAAGGGCAAGATGATTGCTTGAATGCTCAAAAAACACCTTATTTTTCACATATTCTACATTGTTGCAGCTCCTCTCTTCCCAGTCTGTCAGTAACGCTCCGTTTAGTTCCTGTCTCCATGAAGCCCCTCCTTCTGAAAAGCACAATGTGCTCTGATTGGTCGGCCGGACCAGTGTGTTGTGATTGGTCAACCGCTTTGAGTGTGTTCGAAAAATGTCCCGCTCCTTACCTTAACCGTGAGTTTCAACATTTCAAGTATGCCTTGGGCAGGAATTATTTAAATGAGGAATATTGTGGTGTTCGTTCCTGGAAGAAAACTCAAAACTACAATGGAGGCGTTTCAGGGAGTTCAGAAACACTGACACTGATATAGAGAATAACTCACTTTGAGTGGCTTTGTGCTTTGTAGCTTTGTAGACATTTTACATGTTCAAACAGCAGCATTATTACACACTAAAGAAAAGTGAAAATGTACAAAAGCATAATAGTCGGCCCCGTATAATGGCTTAAATTTTGGTTGAAGCTTGGCGGTCTATGGTCACTATGAACTGTATATGTTAAACAGATGCGTAAAGAATCAAAATTCGAATTTTGTGTTCCACAAATAGCATGACATGAATGAGGAAATAATGAGAGAATCTTTTTTGGGTGAACACTTCAGGATCTGAATGAATGTGATTGCTGTTACAATGTGCTTCAAAGATGGTCAACAGTGTATATAGTGTATATATATAAAGAAAAACAAAATCACCTTGTGTGTCTCTTTTTTTTTAAATTGACAGAAAATCGTAAAGGCATAATAATGGTCAACTCTCAAAAAAAAAAAAAAAAAACGGAAGGAAGGAAAAATGAAACAAGTCATCAATGGCCGATTAGAGGTGCTTGAAGAGATGGATTCATCAAGCAGGGTTCTCTGAGGAGCTGGATTGTGTCTAGACTATTTATGGGATAATTAGGTTGTGTGTCCTTTGTGTTTTGAAGGATAATCATGGGGATTCTTGTTAAAAAAAACAGTGATGCTTAAAAGGGCTCAGCCATCAGATGTTGTGGGGATGATTTTACTCATTCTCATAATTCATCAAGTCATCAAACTAAATAAATATTATGAAATAACACAAATGGAAATATACGTGGAACCAAAAATACCCTAAATTATCTTATATATTAGCTTGTTTAAATTTGCCACCCTGTCTAGATGGACCCTGTTTGGAGTGGACGTTCTATGGCTTTTTGGCTGTTTTTGTGGTTACTTCACTCTAAAAAACAATTTAATGGATTTGTAAACATCACAATATTACATTCCCTAAATGATATAGCTTCTTTAAAGTTGCCACCCTGTCTTGATTACAGCTCTGCTCACTCTGGGCATTGATTTCACCTGGGATGCTTTTTAAACCGAAATGATGTATCCGACGACTGCTTTTTCTTCCCTATTTAGTCCAATAAACAAATACACAAAAAAAAAACAAAAAAAAAGAAGTACTTTAAGGTTGTAGTTTGAACTGATTGCTAGTCCAATGATTTTTTCATTAAAAAGTAGGCTTCTTTAAAAGGTTTCACAGGGTTTTGGACAAAATCAGCATAAATCCTTGTAATTTCATGGGTTAAATTTGAAGATTATTAGGTCAGCACACATTTACAGCTTGAGTCACTGATTGCCAGTTAAGGTTAGTGCACCACAGGCCGATTAGAACACTGTTAAAATGTGGGTTATATATAGCTTATGTATATGTTTTCATAGATTGCATTGTCTCTTATTGATGCAAAGTAATCGCAAAAGGATTTATTATAATATTATCTAAAAACCCACTTTGCCAAGAGCATTTTCTAACATTTGTAGGGCACAGTATAATTCCACCATAAAGCACTTTAGATGCATTTAACTTAAACCTGCCTTAGTGAATTGGCCACTTAAATTCATTGAAAGTCTTTGGGATGTGCTGGAGGAGACTTTACAGAGTGCTGGACTCTTGCATTGACAATACAAGATCTTGACCAAAAATGTATATGCAACTCTTGATGGAAATAACATCACAACATTTAATGTCTGAACTCATGTGTGGAAATGATTATTTATGCTCCTCCCAACCATTCTTTCACAATTTAAGCCTACAATTATTACTAACTTCATATTAATATTCTTCATCTTTAACAACAACTTAAGAAGTTGGTCACTATTAACAATCGCACTAAAAGGATGGGAAAATTTTCCCAGCATGCTTTTATACGGACTGTAGGCTATATAATGTTATTTTGTGCGTTTTTTCACAAAAGTAATAGCCTGGTTAAAACCAGACCAGTAGTAACTGAGTTATGGTCTGGCAAAGCTTCATTAATAACTCATTTCCAAAGGGGCGTCACCAACGGACGTCGCTCAAATGCAATTGGATAGACCTAAAACCAATCAGAGCGCTCGTCATCGTGTAAAGCCATATGCTGCGTCCCAATTCGCTTAAGTTACACTACGCCATAAAAGTATGTACTCTTTTTGTGAAGAAAAGGTATTTACTTTTGAATGTGTAGCAAAAAGAGTAGGCAAGCTTTTGGACATACTACTTCGTCATCTTTATCGGACGGATCTGTCGCGTGCATCCTGTCACGTAAACTGCCCTGTCAATCATCTTGTCACAGTTAAAATCCTCTATTAAATCTAATTTAATTTCCTACCGTTTCAGAGAGAAATGTAGAAGCACGTTCATCTGCCAGTGGGTCTTTCATGGAGACTGTCCTCATGTGAATATAATAATGCATTTAAAAGTTGGTGCGCTTCACAAACGGACGTCGCTCAAATACCTCTGGGCGCAATTGGATAGACCTAAAAACCAATCAGAGCGATCGTCATCGTGTAAAGCCCGCCTCAACGTTTCTGATTGGTGCCGCGATTTGGACGGATTAAATCGGCTTGAATGGGATCTTTGCCAGACTACTTGCAGAGCAAATCTAAATTTGCCGGAAGTTTGTCCGGGTTTTCCCAGGCTACAAAAGTAATACAATATACATTTTATTGGTCATGTACAAAATGTAGTTCATTCAGATCTACTTACACTTTTACTTAAATTTACTCCATTTATAAGGTATATTTAATTGATTTTACAGCTTTAAAATGAACAAATTGTTGTCTCCAGTTAGGTCTATTTCTGCATGCGGAGTCACTTTATAAATCAATCTTTTGCTAAGCATCTAATATCTAAATAAATCTGCCACCAACACAGAAAAGCAATTAACATGGAGAGAGTGCATTTTGGTTTAATTGTTTTCAGTGGAAGGATGTGAGAAAATGTATTCAGTGACAGGATAAAATAGCAGGTCTCCTATTTTTAGGCAGTTTTAAAATTTTGACACTGAGAAGTGACTGCTAGTGGAGATGAACATTATTTAACACAAATGGTGCTGTCTGCACATAAATCACTCAGTGTGATGGCCGTGTTGCAGTGTGTGTGAGATGTTGACAGGTCTCTCTGCAGTAAACGCACCACTACTGTAATCACATCATCTCTGCAGAGTCTCTTTCACACCCGTGTTGCTGTGAGAATGAAAGCGGTCACACGTCTTGGCTTTTCTCTCCTGCTGTGACTCCCTGTTAGACAAAAACAGGTGCACGTGATTCTCTGAGTGATTAGACAGTATTTAATGAACTTTAATGAGCTAAATGAAACCAGCCCTGCCAACACATGTCGTGTCTTAATTGAACTTAATGAAAACAGAACAGGACACTTGAAACAGAACACGGCCTCATCCACTAATAAAAAATGATTACATTGTGATGTTATGAAGACTTTATGAGCTATATGGTAATAGAGCGTTTGCTAATTATCGTGGATGCATAAAGCATACGCTAAACATATGCAAACTAGCTTCCAACAACTGTGACATACATGTTTTTCATTTGCGTATTAATATGTACACACACACATATAAAAATACATTGAAAAAAAAAAAAAACATAAGAAACATTGATTATAAAAAAAAAATTTTTTATTTAAAGCTGAAAACCTGTCAAGAGTCAATATTTGTACAGTTATTTAAAAAAAAAATTCTATACCTATTAGAGTATAATAAAATGGTAACACTTTACAATAAGGTTAGTTAACTACTTTAGTTAACACGAACTACGAATGAAAAACACTTTTACAGCATTTATTAATCTTTGTTCATGTTAATTCTACTTTGGCATTTACTAATACATTATTAAAATGAAAAGTTGTGTTTGTTAACATTAGTTAATGCACGGTGAACTAACATGAACAAACAGTGAAAACATATTTTTATTAGTTAACATTAACAAAGATGAATAAATACTGTAACAAATGTATTGCTTATTGTTAGTTCATGTTAGTTAATACATTAATGTTAACGAATGAGACCTTATAAGTGTTGCCAATAAAATAAATAATTAAAACAAACAAATAACAGAAAGAGCATTTAAAAGCTCTTGAGATCTCTGCTTCCTTAATCCTTAAAGCTTTACCTCGAAGAAAACTCATTTAACCGTAGAAATAGTTCTCATGGGTGCTTGGTATAGCTTTATTTTTAATCACTCTGGTGTTAAAGAATGCTCTTCTCATTCCTGTGAAATTAAAAGAACTAATAGCAATTCAGTGTTGGCGCTAGACTGGGACTTGCTGCTGTAGCCCCACCAAAAATTAGCTTAGCACTGGCTCAGCCCCCCAAGGAATTTCTAATGATTTTCCTGTTTTTTACTCTGTCACTTTCATTAAAAAAGAAGTCATTAAAAACCTAAAAAAGGGGGGTAATAAATGTTGTAAATGTGCCTACAAAAGTTTTAATGGGGGAGGAGTCAATAGCACGCGCTGGTAGTATCGGCTGATATTGATCGGTGATCATCATATTAAAGGTATAGTGGGGGATTTTCTTTTTCCGGGTGGATCATCAAGACTATTGGTCCTCCTAATTGTCAATCATTCTGCTGATATGTTTACGTAAGGCTGTCGTACGTGCTCGTCCCTAGGTAGTTTTCGCTTTCTGCGCATGCGCACTTTCAGGTGTATATGTGTGGTGAACTACGGTTTCAGCCATTCATTGAAGCTCGCAGTTCTCACCGGGTTTATTCAAAATGTCTGAGGGGCGCAAGAGAAAAAGTGTCTACGAATTGTATGACAAGAAGAAAGAAACAAGACCAGAGTGTTTTTGGGAGAATATTTCACACGCTGGCGTGTGCTAAAAGCACAGGTTAGGCTTCCCACTGATGCCTCAGTCGCGAAGTTTCTACTCGACAGGGAAAGTTTGGCATGCTATTTGGAGAAATCCATTTAAAACCACTGCTAGTAAAAGTTAATGTAAGCTATGATTAGCGATGCTAACGTTTAATAGGCGTTCCCTCTCGGGAGCAGGTAGAGTGTTGCGCATGTAGAGTGTTAAAGCCCTGTTTACAGATCGTATCTGATGAAATAGAACGGTTAAGATTAAAATTTGGACACATGCTCCTGTCCCGAGCATTTTAGGTTTATTTCGCTTTTGTGGACCTATTTTGCCAAACGCGTCACACCCGTGATTCTTCCGTTGAGAGCTTGAATAATAAACTCTCCAGCCCAGTTGGTGGCGATAATGCACCTTTGCCAATTGCAAGCAAACCACGGGCATTTCATTGAATACACAGAAGAAGCAGAAGAAGAAGCGGCGGAGTAATACCGTAAAGGTGCTGCGGTCTCACAGCACGTCCTATTAAGTCAATGGAGTTGGACAAAAACTACGATAAAACCTGTTGGAATGCATCTTTTTCAGCGATTTTTGAGGGAACATATCAGTGAACACCCCCTGACCACTCGATGAGTTTCACGTCTTTGTAAACGAAAGTTTAATGTGTTTTTAGGACGGAATCTTCCAGTGCATATAGACAACCATTGTGGGGGTGGGGGGGGGGGGAAGCGAAATAAACCTAAAATTCTCAGGAAAGCAGCATGTGTCCAAATTTTAATCTTAACCGTTCTATTTCATCAGATACGATCTGTAAACAGGGCTTTAAGTGTAAAATACCGAACTTGTCCTTTAAGTTCCTCATCAACAACGGTCATATTGGAGAGCAATTAAATAAGAAGAAAAAGACTTAAGACTTAACACATCTCAGAATAGTTCAGAAGATAACAGACATATCGGCCTGTAATCTGCTATTGGTGAGTATAGATACCCTGATCTTTTTGAAGATTCACTCACGTTATAAACGATAAATAATGTAGATTTTAATATAAATTCTTGCACTTTGTTCGCCCTAGCGAGCATGGTGATGAAAAAATAAATAAAGAGAAATTGTTTTTTCAGATCTGAACATATAGATAAATGCGTTAAACAAGCGTCTATGGCCGTTATTGCATCTCTTCTGCTTTTTCAGTTTCTCGCGCCATGTTTTAAAACGCCTTGTCAAGTTAAAAGTTAAACTTTTGAAAACACGTCTCGACACCCGCGCTCTTTTACATAATTTGTTTGTGTTTTAAAAGCACAAGTGCGATCCTTAATTTAGCTTACTGTCGTTTTAAAGCCCTCACATGGACATAATAAATATGTATACGCCTATACACTGTAAAAAAAACCTGTAAATTTACAGGAAACTGTCTGTATTTTTTACAGAATTTTGCCGTTTTGTCATTATACAGTGAATACCTGTTATTTTACAGATATTTGTTGTAATTTAAAGATCCACTATTAAATTTACAGGTAATTGCTTTTATTGTGGTTTTACATTAATTTAACGTTTTTTAAAGGAAATTATCTGTAATTTTATACGGTTATGTGTAATTTTACATAAAAAATTAAGTAATATTTTACAGATTATTTCTGTGGAATTAGAAAACAAAGAAAATAAGGTATAACTGCAGAAATCAGCAGTCACTTAACATGTTTTCCTTAAAGATTATTAAGCATGTGGGGGTTAAAGTGAGTTTTAAGATTTGTCCACACATTAGGCAGGCCTATTTAATTATTTATAATCTTTTAATTTTGTCTTGCAAATAGATGTTCATTTTGATCATCATTTGTATTTGGCCGTAAATTTCATTTAGGCCTATATTTTATGTCTTTTATGAATCGTTTTTCCAAATCTGCGTTGCTGCACATTGCGTGGCTTTGTGTGCGTTTGAATGTGTGTGTGTGTGTGTGTGTGTGTGTGCCCGCGCGCGCGGCCGCGCGCAGATTCAAATTATCCGCCATTACGTTTCGTTGCTTAGTCCCGCCCAGCCCACAACGGTTAGCTACAAATCTGTCTCTGTCGTCGATCTGTGTCAAGGGCAAGCGGGAGATTTGAATTCAGAGCTATAATCGTATTCGACAGAAGCAGCCGTGAGCAGGAGCGCTGCTGAACACATATTAGTTGTAGTCTGGTGTCAGTCAGTCCGGAAATAACGCGCCCTTTTTCAGTGAGCCTGGTTCGTCACAGCAGACCTCATCCCGACCGATCAACGGCTGAGGTAAGAGTCTAATACTACATGTAAATGATATTTTATATTACATTTGTGTTAAGTGGTTAGACTGTTTCCATGCTAACGTTAGCATTCTTAAATTATGTTCAGTCATAACTGGCGTCGAGGGCAAAACACAAATGCAGCATGGGTCTTTTCAATTATCGATCTGTGTTAAGAAAGATCAGTTGAACCCACTCTAACTTATTTGTTAACTTATAGACCTAAAACAATCTTTAGTAGACTTGTTATTCATATTAAAGTCCATAATTGTGTATAAAATCTTCGTTATGATAGTCAGTAACATTAAACCAATCTCTTAAATGGCGGGACATTTTGAAACCATGTCTGGAAGCTGAAAACTTTATTTTTAATTTTTTTTTTTTTTTTTGTGAACTTTTTTTAAACTTTATTTTATTATAGTAAAATTGTAGTAAACACGTTTTTAGCAGATTTTTTTTTACCATTGTAATAGCCACAGTTTTACTAAAAATAGGCCTACTGTGTTTCTTTTGTTTATTTCGTAATAGTTAACATGACTAACTTTATTAAGACCGTTAAGAAATCGAAATACTGTCTGTAACTTAACGTACTTGTTGATGATACAGGAAAGCCTAGAACAGGAAGACTAGAATATGAATACAACATGATGAACCCCTAGGTGTATCTAGGTCTAGGTCACAGTAAATCATATTCATTTAATGTTACTTTCTATAAATGTAACTTAGCTAAAATCACATGGCAGCTCAAAATATTACTGCTGGCCTTTCCAGCTCAGCTTCAAGATCATAGTCAGTTGAGTTTTTGCATTGTCCCAATGGAACATATTCTGACATGTGTAAATCTAATACTGAGTTTTAAAATAACTTGTGTGTGTGTGTGTGTGTGTGTGTGTGATTTCAGGTCACGTGGAAAGCAGATGATCATGGCAAACAAGGTATGGGAAGAATTCATTAAAACATAAAAATCATAATGGTTCTGATTCCATATGTTCATAACAGTCTTCTGATTCCATATGATTGCACTAAAAGTATGCACAAGGTTTGGATTTGCTACAGCAAGATTACAATTGTGTTAGATTCCACCCATCTTTCTTTCTTTTTTTTTAACTAGGCTCTGTCATTTAGAAACATGACTTTTCCTATCACTAATATCTTAATGACACATATCTCTACCTTTTAATCCAGCCAGATGATCTGACGGTTGCTGCTCGCATCTCAGCCTACCTGATGGAAAATTCTTGCTGGATGAATGACCTTCACCTTCAAATCAGCCTTGCCAAGACAGAACTGCTTATGGTTCAACTTTCAGCCAAAACATACTTGCTGTGATCCTGCTGATTTGCCTTATCATTAGGAGGATCAGGCCCTTCCTATCGGAGCTACACAACTCTCTTGTTCTATCCAGACTGGGCTATTGTAATGCTCTCCTGGCAGCTCTTCCAGTATCAGTAAAACCTCTGCAACTGATCCAGATGCTGCAGCAAGAGTTGTCTTTAAAGGTAGCCCTATGCCTAAACTCACTGCTTCAGATCTATGTGTCCTCCAGAAGCATGTGTTCTGCAAGTGAACGGCGCCTTGTGGTGCCATCATCCCAAAGAGACACAAAACCACTTTCACTGACATTTACCTGGACTGTTTCCTGGTGGTGGAATGACCGGCGCAACTCAACACATTTTCAAGAAACTGCTAAAGATCCATCTTTTTCATAAACACTTCACCCAATAATACTATATCTTTGTAAAAAAAAAAAAAAAAAAACCTTGCTATGTGTACTGTGCGACTAACTGGGACTTGTCACTGCACTTGTTGCTTTTTATTATCTTTAATTATTATCTTAATTGGTTAGTCACTTTGGATAAAATGTAATTGTAAATGTTAAAATAAGTTATACTGTAAAGGTATACGGTAATTGCTTTTTATTGTGGATATATTTGCATGTTCTAAATTATATACTAAGCATCTATTTCCTATCAATCACTTATCTTGATGTTTAGTGTTTGTTCAATTACTAATATTGTAAATATGCAGGTATTCTGTACTCATACATTTAGTTAATTTAAAAGAAATTGACTGTACATTTGCTATTATTAAGAACTTAATTAGAGATGTTTTGAAATTGGATCGGTACAAATAAAAATAAAAACTGTAAATTTACAAACATTTGTATTTGAATTTATGTACTTGTGTGCATTTTTTATACATAATTTCATTGTTATTTTACACAGAAAAACTATATTAAAAGAAAATTACTGTAGATAGACAGCATTATTATATAAAATAATTGTATAAAACCTTACATTTACAGTATTTAATTGTTTTAAAGGTGTATATGACTTTTTTTAAACGTTAAAAATCCCCAATAATTACATAAGATTTTATGTAATATTAAAGATATAATCTGTTATTTAATTATGGAAAATTACTGTATTTTAACGAGATTGTTTTTTGCCGTTATTTTACGGTAATTTTCTGGCGCCCCAGCTGCCGGAATAATACCGTTTTTTCACAGTTTTTTTTTACAGTGTAGGCTATGTCTCTATGGGACTGCAAGTCAAGTTTCAATAAACCGTTATTGATTCAAAGAGAGCCAATAAGGTAATATATAAAGGTATTAAGCAAAATTGATTCTGTGCTTAGTTCTGTGTGCACTTTACAATGTGACCTTAAGAAAAATGGAAAATTTAATAAATAAAATGCAATAAATGCAGGGTATTGAAGTCACTGATGTAATATATCCCTGGTGAAAATAAAATATATGCCAAGTAGCCTAGCCTATGCAACCAGACTTATTCAGTATACTTCAAGTGTGTTTGTGATTAGTTAACTTGAAGTGCGCTATTTTGGACCAACTAATTTAAGTACATTTTAGTTGTAATTAAATTGTAGTAAAGCATAACTTTAAATGTATTTAGTGTACTTTTGTGTGCTAAATTGGAACAACTTCAAGTAGCCTATACCTAGTATGCATTAAGTATATGCCTGTGTATAGGGACTAATTACATGCTTGATTAGTGATTAAAGTGTACTTTATTTGTTTTCCAAGTGCATTACCAATTCATTACCAGTGTCTTCGAAACATAAAAGCAATATACCATAAGTGTGTTATATTTGAGTAAAAAGCATATGCTCAGTAATACCTTTAGCTTATTCCAAATACTACAAATTGAACACTTTGTCTTCAATAACAAATGCATATAGCTATACTTTGTACAATATACTTTTGTATACTATAATGCATTTTGAAAGTATAGCCTACTTCAATGTATTATTACAATGATCATGTCCAGTACAGTTAAAACATATACCTAAAATATATTTAAGTAAAGTGCAAATAAAACACTTTTAAAAAAATAAACAGATTTTTTACTTTTTAGAGGATATACTGAAGTACAATTATTTTACAGTGTGTAAAAAATTGTATTGTGAAAATAGGTAAAAGCATGATGCTAATATACTTTTAATATATTTAAAGATAATAATAAAAAAAAAAATGTATATTTGCAATGTAGCCTACTATTGAAAAAGGGAATACATTTCAAATACAATAAAGTATACTTTTTTTCATTAGGGATTGTTTATTCTTAGCAGCCCCAAGAAAAAAATCCTGGAGCTGCTACTGAACAGCATAGATCCATTTTTAAGGCTTTGCCGAATATGTGATAAAACAAAGCGATTTTGGCTATTAAAAAAAATGGACAAGCTCTTGGCACCTTGTGTTTTTATTCACATCTGTGTCTGGTGTAAAGATCAGTAAAACAGCCTTCAACAGCTATCTGCCTGTCCCGAGCACCCATGGTGGAGATACTCTCCTCTCCATTCATTTTAATCAATAAAAAAAAAAAAAAAAAAAAAAAAAAAAAAAAAATCGATTGAGATTCGGGAACCTCTCTGATTGTTGGATCTCACATCGGGTCATGGCGGTTTATAATCAATATAATACACACAATTCTACCATTATAGGCTATTTAGTGTTACAACATAACAACCTTACTCAAAAGCTTGTGCTGTCTGTGTTTTTTTTTTTATTATTGTTTTTTGCACAATTATAAATTGCATTTTAAATATTAACAACAAAATCATCAGGTATAGTCCTTACACTGTAAAAAAAATTGCTGCGATAATTTATCACAACTTAAAATCCAACATTGTTTCAACTTTAAAAAGTATGTGTTCATGCTTGACTTAAAATATTAAGTTTAGTTAACTTTAGTTAAGTTGGATATTTAAGTTCTCAACAAATTTTAAGTTGTTTTAACTAATCGCAGCCACATTTTTTACAGTATATGTAGCCCTGCCCCTTTTCAGCGCTGCGCTCGCTGTGTCTTGGTTTATATTTCCACGGCATGAAGGTAAGATCTTTTTACAATTTTTTGATTTATAAAGAACTCCTTTTAAATTTGTTATGACATCCGCTTCAAACATTACAATGCTCATAATAACTTTCGTTAACTCATAAGTATCCGCTTCACCAGCTAATTACTCTTTGACAGCAATGCCATAGAAATATACAGAGCTACTGCAAATAAAGGCAGTTCAAACACAAAAAAGATGGCTGCACTCTTGCTTCTCTGGCACATAAGATCAATATCAGCGAAAGAGCGACTCGCGACAACAATCGTGGAAAAAATAGGCAATGAGAATGGAGATGTGTTTTTGTTTAGTTGGTAATGTATTTGCAATCCGTGTGTTTCTCCACAAGACACTTAACCTTTGAGTAGGCTAATGAATTCATCAAGCGCACCATCACATGGAGAACAAGACTTTTCTCAGACAGAAAAAGACTGTGAGAAAAAAAGGCTAATGTTTTATGAATCTGAGGAACAGAGAAGAGTGCACCCACTTGCAGAAACATAAACCAGCGCCTATAAACAGAATACTCAAAATTCTGATTCCTGTCCTAAAGATTTCCAATAGTCAAGGCAATAAACCATTGAAAGGCCTGACTAAGCCATTATCTGCATTCAGAGAGCTGTAGAATCTTCACATTAGCACATCTCAAATAAGTACCCTCAAGATATGTGCTAAATTTAGTTTGCTTGAGGAAACCTATGCAGTCTCTATTAATAATTCATTGAAGTCTCTAAAAATCCCTGTGAATCTGATGACTGCAGGTCTCTTAAAATTAGACACCTGCTTAAAATCGATTGATTAAAATCAATCTTTACCTTTGAATTGATCCTCATGCATATTCATTCAAGCATGTTGGGATGCAGGTAAGTGTTAAAGCTCTGTGCTAGTAATAGAAGAGTTGCAGGTTCAGTCCCAGTGAGGACACTCAATCACGAAGCTGCTTTATTACCATTGTGCTTCTGAGCGGGGCATTAAAGCCCCAGAGGACCGTCCCTGTAAACAGGGTACAAGATGCTTTAGATGAAATGGAATTCAACTTTTACCCAGGAATTGTTAGGTACCTGTACAAATGAAGGATCAACCTTAAAGCTGCAGTCCGCAGTTTTTCCTCTTTGTCGCCATCTCTGTTCGAAATCTGCAATTGCAGTTATTCGCGGAATTATCAACTTTACGTGCGTTGTGCCTCGGCATGGCACAGCGCGGATGAATCCAATGTTTTGAGGAGAATGTGCAGCCGTCAATCACCGCGCTGGTGGTTTTGATACAGTCATTCGCAATCACAGATTCTACTTTTTGGAAATATGAACAACATAAGAATTTTCACCGGAAAATGTCGTCTGAACAAGTAACATCCACTTTTGTTCTGACCAACTAAGGGGAAAAAAGCATTGCAGTAAATCGCGCCGATTAAATCTAACGATCGCTTATCATCATATCACGTCAAACCGTGCAAATTATACTTTGTTCTCAAATTGTTAATGTTAAAGGAACACTCCACCGTTTTTTGAAATAGGGCTTATTCACCTTCTTTCCTACATTTAGATAGGTGGGCAAATGCATTTTTGTCTCAGTGCATGCATTGTTTTAGTTTGACAGGGTCGGCGCTAGCTTAGCTTAGCATAATGAATGGAATCCTTTGTTGCCAGCTAGCATGTCCTGAGTAAAAGTGATATAAAAAATTAAAAAAACCCACCTAATTACTTCTTGTGGCCTGCGTATTCACAACAAGTACAAATAGCGATGCAGATTAACACTAGACGATTTCCTATGCAGATATTGACTTGGGACTATATTAGGGGGAAGCACAGGTGAAGCACTGCTACTTGGGCGCAGAGATATCACGCCCAAGTAGCAGTGCTTCGCCTGTGCTTCCCCCTAATATAGTCCTTAATATATAAGTCAATATCTGCCTAGGAAATCGCCTAGTATTAATCTGCATCACTATTTGTACTTGTTGTGAATACGCAGGCCACAAGAAGTAATTAGGTGGGTTTTTAAAAAATTTTATATCACTTTTACTCAGGACATGCTAGCTGGCAACAAAGGATTCCATTCATTGTGCTAAGCTAAGCTAGCGCCGACCCTGTCAAACTAAAACAATGCATGCACTGAGACAAAAATGCATTTGGCCACCTATCTAAATGTAGGAAAGAAGGTGAATAAGCCCTATTTCAAAAAACGGTGGAGTGTTCCTTTAACAACATCAGCATTGCGTGACTACGAAGTCCGAAGTCTTTCGTGTTTTACAACGGGTGAATCTCCAGTTGTCAGTGGTGATTGTTGTTTGAACCTTTCTGGATCCGCCATCAAATTGATGTTTAATTATATCAAGTGCTGTGAGAAAAGGCTATAAATCTCCATCTCCAACATCCTCACACTCACAGCCTACTAGCCGAGACTCTTCTTTATGTGGACAGATGTGACGTAATGACGCAAAGACATGCTCGAATTTCCCGCAGAAATCCACCAGTACCACTGGAGTTAAAAACATTATTACGAGCTTACCATTGTTAATCGAGCTACGGCAAGCAGATAGTTTTGAACACTGGCTATGTACTTGCTCAAAAAATTATTTTGGATAATTTTTAACCCAAAAAAGCTATGTAGACTGCAGCTTTAAGCGGTGAATTTCACAAAGTTGCATTACAGGTTTTTTTGGCAAATTATTTTGTCAGATAATAACCGTAACCAAGTTAAGTGTTTTGTTCTCTCATATTTAGGCTACAATACACACAAAAAAAAAAAACAAAAAAAAAAAAAAAAAAATTTGTATGGTTTAATAGAACTTGTAGGGTCATTAAAACAAATATCACTTTTGGACACGACTGTACATAAAAATAAATGACAATGCAAAAACTAAATAAATAAATATTTCTTTGGTTTTGGTGGGACTTTTATCGACAGGTTTCACAAGGAGATTCACTCTGTTTAGTGCCATATTATCAGATCTAGTGCTGTCGAATCGAAGCAAACCCTTTGACATGCAGTCAGTGGTTCTGTGCGTTACACACATGTGCTGAACAACTGTTTTAACCCTGTGAGATTCCACTTCAAGGTGTGGAAAAATAATGAGGAAAAAGTAAAACTGGCTCACTCACAGGCCCCACAACCGGGTTTCACTGACAGTGAATAAATACACTACAGGGATGCTGACGTGTGCATCATAAGTGTGTGAAGAAGATCATCCAATCACACGTTCTACGAGTTGGCTGAATGGCCTGAAGTGCGCACATGTTTATGACGAGATGTCTTTCCCAACGGCATCTGCCCTTCACTTCTCTGTGATGCATCATTCATCGCCCCCTCTACTGTAAATCTGTCTCAATAACTCCAGTGAACACACCGTTCACGATTACAGCTCTAACACAAGCTGCAAAGCCTCGGAGAAAAACGCTTTGACTTGAAAAGTAAAACTCCATTTGTACAGCACACTTCTTTTTATAGTCATAACTTGTTTTTGTGCAGTGAGTGGGCAGGTTCTGGCAGTGAAGTGAAACAGCCGAAGAACTAAAGTTTCAGCTCTCAAGAGAGAGAGAAAGAGGTATGTGCCTAAAATTTCAATTCAGAGTGTAAATCCATACACAATATTTGAAAGAAATGAACACTGTCTTTTATTCAGTAAGGATTCATTAAATTGATCAAAAGCGACAGCAAAGATATCTAATGCTTCAAAAGATTAACATGCAATTTTTTTTACTGTCTATTCAAAGAATACTTAATGTTTCATGGTTTCCAAAAAATATTAAGCAGCAAAATCATTTTCAACATTGATAATAATAATAATAAGTGTTTCTCGAGCAGCAAATCAGCATATATTAGAATGATTTCTGAAGGACCACGTGACATTGAAGACTGGAGTTATGACAATAAATTAGTTTAAAATACATAAAAATAGATAAAGATTTACATTGTAATAATAATTTCACAATATCACTATTTTTGACTGTATTTTTGAACAGATTCAGAATTCAGCCCAGACTTTCAGAAAAATGCATATTACGTCTGTCGGCACGTTGTGTTTCTTTACAAAGTGACATAGCCAACTACAGAATACAGCGATTTAAGCCGTTTCTCATGGATCCGTGTGAACAGGGATCGTTTTGACATTGTACGCGAAAAACTTTTCCATTTTTGGTACATCATTGTCATGTAAACGTGCTATATGTGCTATATGTGACATACACACACACACACACACACACACACTCGCCGTCCATATTAGACACACCTGTTCAACTACTCGTTACTGCAACTAATCAGCCAATCACACGGCAGCAACTCAATGCATTTAGGCATGTACACATGGGCTGCATCTGAAAACTTTAGGCGGCTGACTTGTTGCCTCGCTGCCCTATCAGGCAATGACTTAAAGGCAGCCTTTGCATACGAAGGCAACTCGCGAAACTGATTTGGGACAGACTTCTGAGGCACTGTAACAGTCTAATGATCTAAATGATGAAGTGAAGCGAACACTGGATTCTGACATTCCTTGATGCCTTAATGCATCCTCCGAATGCAGCATTTATAGGATTTCAGATGCAGCCGCGGTCAAGACGATCTGCTGAAGTTCAAACTGAGCATCGAATGGGGAAGAGAGGTGATTTAAGTGACTTTGAATGTGGCATGGCTGTTTGTGCCAGACAGGCTGCTCTGAGAAACTGCTGATCCACTGGGATTTGCACACACACAACCGTCTCTAGGGTTTACGGAGAATGGTCCGAAAAAGAGAACATATGCAGTTCTGCCGGCGAAAATGCCTTATTGATGCCATGAGGTCAGAGGAGAATGGCCAGACTGGTTTGAGCTGACCTAAAATACTCACTAAAAATAGTCAAGTGATAACTGTCTATGTTTCACCCCACAAAGGAGAAAAAGTTGTATAATTTAAGGAAAATAAATAAAATTAATAGCTGATTGACTGATTTATTCAATCAAAAAAAATGTTCGGCTTAATTTCACTGTGTGCAGTTCACTTAAATGAGCTAAATAGAAGTTCTTTATCCTTTAGTGTTGGGACTGCATGAATCATTTCCACAGGCATTAACAGAGTCTGGCATTTTAAGTTCCCAGCATGCTTTACATGGGACTGAATGAATGAGTACATTTTGAAATGAGGTGTCAAGGAGGTTCTGAGTGTTGTTGTGCTTGACTTTGTCTGGTTTCACCAGTCTAATTTGATGCGACACAAAGCAAGAGAAAAGCGTGGCTCTTATTTCCTGCGAGACGGGAGAGTACTTTTTACTACAATGTTAAAAAACAACTAAAGGGCATTTAACAAATTAGGTCAAACCTTTGATGATTGATTTACCCAATCATGAGGTTTAGAATATTTATAGAGCAAAAACAGGAAAAGAAAAAAAAGCTATTGTCGTGAAATATATCATTAAAACTATGACGTAATAGCAGCTCTGCAGAGATCCAGACACCTGGGAGATTAAGATCTGTGAGGAATATGTACTCTGGTAAACCAGACTGTGCGATTACATCCGACTGCAGCTTTTACTGTTTAACCAGGAAACATCACAACTGAGCGAGTCATTTGCATTCACTACAACACTACAGGCTTTCAACATGAGCAGACCATGTCCCTGTTTGCGGAGACATGACCTCGAATACATGTAATCTGTCTTGATTTGAACAAACAGTGCTCACGTCCCATTTCTATAGGGTCTGAAAACAGACATGCTTCAATTGCTCCTTCAGAAGAAAGCTTTCATTTGCAACAGGGAAGAAGCAATATAAGCAAGCAATTCTGAACACTAAAGATTTTCAGACTGGCAGTGAATGAAGCAGAAAAAACATGTTCTTCTCAGACTGGCCTTCTCAGGAGACATGTAACCATATACACAAGAGTGAGAGGAAAGTCTGATAGAGGTCAAGTGCACAAAGATGAAGAGCGAATGCTTTAGGAAAGAATGTCCTTAAATAATCCAGCGGGATACTGACTGAACATAAACACACAAACTGAAAACTTAACAAAAAAAAAAACTGAAGAAAGAAAGAAACCAATTCCCTACGAACAAAGACCGACTACATTTATGATACTTTTATGGTGCTTTTGTCATTTGAACAATGAAAACCTCCTTTTGTGTACCACAGAAAATAAAAACATAATGACAAAAGAAATGACATTTGCTAATCATCTTATTTGAAAGACCTAATGGTATCCTGCTAAACGAATACGCCAACAGAGTGACATTTAAAACACAGAACAAGAATGATGTTTTGATGGTGCAGAGTAAAAAGGAGTGACATTTCCCTACGAGAGAGTTGCTTTAATTTAACTTCTAAAAAGTTTGCATTGTAATACAATTACAGTTTAGCTTGTTTGTTTTTAAATTTACAGATATAGGAATAAGGAAGAAAAAAAATACTAAAAACAAACCAAATTATCAGTGATGATCAAGATGACAAGTTAGGCAGGATAAAATTAACCTTAAGGCTATTCTTTGAAAGGTGCCTATTCAGTTCCCTTTCAGTCCAACCTTCAGGAAATCTCTCCCACACACTGATAAGTGGGCCGATAATTACTACAAATGTCACCTTGTAGGCTTGTTAGGGAGGCTTCCATGATTTGTGATCCCAATCAGCCGCCTGCAAGTCTGACAATCAGGCTAGTGTGATTACCTGAAATTAAGAACAAACACAAGCACAAATGACTTAAATGAGCTCAACTATAACATTAGGAGAGAGCAATTACTCAATGCGGGAATGACTACCCACATATTGTGATTTTATTGGAATTTTGTTGTGGATCCTGTGGCTCAAAAAAAAAAAAAAGTTGCTATTGCACTGAGCACTATATTTAGTTGTATTTATGGGAAACACAATGTAGACGATTTATCACCCACTCAGCTCATAAAAAGGGACTTGTTACAAAGCACAAAGTCCCCAAAGTATATTCTCTATATCAGTGTCAGTGTTTCTGAACTCCCTGAAACGCCTCCATTGTAGTCGTGAGTTTTCTTCCGGGAACGAACACATCCCAATATTCCTCATTTAAATAATTCCCGTCCAAGGCATATGCAGAATAAAGGGGCGGGGCCTGACTGAGTTGGTCAGTAGTGTGTTGAAACTCGTGGTTATGGTAAGGGGCGGGATATTCCTCAAAAACGCTCAAAGCGGTTGACCAATCACAACACACAATCCACTAATTGTGCTTTTCAGAAGGAGGGGCTTCAGACAGGAACTAAACAGAGCGTTACTGACAGACTGGGAAGAGAGGAGCTGCAACAATGGAGAATATGGGGGGGAAAAAATGTTTTTTGAACATTAATGCATGAAAACCTATTCTAGTAGGTTCTAGTAGCTTGAACATGTCCAATAATGACAGACAGGAAACAAAGAGCTGGCTGAAGTTCAGGAAGTAGTGTAGCTGTGCATAAAGCCCATTGACTTGGTGTGCTGATTGCAGGAATAGTTTACCATGTATTGTATATTGACAATCTATATGTGAATGGACAATACCAACACATCAAGTGTTCAACATGTTAATATTTTGACTGATAATAGAGAGCCATTGTTTGTTTTAAATTATTTCTTTATTGTGTAAGTTTGCATATTATAGCACATGTTAGATCTTACCTGTCTAAGCCAGTGTTTTGGAGGTGGGCTCTGGTAGTGGGCATAGCCAGAGCGTACCATTTTTCAAGATGGAGAGAGACATGAGTGCTACGAGGTGTTAAATGTTTGAGTTTGTGGTGGTATGTTTGTATTATGATTATTGCGTGTTAGAAATGAGTTCTTGAAAATTTGTTCTATTATTTAGGTGCCAATGTTTTGCTGTGGAATTCAGTGATGAGTGTTGGTTTGTCAATGGTTCGTCCCACTTGCGTTTGGCGGGAAAATTGTATATTTAAACCATTGTCTGAGCATGGTTGAGGGGGAATGTTGCATCCTGTGTATACTGTGCAAACGCTTGAACATGTCTGAGGTGAGACATGCTGAAATTGTGGATGTACCACTAGGCATTGTTTAGTGCCAGTTTTGCTGGCCACAAAATTATTATTATTACTTTTTTACTATGTTGACCTGCACTGGTAAGTTGCAATATGAACCAACATGAACCGTGGACAATTTCCATAAATATTTTATATTTATAAATAATTAAATTAAAAATGGTATAGATATTTAGTATATAAAGAAATTTATATTTTAACATTAATATATTTATACATTAATAATTCATAAATTAATATTAACCAAGATTAATATGAACGCATTGGATATTCTAATATTAGTGAACATGTTTACCGTACTGTAGAGTGCAAGTAAAACAATAAAAAATAAAAAAAAGAATTAAATTCTTGCATACTTGCATTTGAGAGATTTGCCACATGGTAAACGCTTGTTACAGGCTGAGAGCAGCTCCATGACTGATGAGTGAATGCACCGCCACTCTTACTGCATTCAGACGAGACTGACAGATTATTTACACACACTGAATGGACTGCAAACACACACCTGATTGATAGAAACCAAACTACATGAGAAGCGATTGGGCCTAGAACGCGTTCAGCCGGCAGCATCAGATCTAGAGGTTTTCCCACTTTCATTTTTATTCAGATCTAATCATCACTCTCCATTGATTCTGCATGTCATTAATTCTCACCATGTGTTTGCTCCCACCTCATAAACATTTTTATGAGGTAGGTGCAAATGCAAACAATGCATGCCATCTTTTTCTCACTTTTATTCTCCATTTATTCAGTTTTCCTCTCACTTATAAGCTCTTAGGCATCAATATTTCACTATAAAATGCTCCAGTGACACGAATAAAAGGCAGAATACCAAGAAATGTGTCATACAGTATGTATATAATATACATGTTGGTATATATGTAAAATGAATATATTTAAATATTATTAAAAAAATATATATAGAAAAAAATACAAAAATGTATAGAAGAAATTAACAACAAATTTGAATAAATAGTATTTTAAATGATAAAAAAATATAAATGTAATAGAATGCATATCGTGCTATTGGATAGGGAAAGTATGATTACGGCTTATGATTATTAGCCCTTGTTTTAAAGCAGATTCTAATGTCAATGCATTACATATTGAATGAAAACAAATTGAAATATTCTCAAGCAAAATATGTCAAAGCTGCACAAATCACTTAACTCTGGTGATTACATTACATAAATGTGCAATGTATCTCACAAATGTGTTTACATGCATATGATTGATAGATACACTGTCCTAAAGTTGATTGTGTGACGATGTAATTCTGTTCTCCCAGGATTTTAAGGAACGATTTAATGAAACATGGAGGCATGGGACATTAGGCAGCGTTCAGCAATTGATTTAACAGCTCGGTTCAATCAGCAGGGGTCTCAAACACAAACTACCTGGGGGCCGCTAGTCACATGATTTTCTCCATTGGGGGCCAGGTAAACAGTTACAACAAATACAACCACTGCAGAACAGCTGTTTTCAACATTGATAATATTTAGAAACATTTCTTGAGCAGCAAATCAGCATATTAGAATGATTTCTGAAGGATCATGTGACACTGAAGACTGGAGTAATGATCCTGAAAATTCAGCTTTGCTTCACAATAATAAGTTACATTTTAAAATAGAAAACCATTATTTCAACGTGTAATAATATTTAACTACGTTTTTATGGTATTTTTGATCAAATAAATGCAGCCTTGGTGAGCATAAAAGTCAGCTTTCAAAAACCATCCCGACCCCGAACTTTTGAATAGCAGTGTATAAGACTCAAGGTAAAAACATAAAGCAATAAGTTAAAACTGAGTGAACAAGAACGTTAAGAGTCAGTCAAGAACTTTTAATGCAAACATGGCTAAATAAAGTCCCACACATGAATATCACCTCACCACACAAAGAGTGTTTCAACTCACATGTGATGCTTGTTGATATCCAGAGCCAGTGCATAAGATTAATTTTCATGAGAATACACTGTAAAAAAGAACAGAAAGTGAAAACAGGCAGTCGTTATCACAGGTTAGGTGATTAAGATCACGCGCACGACGAAGGAGATACAATAGGAAACTTTAATTCAAAACTTAGACCAGAAAACAAATCACTAATAACAATATATAATGCAAGACAACAAACAGGGAGAAACATAGGGCTTAAATACACAGAACCGATCAGGGAAACGAGACACAGCTGGGGCAAATGAACTCAATGACAGTAACCATAGTAACTAACAAGATACAGCTGAACCTAATCAACTAATGAAGGAGGAGAAACTGAACAATGAACACAGAGGAAGTCCAAACAAGTCGTTACCTCATGAGCTATTCATACCATCCTTAAAAATGTGCTGAAAGGTTTATGGCAGTCAGGGTGATTAAAAATAATTCGACTATAAAACCAGACTTAGATGTTACCACCACATAAAGCATATTTGTAGGTTAGCTTATAACATAACTTTTTTTCTTTTTTTTTAATAAAATAATAACACCAAGATTCAATGTTGCATTCCTCAGGGTTTTAAGAGAAGACATAATTGGCTAAATTTGGCAGGCTAATAACTTCTTTAGAGATTTACTTACCCATATGATTTAACACAAAATACATTTCCAGAGACATTTCCTCTAACAGTAGAAATCCTGGCGTTTGAAGAAAATGAATTCTTAGATATTTTGACAGTCTTATGTTCCAGTGCAGCAATGGGTCACCAGCACTGATGACACAACAGATTTCATTTATTAATGAGCTGAAGAGAAATATCACCTGCCATTTCTGCTGAGCACAAGGTTTGAGAGAAATGCCAGCCAGAAAATGAATCAGCCTGCAGTGCATACACTGTCAGAAGATGCATATTTTTCCCATGCGCCTTTGAAAGGCCACTAAACACATCTACAAATAATTGGATCCATAAATAGCTCCTAATACAGGCTAGGTGACGGTTGAAATTAACGCCAATGGATCACAGCACTGATTATTTTTTATATATGAAGACAAGCCCCTGGGCAACAGTGCCCTGATAACCTGCAGCTGAGAAAAACATGCAGCTTTGTGATGAATGTTAAGCAATATCACATAAACAAGACAGTCTTTTTGTTGCGAATATTAGCAGACTGTGATTCAGCCGTACGCATGAGGAGCATTCAGTGAAAGTCACTAATCAAATCATATCAAATCAAATTTATTTATGTAGCACAATTCATACATCAGAGCAATTCAATGTGCTTTACAAAGAAAAGTAATAAAAAAAACTAATAAAAACATCGTAATAATAGTACAAGATACACACAGACACAAGAAAGATAAAAGAGATTTAAAAGATGTAAAAAATTCCTGTCAATTTACATGAAAATTGAACAGCAAAATGCTGTTTTCATGTAATAACTGTAAGTTACCGTTTTTTGCAATGCATTATGGGAAAACTTGGTTGCTTCAAATTGCGTGTTGACCAGCAACCATATGACACTATTATTTAAGAGTATAATACCATATTTTCCCATGCACATGTGAGTTTAGGAAGACATTTTAGTTAATCTGCATGAGGTCATTTTGCTGCTCTGCCTAGTATTATTTTATATGTAAACTACCTATTACATTTAAATATTTCATTTTAGACATCCAGTGATGTTTTTGCGATTTAAATCGGATGATGAAGCGACTTTGGACTTTGACCACAGGAACGTGAGCCCATTATGACTGTCATCACATCACATTCAAACGGGTAAGAAACTTTTATTCAACTTGCACATTTTCCTTAACTTTATCTGAGTAAAAAATTTGTGTGAAATGTTTTTTTCTTCTTCTTTTTTTCTTATGTGGTTAATTTTTTTTACGTGAGATTCAAACGGATAAATTCATGGGATAAAAAAGGCTTATAAGAAACTGTAAGGCTGAACAGTATAGCCAGGTTTAAGAGCTCAATCATAAGCACGTGAAAAAATAAATGCTTTTAACTTGGATTTAAAAAGCAACACATTTGGGGCGCATCTAAGATCTTCTGGTAGTTTGTTCCAGTCGTGTACAGCAGAGATGCTAAACGCAGCTTCTCCATGTTTTGCTCTAACTCTTTGCTCCACTAGCTGACCTGAGTTCATTGATCTAAGAGAGTCCTGCTTGGTTTATATTTTGCAAACATTTCAGAAATGTACTCAGGTCCTAAGCAATTCAGCGCTTTATAGACTAAAAGCATCACTTTAAAAACTATAACTGATTGGGAGCCTGTGTACATAAGAACCGGAGTGATGTGTCCTATTTTCCTAGTCCCGGTTAATAACGTTAATAATCTAGCAGCTATGGAAGCTTGTTTCCGCCACAGAATAAAACATTTTAAAAGATAATTGCGACTTTTTATCTCACAATTTACAGTTTACATCTCGCAATTCTGACTTTATTTATCAGAATTGCGAGATATAAAGTCAGAATTGCGTGAAATAAAGTCGCAATTGCGTCTTATAAAGTCACCTTTTTTCTCACAATTGCGACTTTATATCACGCAATTCTGACTTTATAACACATAATTGCGAGTTTATATCTCGCAATTCTGACATCTTTTCTCAGAATTGTGAGATATAAACTCACAATTGTGAGATAAAGTCCAATTACCAATGACCTCCTCATCGCTGCCGATTCTGGACATATCAGCATCCTCATTCTTCTAGATCTCTCGGCAGCCTTTGACACAGTTTCCCATACTATCCTTCTCAACCGTCTAGCTGAATGTGTTGGCCTCACCGGCTCAGCACTCTCCTGGTTCCAGTCATATCTCTTCAATAGGGAACAGTTCGTCACCTTTAGAGACTCCAGCTCCCCCCCGGCCACAGTCAAACAAGGTGTGCCTCAAGGCTCTGTGCTTGGACCCCTCCTTTTCACCATTTACATGCTCCCCCTCGGGCAGATAATACGTCTCAGTTTCCACTGTTATGCTGATGACACACAGCTGTATATCAGCACCAAACCATCCACTCAGCTTCCCCCACTGTCACTTGTTGACTGTCTGAATGAAATAAAAACCTGGATGTCATCGAACCTACTCAAGCTAAACAGCAGCAAAACAGAGCTAATGGTAGTGGCTCCCAAGCCGCTGCTCTTGAGGGTAGGTGATTTACTCCTCAAAGTGGATGGTTGCTCCATCTCTCCATCCCAAGAAGTCCGCAACCTTGGTGTCATTCTGGATTCCACCCTTTCCTTCCAGTCACATGTCAAACTCATTACCAAATCTGCCTTCTACCACCTTAAAAATATCTCCAGACTTCGACCTTTTCTCTCAGACTCTGTGGCAGAGTCACTCATTCATGCCTTCATCACCAGTCGTTTGGACTACTGTAATGGTGTCATGTATGGGGTACCTAGCAAGGTCCTGGACAAGCTACAATATGTCCAGAACTCGGCGGCCAGGGTTCTCACACACACTAGGTCGTGGCAGCACATCACCCCAATCCTCATTCAGCTTCACTGGCTCCCAGTCAAATTCCGCATCACCTACAAAATCCTCCTCTTCACCTATAAATCTCTCCATGCCACTGCCCCCCAGTACCTTCTGGACCTTCTTCATCCCTACATCCCCTCACGGAATCTACGGTCCATTGACAAGGGCCTGCTCTCTGTCCCCCACACCAGACTGCGGACTTTTGGGGACAGAGCATTCAGCGTCGCAGCCCCCACCCTCTGGAATTCCATCCCCTCAGACATCCGAAATGCCCCTTCTCTGGACACTTTCAAAAAACTTCTAAAAACCCACCTCTTTACAAAGGTGTTTAACCTTGAATGACTTTTCTTTTGTCTCTGCAGTTATGTGTAAAGCGTCCTTGGTTCCCGTGAAAGGCGCTATATAAATATGAGTTATTATTATTATTAATTCTAAGAAAAAAAAGACGGACTTTTATTTTATTTTTTATTACCTCAGAATAGGTTATATCTCACAATTCTGACTTTATAACACCCAATTGCGACTTTATATCATGCAATTCTGACTTTATATCTCCCAATTGCGTATTATAAAGTCAGAATTGTGAGATACATGCAATTCTGAGAAAAAAGTCAGAATTTCAAGTATATTTCTCGCAATTGCGACTTTATATCACGCAATTTTGACTTAATAACACACAATTGCGACTTTATATCACGCAATTCTGACTTTATAATCTGCAGTTGCGACTTTATATCACGTAGGCCTAATTCTGAGATAAAAAGTCAGAATTGTGAGATGTAAACTTGTGAGAAAAAAAGTCGCAATTGCCTGTTTTTATTTTTCACTCTGTGGCGGAAACAAGCTTCCATAAGCAGCAGCATTGTGAATGAGCTGCAGCTGCTTTACAGTCTTTTTCGGGAGTCCGGTTAATAGGCCATTACAGTAATCAACCCTAATAGAGATAAAAGCATGGATGAGCTTCTCTAGGTCTTTTTGAGGCACCAAGCCGTTGATTCTAGATATATTTTTCAAATGATAGAATGCTGTTTTGGTGACCGCTCTGATATGACTGTTAAATGTAAGATCTGAATATATCATAACACCAAGATTACGCACTTGATCCATGGTTTTAAAGGCCTGAGAATCTAATTCTTTAATAGTACTTGTTCTTTTATTTTTGTTACCAAACAAACACAATAACCTCAGTTTTATCTTGGTTTAGTTGTAAAAAATGTAGATTCATCCAGGTTTTTATTTGCTCCATACAGTGGCACAAAGAATCTATTGAACTGTTATCATCTGAATTAAGAGCCATACATATTTGAGTGTCATCAGCGTAACTGTAGTAATTAATGTTATTGTTCTGTAGAATCTGGCCTAAAGGTAACATAGAGATTAACTCAATATGTTGAGTCAATATACACTAGTAGCGTTTCGTTCATAAATAAATAAGTGCGTTTGAACGAATGGGATGCGTAAACGATTCAATTACTCACTCATAAAGATTGGTTTTGTTACTGAATTAGTCAGTGTGTTTAAACAAAACGACTGAATGAAAGAGTCAACAACTCATAAGGACAGCCACTTGTCACCACCTACTGACATATCGATGTAACTATCATGATTTTTTCCCCCAAACCAGTTTAATTGCAAATCCCGTCCATTTGTTTTAGCATTGTGTGTAGGCAATCTGTACCGTGATTGATATGACCAATGAAATCTTTAGAATATGTCGCGGGTCGAAGTTGGCTGGTTTTACCCTGGTAATCCAGAGTTCTCACGAGAGCACAAATTGAATTTGCTCAGCGAGTTACTCTGGTGTCTAGTAATGATGCTCATTAAATATGCCCCTCGATCTGAGCTGCACCAATCACATCGGGTTATCTGATATAGGCGGGCCAGAGGCGAGATGACAGCGCTGTGACGTCGAAGTGATTAGTAAACATTGCAAGATGGCTATGGATGAACACCAGTTGTTTGAAACGGCTTTGGCCGCTACAATGAACGAGTTAGACTTGGCTTTTTATCTAAAACAGGAACAGAAGACGCCTCTCGAATCGTTCCTTTGCAAGAAGGACGTTTTTGCTGTTTTGCCGACCGGATACGGTAAGAGTCTAATCTACCAGTTAGCTCCGCTGGTAGCTAAGTGTATGGGGCTTATTGTTGTGATTGGTCGTAGTGTTATCCAATTGCGTGCAGTGAGATTTTCAAATGCATGCTTGGTGCCGCCCCTCGAGCTGGGCGATTTTCATTAGTCGACGCCAGACCATTAATCTTTTAGATTTAGGTCTGGATTTCCAGGCTATAGGCTGGTTTAGGAACAAAACAAAATAAATCATGCATGCATGTATCCCGCAGAAAGAGTTGCAAAAACACAGATAAGCGGATTGGTAAACAGTGAAAGCAGCTCAGCCAATCAAATTACAGGACCAGAATTAACAGTTATAGCTTAATGTTCAAATTTATAGCTATCATCTCACATTTTACATTGTATAGCCCAACTACATCTGTATCCGTATGTATTTGAATGTTATTTCATTTGACCATGAAATATAAAACTGCATAACCATGTGTAACGCAGGTCTGCTGCATTAATCTGAGCCCATGGAGAGCCTTAAGTATCGGCTCGTGTATTTAAGAAACTAAAGAAGACTCAAGGGAACTCCGTAACCACAAATCACGGCATGTGGGTGTATCTTTAGTGGTCAGTGTACTTCAGTTTCACCTCACAGATTATATTACCCTTTAAAGCAGAGGATGTTCTCATTAGGAGAACAGCTTTATGACGTGAGATCTGTATTCCTGAGGTACATAACCGCAGTTCAATCTGTGGATGCTCAAGGACAAAGCCACTTTCAGAGGAAAACATGAAGCCACACAAGCTCAGAGCTGTGTGAATCCCTGAAAGGAAAACAGTGGGCATTTCTGTTCTGAGATATACGGGCTTGTTTGTGCATTACAGGTTCTTTGAGCTGGCTTTGCTGATGTGAATGATGTTGCACGCCGACTGATGTGAATCCAAACAAACATGCTGGCAAACGAATGCAAATCACAGCAATTTTTGGCCCTTATATACAGAATATCCATCAAATCATCATCCAGAGACTAGCAGAAATCACACATTATGTTTCCAGATGACAAATGACAGTAATTATCTACAATTTAATGGTCATTAATTTACTGATATTAGCTCAGTCTCTTGCCTTTTGGTTTTAATTTTTAATTAGAGGCGATTTTACTGCTAAGCACCAACTGATTTAATGCTTTATGTAACTGTAATACAGGTTTGGAACGACATGAGGACGAGTAAACGATAACAGAAGTTTAAATCTTTAGGTGAACTGTAATATTACGCAAGTAATGAGAGGCAGGGTGAAAGTGAAGGGTGCTATGGGAGGTTAAAAACGATATATTGCAATGGAAGTAGATGGTGAAGCTTAATCTGACAGGAGGGGAAAGAAGGTTGTGATAAACAACATGAGCGTAAACACAGAGAGAGAGTGGAGAAGGAGAGCTGATAGGATGCAAAAATAATAAATTCAGCAGCTTTGTAAATAATAAAAAGGAAAGACAACCACAACAGAGAGCCACATGGCACTTAAGACAGCTTACCGGAGCAGCTCGCCTCGGTCGGCTTGATCTCTGTATAAACATGAGTGTTATTACAGCACACGCTCATTATGAAGAGGGAAGGAGAGTCTCGGGAAGACAGAGGGTAGGGATAACTGCAGGACAGAACAGACAGCAGACGATGAGAAAGGGCAAAGGATACAAAGGCAGGGAGAACAGGGAGGATTCATAGTGCACATACAGTCACATAACAGCCAAATGCTGCTGGAAATAGCATGAAGAGAATTAAATGGGAGAGTGTAGATGCACTGATGGAGGGATTAAAAAAAAAACAGATGGTGGAGGGTAGCATATGTCCTCTTCATCTCCAGGTCTCTGTAGTTTTTTGTTATTTCTCGTGAGGTCTTCAAACGGAGGTTTAGAGAATCACCATGGATTTATTCTTCCGAGATAACCTTGATTTCGCTTTTATTCCGACAGCTGAAGAAGGTCAGGGTGGATCATAGGCTCGGGATGTTATTACCTGACCTGAGGTTTCCATTCTAGTAATACTGCCAAAGAAATCAAAGACATCTCCAGTGGGATGAAATTGTTTTGTACCCTACCATTTTTTTTTTTTTGTTAAACTTTGGAACACAAATGAAGATCTTTTTGATGAAATCTGAGAGCTTTCTATCCCTCGATTGACAGCTACGCAACTACCACTGACGCTTCAAAAAGTTCATAAAGAGGTCGTAAAACTAATCCATATGAATTGAGCAGTTTAGTCCAAATGTTCTGAAGAGACACGATCACTTATGACGAACGGATTGAATTTAGGCTTTTAAACATTCATCATCGCACACATCAGTTGTGGTAAACAGAAGCTCAAGCATGTTCGCTTGACGTGTGAGAAGAACCAATGAGGTTCATTCTCGTGTTACGCATCACGTTTGAAGTTCGGTTGAGCTTCTGTTTATATTCACTGATCAACTTTTAAATGTGAATAAAAGCCTAAATTAAATCTGTTAATCATATAAAGCGATCGAGTCTCTTCAGAAAATTTGGACTAAACGCTCCATTAATATGTATTAGTTTTACGATCTCTTTAGGAACTTTTTGAAGCATCAGTGGTAGTTGTGAAGCTGTCAATGGAGGGACAGAAATCTCTCAGATTTCATCATGAAGATCTTCATTTGTGTTTCCAAAGATGAACTAAAGTCTTACGGGTTTGGAACGACATGAGGATGAATAATTAAAGACAGAATAGAATTTTTTGGGTGAACTATCCCTTTAACATTAACTAAGACTAAGACTACTAAAGACTAGCATTAGAAGTATTGTTCATTCTTAATGTTAATTTCAACATTTACTACATTCAAAAGTTGCGTTTGTTAATAGTAGTTAATACACTGTGAACTAACATGAACTGTATTTTTATTAACTAACATTAACAAAAATGTATAAATGTTGTAAAAAAATATATATTTTAGTTAATACAGATTTTTTACAAATAAGACATTATTGTAAAGTGTTAAAATTTTGCCAAATGGAAAATAAAATGTGATTAATGTTTAACAAAGTCAGGTTTGTTTCGAAATGCTACTTGATAATCATAACAGAATGTATTTACAATCTAGAAAGCAAGCAGCATTTAATTGCTAATATAACTGGACAAATGTCACCGCTGCCCCGTCCTTGATCCTGTTCATAAGCAGAGTGAATTTAGCGCAAGAGAAGGTGAAACAGAAGAAAGGTGTTGTTATTGATCGGGGCAGTGTAACTGTACAGTCAGCAATATCTCAGGAGCCGAAGAACAGCAGCTCCATTCATCAGTTCAACACCAGACAGATTAAATACAAGAATACAGTATATATAGCTATTGCATTATGTACCTTGCAGTTTGTATAATTTGTGGTGAAGGGAAACACATACTGTAATGCACTGCGATGAGCTCTCTGAAATATAAAATAGTTGATTAATAATAATAATAACAATAAATATTTAATTAATAATTATATTGAATTAATTCATAATTATATTGAATTAATTCATAATTAATATGCAATTACTGATGAATACAATTAATATTAATTCTATTGAAATCAAATGTGAATTGAGTCTCCCATGTGAAATGCTATTTTTGTGGGCCAGAACTGATCTTTCGATATCAGTGACGTACAGTAAGGCGTTCCCTGACCGTTGTCTTATAAGCAGCCGTAGGCAGTTTGAAACAGAGCTCCAGAAAGACAGTGACATCTGCAATGCAGGTGCGCTCATGTGTTCACTGCAATACAACAGTCACAGTTCAGAGGACTTTCTAGTCAACAGTCAGAATACTGCAGAAAATAGCAGATTGTGACACTGGCATGGTTTAAGTTTGATATATCTTAATAAATACAATTGCACTTTTATACAATTTTAAACAATATCTCTCAATCTCTCTCTCTCTCTTTCTCTTTTTTAAAAAGCTACTTGATTTCCAAAGGAAGCTATTCCTTCACTCTTCCTCAATATCTCAATGACTGTAAAAAAGCAATAAAGCCGGACACTATAGTATACTTGCATGTGTTGAACTTTCAATTCATATTTCTGTCAAGTATGAAACCATCAGGAACATATTGTAAATATATATATATATTTCTAACCCCAACCTTTTGAACGGTATAGTGTGTGTGTGTGTGTGTGTGTGTGTGTGTGTGTGTGTGTGTGTGTGTGTGTGTGTGTGTGAGTATATATGACGAGTTCAGATGCAAAAGCCTCTAAGTACCATCTGAAATTTTCTTCTAGAATGATCATTTTTATCAAGCTTGTATATTTAAGTTCAGTAATTTCACTTAAATGGCAATGCAGATTACCTATTAATTGTCATTTAAGTGAAATTACTGAATATATATAAATATATATATATATATATATATATATATATATATATATATATATATATATATATATATACACTGTACAAAATTATATACGCAACACTTGTTTTTGCCCCCATTTATCATGAGTTGAACTCAAAGATCTAAGACTTTTTCTATGTACACAAAAGGCCTATTTCTTTCAAATGTTGTTCACAAATCTGTCTAAATCTGTGTTAGTGAGCACTTTTCCTTTGCCGTGATAATCCATCCACCTCACAGGTGTGGCATATCAAGATGCTTATTAGACAGCATGATTATTGCACAGGTGTGCCTTAGGCTGGCCACCATAAAAGGCCACTCTAAAATGTGCAGTTTTATCACACAGGACAATGCCACAGATGTCACATGTTTTGAGGGAGCGTGCGATTGGCATGCTGACAGCAGGAATGTCCACCAGAGCTGTTGCCCGTGAATTGAATGTTCATTTCTCTACCATAAGCCGTCTCCAAAGGTGTTTCAGAGTATTTGGCAGTACATCCAACCAGCCTCACAACCGCAGACCACGTGTAACCACACCAGCCCAGGACCTCCACATCCAGCATCTTCACCTCCAAGATCGTCTGAGACCAGCCACCCGGACAGCTGCTGCAACAATTGGTTTGCATAACCAAAGGTTTTGCATTTTATTGATGGCATTTTGAATGCACAGAGATACCGTGACGAGATCCTGAGGCCCATTGTTGTGCCATTCACCCACGACCATCACCTCATGTTGCAGGATGATAATGCACGGCCCCATGTTGCAAGGATCTGTGCACAAATCCTAGAAGCTGAAAACATCCCAGTTCTTGCATGGCCAGCATACTCACCGGACATGTCACCCACTGAGCATGTTTGGGATGCTCTGGATCGGCGTATACGACAGCGTGTTCCAGGTCCTGCCAATATCCAGCAACTTCGCACAGCCATTGAAGAGGAGTGGACCAACATTCCACAGGCCATTATCAACAACCTGATCAACTCTATGCAAAGGAGATGTTGCTCTGCGTGAGGCAAATGGTGGTCACACCAGGTACTGATACTTGAAAGCTCATGAAAAATGGGGGCAAAAAACAAAAGTGTTGTTTATAATTTTGTTCAGTATATGTGTGTGTGTGTGTGTGTGTGTGTGTGCGCGTGTGCGTGTGTCTCTATATGCTCTGTTGCCTTGAATCAGACTCACTGTGAACATCAGAAGCCTCTGAATCTGAACACAGTCAATCAAAGTGAGCCCTGAAACATCCCTTTACATGTGTAATCAGAGCCATGGAAAGTACCCATTATATGCACCTTATTTATGACACATTATATTGGCTTGATGTTGCATCTTAATCTCACAAAGACCTCACAGCTGCAGGAACAACTTGTGCGTCATTCAACAAAAGCATTGTGGCTTGAACAACACACCAATCACACACAGTGTTGACCTGGCAGACAGGAGAAGACACACACAGACACACTGATTTCCGCAAATACTGTAAGCAATTTTAAAGCACAACAAAATACTGGCAGTAAAGCGCAGACAAATGTGCTTTTAATGCATGAGTCACAGAGCAAATGATGATTTGTTGTTTCAATTCAAGATCTTGGAAATTATGAGCCTCTGCTCATCTATATGGGAAAGAAAAAAATCTATATGGGAGTTAAATCTACCCCTAATACGTCTTTTGGCAGGGCTAAAGCATGTGGTGTGTGACATCAAGACACATCTCTAGGGTGGAGACAGCAATGGTTTGCAGGGTGAGGTTTCCATGGCAACAGCAAAAGGGTCGACAGCTTTTGTACGTGTGTATGAGTATGTATGAGCAGGTTCAAAAGCATGTGACATTATATCGCCCAGTCAGTCAGTCAGTCAGTCAGTCAGTCATTAAAAGAAGCGACTGAAAGACTCATGTAAGAGCAAGCAAAAGAAATATGGATGAGGAAATTAAAAAAAAATAGTTTTAAAAATGTGACTCTTCTGTGCCAACTTACTTAATTAAAAATGCACTGAAACTATTAAAGATGCACTGAAAGAACGGAGGATCATCACTTTAGCTGTTCACCTGTTGTGCCAAATTATTAGTTTGTTGACCCCCCTCGTTGAAGTCAGTACCTTATTGCCTAATCCTAACCCCACCCCTAATCCTAACCCCTCCCCCACAACTAATCCTAAACCTACCAATGCTAAGGGGGTAATAATTTGGCGGGGGTCGATATTCGGCACAACACCCCAAGCTTGGCTTAAGACTCCATTTATTCCCAAGCAATTGATTTGTACAATTTATCAGCCCTAAAGATCTGGCATGTCCTTCAGCAATGTGCAATGTGTATCGCCCTGGGATCTGGATAAAAAAGATTTTTCTGTGAGGTTTGACGTTTTGAACCTCTTTCACCATTATAATCTTCACTGAATAAAGACATTCCTATGATAGTTTTATTAAGCAACTCTAAATTCATTTATAGCTCCTAGACAGTGGCACACGATTGTTAAATGGCGATTTTCTGTGAGCTATATTACTCCGTTACAAGTGAAAGTTGTAAAGACCTATTTGTACTTAAGTGAAAGTACAAAAGTACTCGTTTTTAAAAGTACTTAAGTATCAAAAGTAAAAAGTAAATGTCAATGCATTGTTTTATTATTGTTGCATTGTTTATGTAATACTTACAGTACCTTATGCCTCTGAATCTATGCCAGCCTACCCTCATATCAATATCACATTTATTTCTAGAACACAGTTCCAGTAGTGGGATTGAATGTGAGCTTGAATAAGTGCACTCAATAACATCCATAATGGTTTCGGACACCCAAATGGCTGTTCCCTCAAATAGTGCCCTATTTAAAGTTTTTTTTGGCTTTTAGTCTTAATATAAGCCCCTTAGTAACCCCTTAGTGTTATCTATAAGCTAGTGTCCAAAACAATGACAAAATTCACATTTAGAAGACCAAACCCAACGCTGAAAATGAAAATCAGGTTGATGTCAGAATCCAACGTCAGATTGACGTTAATCTCCAACGTTGGACAGACGTTGTATTGTGGTTGGAAATGAAAATCGGGTTAACGTCAGAAACCAACATCAGTCGGACGTTGGGTTCTGACATCAACCTGACTTTCATTTCCAACCAAAATCATCCCCTGATTGACGTTCCTGCTTTCTACTCAAGGACCTTGACAGAAATGTAGTGGAGTAAAAAGTACGATAAGTTAAAGTAAAAAGTTTCCAGAAAAAAGAATACTCAAGTAAAGTACAGATATTCCAAAAGTGTACACTTCATTTTCAACAAAATTATTATTTTTTTAATTGTGTTTTGGTTGTTCATTTACACGACTATGGCAATAAAACACAAATTCTTGTAAACAGGTTTCAAAGTTTTAAAAAATCGATACAGCTATCGTCTCCGTGTAAACTACAAAAACGTGAATCTGTGAAAACTGCGACGTCACACGCATGTGTTCAGACTAGATGCATGGTGTTTCTTTACAAAGTGACATCGCCAACTAGTGGCGTGGCAGGAATAACACAGCGTTCTTACGCGTTTTTGCAGATCCGTGTGAACGGGATCATTTTGACAATGTTGTCGTCTGTATGTGAAAAACACAAAAGAAAAATGTTTCTGTTTTTAGTACATCGTTGTCGTGTAAACGTGCTCTTAGTTAAACCGAAGCCAAAAATTAAAACAAGGGGAACGAAATAGTAGCTACAACATGGCCACGATTTAACTAAAAACGAGAACGCATTAAAAACAAGTCTTAATTTCCTATATTTTGCTTCTCAAGTAAATGCATCTAGTTTTAACAATGATATATTTTTTACTGCCAAACAAACACAAATTTTGCTTAATAATTTTTTTATTTTTTTTATAGCTGTCTCAGGAACTAATTTGCACCCCAGCAAAACGTACATTGCCTACATGCTTACACACTAAAACTATAAATGCAGGCTGTTACTGCTGAAGTAGAATAGGGCCTGTCTAAGAAGACGAGTGGAGTAACTCGAGGGTCACATTTCCTTTTAATCATGAACATTAAGCAATGAATCGGGCAGTTTTCTTAATGTGACTCAATATAGAATGGCAGCCAGCATTTCAACACATCTGAATGATAGCAGCCATTAAGCAATGACTCTGTGACCTAAACTGAGATAAAGAGGTTATTTTGTGAGGGAGGTCTTGGCAGCGAGGAAGAGGAGGTCAATCTTGTCCAGATTAAAGTGGAGGTGATGGTAAATGACAGTTGTCATTGATTCATGCTAATTAACCATAGATGAGTTTCGATTCCATTGCCAGGGCAGTATAACATGATAACAGAAACACTGAATGTCTCTCAGTCTGATGGCTATTGTGTCATAGATCAATTGAAGCAATGTTTTACAAGTCAACTCTGGGCTATATGTCGCTACGTCTAGTTGAGAAGTAATCACACAAACGTATTCTTGTTCTTTGTTTTTATTTGGTTTCAGGCGCCCTGGAATTTGAACAAATTAGGAAAAGCAGAGATCAGAGACTGTGCTATTACTATAGTCACCTTAATCAGGAGAGAGTTCAGCAATGGAATCTTGGAGCATTTTTAAGACATTCCCATTGGATTGCTAGGAAATGCCAGACAGCATTATCTCTCCAAACAGGAAAGGAAATCATCAAAGCCCATTCTTGAGTATTCAATCACTATAATAATGCAATGCTTGGAAGAATCTTGACATTTTTGTTTTGTGAACTAGTAAAAACCCACATGTCAATTTGAGAAATGTTGTCAAATCTGAATTGCAACATGATCAATATGAATTTATGAACTCATCTCTGGCATAGTAATTTCATTCTGCAGACAGATCAATTCAGAGGCTGTGCTCTGTATATTAAGCCATTAAAGTGATAGTTCACCCAAAAATTAAACTTATATTAATTACTCTTCCTCATGTCTTTCCAAACCGTAAGACTTTCGTTCATCTTCGGAACACAAATGAAGATTTTTTTTTAATGAATTCTGAGAATTTTCTGTCCCTCCATTGACAGCTACGCAACTACCACTGTGACGCTTCAAAAAGATAGTAAACTAAACACATCAAAAAGTAATCCATGTGACCAGTGATTTAACCTCAGTTTTATGAAACGACGCAAGTGCTTTGTGTGCAGAAAAAAACACAATTTACCACTTTTTTTACACTTTATTGTCCACGAAAGCACCAAGACTCGTGCATGTTATGTTGACACGAGAGCGGATGTTGTTACGTGAACACGTGATGGAGATTAATATTTTGTAAGTAAAGTGGTAAATCATATTTTTTAACTCGGTTAAACCACTGGTCGCATGGATTACTTTTGTTATGTGTTTAGTTTACTATCTTTTTAAAGCGTCACAGTGGTAGTTGCGTAGCTGTCAATGGAGGGACAGACAGCTCTCAGATTTTATCAAAAAGATCTTAATTTTGTTGATGAACGAAAGTATTACAGGTTTGGAACGACATGAGGGCGAGTAATTAATGACAGAATTTTCATTTTTGGGTGAACTATCCCTTTAACAGTCTGCAATAGAACAAACATATACACACAAAAAAGTTTACATTATGCATTCATCACTTGGTCCCTCTGTTTATGGCGGCTCTGTAATTGTCCATTCTGGACACCAATCTCTGTTTTTAATCTTTTTGGTTGGAGACATCACAATCTCAAAGTGTTTAAAGCTTTTGGGTTTTCAGGTTCAAATAACTCAAAAGAAAATACATGTTAAAGCATTGTTTTTCCTCGTTGGTTCTAGCCCTCAAACTCTAGTACTATTTTTTTTTTTCCTCTTTTTTTTCTAACCAGTGGGTCATAATCCAAACAGATGGCAGATTCACTCACTTAGGCCTATGTGTGCTATTTTGCGATTTGAAACCTTTGTAAAAGTGCACTTTAGTATCTGCACATTAACATAAGGGTGATTCGCACAAATTGTGTAGAGTATAAAGGCAAATAGACACTGCGAATCCCAAATCACATCTGTGCCGACCTGCTGCATTCGACCCACTGTTTTTTCCTAACAAACACTTTCACATTCTCCTTCGTCTGCTACAGAGAAATGAAAAATGAAAACAGGCGTTTATCAAAAAGCAATAACAATAATTAAAATATTAATAATAATAATAACATTACAAAAAATGAACATCTTTCCAAACCAAGGTAAGGTACCATGACAACTTTGTGAAAGAGAGTAGAAATAAAGTTCTACAAAAAGAACCAAATATTGTGTTTAAAATATGAGTCATCTAATGTTTCCCACTATACGAATCACGCTATCCAGCTACAAATCTAAACTTCTCCCAGTTTTCTGTCTCCAAATACTTCAGTTCTTTCAAATTCAACATAAGGATGGGAGTTTTAGTCTATGGAGGGACTGTTTGAACTGCAGTGATTGTGGGTAAACGTTTCACACTCATTGTGTTCAAAAGGTCAACCTGAGGTAGAGTAGAGCGCCTTTAGGAAAGCAGTTTTAAAGGATGATGCTCTTGGCTAGACCATCATAGAACATAATTTGCTTTCTGGATGCGTATCAGTGAAAAAGTCAAGTTCTTTGGTTCCATTCATATGTTACTGTATAGACATAGTTCCCATGACTCTTTTTGATTGGGCATCTTTGACCTCTACCGACCCCAGGTTTGACCTACTGTTAGCCAATCACAAAACACACATTAACATACATAAACCGTACACTCGTGTGTGTTCCTGTGCTAAGTGTTACAAAATATAAAGGTTACAAATGTTAAATATGAAAGAGGTATTTGGCATTATTATTCTTCTTCTACTATTTGGCAAGTTCAACTCTATTATCATAAAGAGGACACAAACGTTCCTTTTCTTATATCAACATATAAAATCTCCTTGAAAATATATCCCATTTTCATTTGGTTATTATTTCAATGTTAAAAGGTTTTCAAACAAAAATCTGACAGTTCAATGTCAAAAGAGGGAACGTGTGGAATTTGAATATTAAAGCTTATTATTCACTCTTAAAAATAAAGGTTCTTTATTAGCCTCTGTGAAGAACCTTAACATTCCCATTCCACTAAAGGTTCTTTATAGTAGGGAAAGGTTCTCTAGATTATTAAAATGTTCTTCATACTAAGAAAATAATGGTTATTTTAGGAACTCTTCTCTGAAAGGTTCTTCGAGGAACCAAAAATGGTTCTTCTATGGCATCGCTTTGTTTTTAAGAGTGTTGTTGCAGATATTTCTGTGAATAGGTTTGTTATTAACTAAGTGAATTTTATTGCAACGTCCCCTTTTAACATGAACTGCAAAAACGTCAACACAATGGCGTAGGACATGGGTACAAAGACAAATGAAAACCTTCAAAAATTGTACATCTTTGGATATCATAAAGCTTGGTTTTCATATCAAAAACATTTTTTGGATAATCTGCTGCCATGCCTGTTTGTTTGGGGAAGAGAGAATGCGGTGGTTTCTCAGTAAACCCAAAATCAACCATCATCTCGCAGCTCCTTCAAGCTCCCATGGCAACCGATTTGGCATCTGGAGAAAAGACCAGTTGGTTTGGCTGAAAAGAATCACTTTGGATAAACATCCTCTCGTTGCCATCGCATATTCCTTGGTGGGGGAAAGCAAAAGTAGCCTAAGCTTTTGGTTAAACGGGTATCCACATGGAAAGGCCCCAAAATATCCCAAGGGTCCATACTTTCCATGCAAAAACAAAACGAATCCCCCTCTTTTCCTGCTCTTTCATCATTTTCTTTGGAGTTTAGCAGCATCAGAGAGGAATCCTTCGGAATGGCTTGACAGGATCCAAATCATCATATCCAAAGCGTACGATGGATGGACGTGGGAAAGAATCGTATCAAAGGTGTTTTTGAAGCAATGGTTGTGTACACGTCTCTGGACGATGATGAGGTAGGGAGGGGTTCCCAGACAGCTTTTGTCTGCTAAGGCAATATTTGGAGCGGCTAAGGTCACACTCTCCATGGCAGTCGACCAGATGGGCACCTGAATGCTGGTTCTGGAGGCAGATGGCACAGGCACTGGCAGTGGGAAGAGTAGCGGGTATCTGGACATTTTTTGGCTGAGGTAGGCATGCTTTATCAGCAGGGACTAAAGTTAGCCCAAAATAACATTCTGAGGTAGCTATCTTTGGAGGTATACAGCTTTTGGTGGGTATTACAGAGGATAGGAGTAAGAATCCATCACCTTTATGGTTCCTCTGGGGTAGCCTGCCTCGAGGCATGTACGGTGAAACATATAACAATCAATTTATTTGAACTCACACAACCACAAGCGAAGGCAAAAGCAAGGCCACGTTATTAATCTTGGTATATATCCGAGCTAAGGCTAACAAATGGAACAAACCTCTGTTCCCTGTAATCATGTGAACTGAGAATATAGCTTGTTTTGTAAATCATGTAGTTCGTTAAATCTTATGTTCATCTTGTGTATATATTTTATTACCACCGGACGCATTGCAAAGGGAAGTTTTGGTTTTTAGCAGAAAGTCCTTTGGTAATAAAATACAAAGTGGTTTTGGTATCATTGTTTGTTTTGTTTTGCTTCCATTGTGTATTTATGCTCAGAAAGAGTGCCGTAAAAACTATTTGCAACTTAAAAACAGTGTACAGTATCTCCTAAGGCTATTATTTGGTGTTCTTGTGCGGACACGTCAGCATATAGATCTTAAAGTAGTGAAGCTTTGGTTTTTTAGGGAGGTAGCAAAGAAACAAATGGGACAGGCTAACTTAAACTCAATTACAGTAGAAAAACTCTATATGCATTTTTGTAGATACTTTACACCCTTCAACGGTAGCAGCAGTTTAGGTGACGGCCAGGACATGATAAATATGGATTAAAGGGGACTTTGTTGGGCAGGCTAGGCAGAGGAACCACAAAGAGCGAGATCACGGAGGCAGTGCTAGCCTGTGCCTGTGCCTGTGCCTGGCAGACTGGACGAGTGCTGCTCAATAAGAACCTGGCATTGGGTCTGGCGATCTATATTAGGAACCTGAAAAAGAGAAAACAGCTTTTAGTATGATATGCTACCTTTTTACGAAACCCTGACAAGCAGAGCGCAAGTTTCAATGGGAGATTTCCATTGCAGTGCACTCACTGAGACCCTGTTTACACTTGGAATTAAGATGCGTTTTGGTCGATCGGATCACAAGTAGACGAGGGAGACACATTCCCGTTTACATCTGGTGTTTTAATCCGTCTCTTATGCCCACTTTCAAACACTTCTGTCCTGATTTCTCCGAGGGGAGGGTCTAAATGTTTGGTTTTTTTCAGATCTTTTGATCTAATGGATAAAATAAGCTCACGCAATTTACATATGAACGCACCCAGAGACGACGGATAAACACACAGAGAGCATCAGCTTTCGTTTCTGCTCTGACAGCCGCAAGCAGGGGCGTCGGACTGGGGGTAAAACCAGTACTGATTACCAGGGCCCCAAAGGGGGAGAGGGCCCTTGAAAAGTCTGGAATATATTTTATTTTACCTGGATATTTTCATTTCCTTATTAAATTTCATAATAAATGTCAGATCAAATGTAAAGTTAGTGTATTGGCTGAATAATTGAATAGTTGATTGACTGACTACATTTTGTATATATAAAAGTAAAGACTATCTAAGGTCTCACGGTCCCACCCCTTGCTAATGCGCCAAATGGTTTAGTCCATCTGCACGCATTTTGTTTATGTTAGTTAGTTGAAATTAATAGGCTATAATATCTAAAATTGGCAATAATGGGCTAATCAGTGTCATAGGTAGCTTGGTAGCTCGTCGGTAGCAACATATCATGTCAACATTATATTTGTCAGATTTAGTAGAAGCAGATCTTAACATTGTGAAACACATGGCCGTCAGTTTCAGAAACTGTCACATCACGGAGTGTAGCAACAGACCTTTCATCCTCCTCTTTGGATTTGAGGAACATGGGGGCCCATCAGGACTGCCTATGCATAGGGCCCGGGATCTTGTGCTACGCCCCTGGCTGTAAGACCAGCCGAACACTGTGAGTGTGTGTTAGAAATCAGGAATGGTGAGAGAATATTGTTCTTGGTGCGTTTTTCCATCTTCAAACCAAACTTAGGTCTTCAGCCCAAAATGTTTAAAGCCTGTCTGGCTTTAGCCTTTAGCTAATGTTTACGCATTAGGTCATTAGGCGGAGAGTAGGTGGTTGTTTGTGTCTGTGTCACATTCGACCACATGGGCGTTTACACTACGAAAGCAATGCGGTCGAATGCGTTTTCAACTACATCTAGAAGTGGTCGAAAGAGGACAAGCTCAAGACGTTTTAGACCCCGTTTACTCCTGTATTTAGCATCGTCCACTTGTGATCCAATCGATCAAAACGCATCTAAATACCAGGTGTAAACAGGGCCTGAGATGCTAAAGCTAGCATCGTCCACTTGTGATCCAATCGATCAAAACGCATCTTAATACCAGGTGTAAACAGGGCCTGAGATGCTAAAGCTAGCATCGTCCACTTGTGATCCAATCGATCAAAACGCATCTTAATACCAGGTGTAAACAGGGCCTGAGATGCTAAAGCTAGAATCGTCCACTTGTGATCCGATCGATCAAAACACATCTTAATACCAGGTGTAAACAGGGAAAAATGCTAAAGCTAAGTATTGTTACTGATGATACAAACTCTGTTAACAGACAAGAAAAGGTGTAAAAGTGTTTTGGCAGTAAAACAATCTTCCTGCTGATGAAACTGGTGAGTCACATGCTGTAAAAATAGACAATCTGCAAAAATAGACAATCTGCTAAAGGCCGCTTATTCTCAGTTATAATGCAGTGAGAAGCCAGACCACAGATGACAGTCTTACCGGAGGAACTAATTCAATGCCTTGAGCAGGCCGTGTTACTCCCTCTTTTGGGATGCCATTGCTTTGAGAATGGTGTCCTCCATCTTCGCCCTGTGGCACAGACCAGCTGTCCTGAGTCCCTTTCCTACAGAGGAAACTGAGACAAAATTTAAATTCATTTATTAATGTATTTATATCATGTGTTTATTTAACTACAGTAGTGGCCAAAAGTGATGGCCGGCCAAGAACATCTTCATCCTTTATTCAAATATTATTATTATTTTTTTAAAGATTTTGTAAGCATATTGCTCGTTGTGCTTGGAGTCAATAGTTTTATTTGTGATGATACAATGAAACATGCCAAATTGTGCGACATTAAATTATTAAATTATGAACACATGCAAAAACAAGAGAGAACCAATGGAATTTTAATAACTGATTATGATGTAGTCAATGCATGCCTCTTCCTGTGAGCTATTTGTTTTTCTATGCATTTTTTGCAAAGTGAAATAAAACCTGTAGCTTTAGTTTGCCAAATAATTTTGTCAGATAAATACCTTAAACAAGTTTAGTGTTTTGTTCTTCCCTCATATTTAAAAATATAAAATATTTTTCTAATATTTTGAATGGAAATTGTAGAGTCATTAAAACACTCTCTCTCTCTCTCTCTCTCTCTCTCTCTCTCTCTCTCTCTCTCTCTCTCTCTCTCTCTCTCTCTCTCTTTGTCTCTCTGTCTCTCTCCTCTTTCTCTCTCTCTTTCTCTCTCTCTCTTTCTCTCTCTCTGTCTCTCTTTCTCTCTCTCTCTCTCTCTCTCTTTCTCTCTCTCTGTCTCTCTCTCTCTTTCTCTCTCTCTGTCTCTCTCTCTCTTTCTCTCTCTCTGTCTCTCTCTCTCTCTCTCTCTCTCTCTCTCTCATGCTTATTTTAATATGATTATATTTTACATTTGTGAAGTGAATTAATATTTGTAAAAAAAAATATTTGTAAAATTTGTGCATGTAGTTACATGACATCATCTAACCAAAAGCTCCATTACCTGCGCCGGTATCCGAACATGAGGAAGAGCACGCAGAAAATGATGCAGGCCATGCCGATGTGGATGCCAATCACAATACTGCTGACCGAGCTCTCCACACCCCTGCAGTTACAGTGAGTCTCCTCTCCTGAACCACAGAACATGATCATTATACAGTGCACTTAAAAATAATGAACAAACTTAGATGTGCCAAAGCAAACGCTGCTTTACCAGCTCTGGTTTTAGCACTAGTTCCGTCCTCAGCCAGTGACACCAGTTTCTTCGAACAGTCACTCTCTCCATTGCCGTTGTAGGCCACCAGTTTGACTTCATACACAGCGCCGGGGTCTATGGGGGAAAAATTAAATCAGTCAGTATCGCACACGCTGCAAATCAATCAAAGATACACATGCATTCGTGTCTAGGTCTAACACATATACATTGAGCTGGTTTTGTTGACTTTGCCACTATAGAGCTATTGATGGGGATTGAGGTCTGGTGTAAAAAAAACCTTTGTACGTGATGTCCGATCTTGCTTTCATCATCTCAATTTTCCCGAAACTCACACTTTTTCACGTAATAGTACTAGGATATATTCTTAGAGGAGTGTTTGTTCTCTAGCACTATATACTTCAGAACATTTCAACTATCACTGTACAAACATAATGGCTTCTTCAGAGGTGCTGAAACAGGTCATTTATACTGAATAGTGAAGCGAGAGAGTTTTCAGTATAAAACGTCAAAATAAGCAGGGCTAGATGGAATCTGATGGCTTTTTTGTGCTGATTATGTGGGAAAATTCTACAGGGAGGTGTAACAAAATAAGAATTGTATTGTACTAAAGTACAGATGACAATAAAGCTCTTGACTTGAAAAGTAGGCCTATTTATACACTTAAAACTGTTTTTTTATTTTTTTATTATTATTTTACTTTTTGGTGCCAAACAACCCAAAAAAGTGGTGATTCACATTTGTCAGGGACCCCCTTCCAAAAAATATAAAGGTATTTATAAATATACATTTTCAGTTAAAAAAAATAATTACACAAAGTGTATTATACTAATTAATTATAAAGACTAAATGAAATTGTACACATTTTATTTTATTTATTTATTTTGCTAAATTAAATAATTGCCTTTTTTTTCTTTCTTTTTTTCGTTATTATTAAAACAATAATAATTTAAAATGAACTATTTTATTTATAATACGATTTTATCTTTTATCTTTCTCCCCACTATCAGAGTAATGTTATATAAAACTGAAACACTTTCAGATTTTGTATTGCACTTTTCACACTAAATAAGGTTTACTTTGAAAGCCTTAAAACATGCTTTGCAATAAAAAAATTCAAAAATTTTCTGCAGATGCCAATTTGAAAACCTCTGACTTAATATATATTTAAAATTCATGAATGTAATTGCATTTGATAAGAAAACAGCTAACCGTACGGCGTCTGCAAATATATATTGCATCTATTATTGCATCAATATAGTTTACACAAACAGAAACCGCTTTCCCTCACCGAGATGAGAGAAGATGTGAGCGTTAACATGGTATTGCAACTGAATCGGCCCCAGGATCTCTCCATGAGGAACCCTGCGGTATGACAGTCGGAAACCCTCCGTTTTCCCAGGCTTACTGGGCAGCTCCCATAGCACCTGGACTGCTGTGCTGTTTATTGCTTTGGTGAAAAATGTAGGTGGACTGGGCACTAGATGGGACATAGAGAAAGAAAAACCATTATAATCAGCTCAGAGGAATAAGGAACACTGTCAAAGTTAATTCTGTTGAAGCAAAAAAAACATAAGGCGGGTGGGCAAAAGGGAGGCCATGCTCGAACATCTGTGACAAAACAGGGGAAGGACATATGTGTGGACAGCTGACGTGGCTCAGAGAAGAGACAGCAGGGGAGATGGAGGAAGAGTTTGAAATTGTAGTGACCTAAGCAAAACATGAACCAAACAGCGGAGAGTGTGTAGCTACATACCGCCCCCTAGTGTTGTGGAAACGACAGCGCTGGAGCGTTCACTGGCACCCAGAGGAGAGTAGGCCTTCAGGTAGATGGAGTAGGTGGTCGCAGGTTCAAGGTTTGTGAGGTCATGCTGAAATGTTGTCTTACTCACTGCCTCCTGTAGTTCTTTACTCTCAGGCTCTGAAAACAAAAGTGCTATGCATTAGGAGTGGTGGTAAATTAAGCTCGATCTGCTGTGACGTCACAATCATGTTGCATTGTGGTTTATGGATCTGCCTCAAAATCGAGGGGTCGAGGGTCTGTCCATTTAAACTTTCTTCGCCAACTTGATGCAACTTGAAGTTGAATGCACTTCAAAATGAGCGCCGGGGGACATGGCTAGGGATGTTTGCGAATGTTTTGTCTGAAGTGGAGTTAAGCACAGCCCAGACTCCAGAGGCACTTACCGCCATACTTGCGGATGTGCAGCACGTATCCGATGATCCCGTCTGTGATTTCAGCCGGCGGCTGTGTCCAGGAGAGCTGCAGGGTGGTTTTAGACAGGGCCGTGGCTTTCAGGTCCTGAGGGGAGTCGGGCAGCTCTTTGGACAGGGAAACAGCCAGACGAGCGCTGGCCTGGTTAGTGCCGGCAGAGTTCTCAGCGATGCACTGGTATATGGCCTCGTCCTCTGATGTGATGCGAGTCACGGCCAGGGTGCTAAAAACATTCAAAATAATTTAAGATGTTGTGACCTTTGTTAACATTTACAGATATTGCACGTTACGATTTGGATGAGAGAATATAAAACAGGTGAACACTGACATCTAGTGGACAGAAGTTGGTAATGACACCAGATATTTTCAAAGGTAAATGGACCCTTTTTATATTTCTGGGGTTCTCAGAAGCTGAAGTCGTCATAGTTCGGTAAACTTCTATAGTAGTGAATGGGAGATGACTGTAGATATACTTTTTGTATTCCCATTTGCTCCAATAGCAAAAAAAAAAATAAAAAATAATTTTCAAAAGAGGGAAAAAATATCTATTTATTTATTACGTTGGTCAGAAGAGAGAAAGATGTCATATTTGCCTTTTGTATTAGAAACACCACCGCAGCAGTTATTTAATGCCAAAGTTACATTAACATAACGTGAAATATAGCATTACATTTTTTAAACATGAAAATATTAGAAATATTTACTCGATTTGCAATGTTGATTACTGTGGAAACGAGTCATCGCAGTCTGTGAAAAGGGTCCATAAAGCAGCTAAAATATTGTTTTTATATTTTCTTACAAAAAAAGAAGAAAATAAAATTAGAAAAACAAAAACAACAATAAATAAAAAAATCTAAATAGGCACCTAAACATATAAATAAAAAAACTTTTTTTTGTGTGTGTAATTTGTGTGTTTATAGTATAGGCATGTGTAATTCTGAAGGTTTTATGGGTAAGTGTAATTTTGTGTATTCCTGTTGCAATTTGTGAGTCTCCGAACTGTGCGTACCTGTTATTGTTGGTGAGTTTGACATTGTCACCAGGCGTGAGGATCTTCCCGTTCTTCAGCCAGATGATATGAGGTTCAGGAACACCCTGAGCCACACAAGTGAACACTGCACTGCCCCCTGCTGTCTTGGACACAGACTGCGGCCACTGCAGGAACTCGGGAGGAGCTGCGAGACAGACAGGGAACAACAGGGTTACTGTTAAAGTTCACTAGAGCTAAAACAGTGACACCTTACAATAAGGTTACATTAGTTAACATTAGTTAAACTGCACTTCTACAGCATTTATTAATCTTTTCAACATTTACTAATACATTATTAAAATGAAATGTTGTATTTGTTAACATTAGTTAATGCACTGTAACATGAACAACGTATTTTTTATTAACTAACGTTAACAAAGATTAACAAACACAGTAACAAATGTATCGTTCATGGTTAGTTTTTGTTAGTTAATACATTAACTAATGTTAACAAATGACACTTTATTGTAAAGTGTTAACAATAATACTAAAGCCATTACTTGAAATAAAATAAATGTTAACTTTTAAAAATAAAATATTAAAAAACTTTAATATAAAACTAAAAAACATTTCTCATTTGCACTTAGTCTAACTTGATTTACTAAAATAACTAAAACTAAACTGAAATAAAAATAATTAAAAACTATATAGACATATTTAAAAAAGAAACCTAATAAACATTCCAAAAACACAACAAAATTGCTAAAACTTTAACAAAAATTAAAATGAAAGGTAAAATATAAAAATTAAAACTATAATAGTAGCCAACTATACCAAAATAAAAAAACAAAGACATTTATTTATTTAACCAATTTAATAATGTAATTAGTAACACTTTCCAATAAGGTCCATTAGTTAACTTTAGTAAATGCATTAAGCATTATCATTATTATAAACGTATTATAATTCAGTATTTATTAATGTTATTAATAAAAATAAAACTGTTCATTGTTATTTCGTTATTCAGATCCATTAAATAAAATAAACACATACAAATTTAGATTTTAATAAAGTATTAGTAAATGTTGAAATTAACATTAAGATTAATAAATGCTTTAAAAGTATTTTTCACTCCTTAGTTCATGTTAATGAATACAAATAACTAATGTTAACAAATGAACCTTATCGTAAAGTGTTACAATGTAATTACATCAAAACCAAGACAATGATATGAATAGCTTTAAAATGCGTCTGTTTTGATCTAAAATAAAAATAAAATTTCAGTTATTTTTGAAAATATTACAAATATTGAATGTGAAAATATTATATTAAAATATGACAAAATATTGAATGTGAAAATATTATATTAAAATATTACAAAATATTGAATGTGAAAATATTATATTAAAATATTAAAAAATATTGAATGTGAAAATATTACGCAGCACACACAGTATGATACAGAGACAAAGCTAATTTCAAATGATACATTTGTTTATCATCAAGACATTAATATTTTACCAGTATATGGCCCTTATAAAATGCACTCAATTCAAAAATCAGATCTTGAACTTAAACTCTAGTTTTTCTGCTCTCTGTCTTCCAGATGCGGGTTCATCGTTCCGCTTGACACCTCTTCAATGTCCGCACAATGGCCATGCATATATGTAGAGCTCTCCAGACCCCAGGACTATGCATCTCATTGATCTACTGACACCCACCACAACCAAACCCCCCCAGACCGAACCCCTTCTCCCTGGGAAGAGGGTCCGAAGTGGTCTGTGGAGGTGTGGAGGGTCAGAGGTCAAAGGGAACCCTATTTCAATAGAGAGCTATTAATCAGGCACCGATCTTTAAAACAGCGAAGCTCCCCCTTCAAAAGAGGTCAACATTTTTAAAACCGTTGGACAAAAATATAGATTTGGCAGATCAATATGAGCCGCACAGAAGATGTTTAATTGGGTTTCACAGCTGATTGTTGTTTTTCATCATTGTGCCCCGAATAATATCGAAAACGGAATTAAAAATGAAAAGATTTCTTTTGAAATCTACTTCAGAATCAATTGATAAGGAAAGTAAGTTCACTTAAACTTGAGCAAAAGAGCAAAAGTATACTTTTGAAAAGATATGGGCACCTCAAAAAAAAAAAAGAATATAATATAAAACAAATGAATTACTTTTTTTATATAAATCTCCCTCCTTTTTATTTAATTATTTAATTGATTTATTTATCATTATTATTAGTAGTAGTATTTTTTTTTTTCATTTGATGTTTAAATGATAGTATATGTTTATATATACTTGAATATATAGCCTATATAAAAAATATTTATGGTTTTTATATATATATATATATTTTTTTTTTTTTTTTTTTTACAGGCACAAAAAAAAATACTTAAAATGCAAAACTGATGTGAGAATATCATAACAAGACATCAAACACTACTATAAAAACATAAAATTCATCATATATTTCCTCGTAGGCCTGAAATGAAAAATGCAGCCTTTAAAAACACTTCATTGGTTCTGCTTAGACATTAGGGTCAAAGTGAGAGGCGGGAGGGGCAGGAGGGGCAGGAGGGGCTGGAGGGGCGGGAGGGGCAGGAGGGGCTGGAGGGGCGGGAGGGGCAGGAGGGGCTGGAGGGGCTGGAGGGGCTGGAGGGGTGTGTTTAATGAAACTATAGCAGGGCACAATAGGACAGAGGTCACTTCAGACCTCCAGACGCAATCTGAATGAACAGCGGTGTGTGTGTGTGTGTGTGTGTGTGTGTGTGTGTGTGTGTGTGTGTGTGTGTGTGTGTCATTCATCAGCCACGTCATTGTGGTTCTCCTCTCTCCCAAGAAGCACTTCACACTTGAACCTGAGTAGAACTGTTGATGAATAGACATCCTTGAATAGAAATGTTTTAAACTGAGGACGGACTAAATAAAGGCCTTGAGAGGGATCCGATACATGCTGCATCTGTCCAGCTCATATACACAACTGGACAACATTTTGAAATATAGATTAATATATAACTATTTATTTTATTTTTTTAAATGTGATTTATTCTTGTGATGCAAAGCTGAATGCTCAGCATCATTACTCCAGTCTTCAGTGTCACATGATCCTTCAGAAATCATTCTAATATGATCATTTGCTGCTCAATTATTATCAATAAATGGTGCGCAAGTATTAAGAATAGTTCTTATTATTATCAATGTTTAAAACAATTTTTGATGCTTGATATTTTTGTGGAAACCGTGATACTTTTGATCGATTTAATGCATCCTTGCTGAATAAGAGTATTAATGTCTTTTATTTTATTTTATTTTTATCGTACCTACCCTAAACTTTTGAAATGCAGTGTATCACAGTTTCCACAAAAATATGAAGCAGCAAAACTTTTTTTTCATAATAATAAGAAATATTATTTTATCCAGAAAACTGTTATTTTAAAGTGTAATAATATTACGCAATATTACAGTTTTTACTGATTTTTTTTATTTTGATTTTTTTAATGCAAAAAAGTGACTTCAAACTTTTGACTGATAGTGTATAATTACACTATTGTAACTTTGAGCAGATAAGACTTATTATTAGCCCTGATTTCCAAAAATGATGGGAAATCAAAGCTACTTTGCACCATGTTATTATAAACATGTTTAGCTGTGAAACTTATTCTTTTAGCAAAAGGTTTTCACATTATAACACGTGTGTAAGGAATAACGAAAACCGCTCTTGTTCGATTTCCGTCAGGCTAAAGCATTTATACGGCATCTTAAAAAGACGAATTAGTATCAAACTTCTTAATTACATGTAAACGAACAATAAAAGTCAGCTATCGAGCTCACGCACACATAAAACACATGCACATGTCGATATGTGACTGATTCAGATGGATTTATAATTTGATGACATGCAATTTCCCTTGCCTGCAAAGAGGAAGCAATCAGAGTACAATTAAATAGCAGCATCAGCTTTTGGTGGTCTGTCTTTCCCTCTAACAACTAACCAGCTGCGTCTTTACAACCAGGGCCGACTGACAGCATCAGTGGCCAATCCATCTCATGTATCGATCAGTTGTTCTTTTAGCAGGTTCTCAGATCCCGACCTTGAATCTGATCAGTTGGCTATTCCTCCTCATTCATTTCATTCTGTTGTGTGACTTATGCAATCAATTAATATTGTTGAAAAAAAATGCCTATTGATGTGTAATACTTTCATACGCATAACAAAATGAACAAATTCTTGAGAGCAATCACTGGATTTCAAGCCACGATGTAATGACTAGCTCCATGTTCAATATGAATGGCTATTTTTGCACTTGCTATGATGTGTACTAGGTTAACTTTAACTTAAAAAACACTTCAGCTGAACTAGTCAACACCCTTTCATTTTGTCATATTAAAAATAACCCAGGGTGAAGACAATGGAAGGGGTTCCCTCGATACCGTCATGAACTTCGTCACCCGCTGCCTGACCACCAGCTGGGAAGAGAACAACTGCCCTCATAATGCTATGGAAACAGTGGGGGAGGGTCATGAAGGACCATCGCCCGTCCTCATTTGAGGACCATCCATTCTGCTTGCCCCGCCCTCACTGCTTCATCACCTGTCTGTCAGAGGAGACTCCGCCCCCTCCGCTGGCTCTCCACTAAGAGCTTCCTAGGCCAATGTCAAAGGTGAGAAATGAGAGGCCAGAGGTGAGAGGGGATACCTCACCCCTCCCAAAACACACACACACACACACACACACTAGGAAAACTGCTCTTTGCCTGTCTATCTACCCTTTTGTTCTCTATTGTCCACATCTTGGCCCAGCATCTGTCTCAACCTTCACGGGTGTGTGAAAGTGCAGACCTCACTTCCACAATGAGCTGAGAGTCTGGAGGACAACAACCTTTCAGAAATAGACCTGAACTTGACTAGGATGTGCTACACTGTAAAAAAAATTCTGTAGTTTTGCAGCTGTTTGCCAGTAACTTACTGTAGATTTAAATCAATGTTATTTACTGGCAACAGTTTGCTCAAAGTTAAATGAACATTAAACATTAACAAGTCTTTGTCTTTACAGAATAAAACTATAAAATAACAACCTAATGCAAAGCATTCTACAATACATTTTACAAGTTGTTGCTCATTGTCAGTTGTGTTAATGGTAACAAATTGAACCGTATTGATGGTTGAACAAATTTAACCTTGTTGTTAATAAAGCATTTTTGAGCAATTCCTTGGCATGTAATTTAATTTCTCTTTCTCGTTACTCTAAATTTCAATTTGCATCACTGATCCGACTTACTTCACGAGGCTTTTCTCAGGGTGTGTTGGGAAGGTTTTTGGTTTCCATTTTGGCGAAAATAACCGAACCTAATCTCTTTGTTCCCATCTTACACAAAAAGTGGATCAATAAATGAATCAATACATTCAACATTACCTCCCCCAAATGGCTTCACTGCCAATTCTGTTGTAAAAGACTGATAGGGGTGAATATTGATTGATCAGGCTTAAGCTGGACATTTGGGTCACAGATCGAGAAAGCACACCTGGGTGCAATTTAACAAATGCACAAGAGTACAAGAGGATAATCTACATTATCTCAAGCGCAGATATTCAGTGCTTTGATTATGTTTTTCTGTCTCCTGGCCATCTAAGATGTTAAAAGACATTATTATGCTTATGTTCAGATGAATAAAGAAGCATAGATCTTCACAGCTACTGACTGTCTGTGTGGTATTAAATATGACTTTTGTATTTGACTCTCTCATGGATGATTTACCCATTTGTTCTCATGTTGTTTATTCCTAAAGACCCCCAGTGTGCAGCTACTTTGAAGATAGCCAATAAGATGAGCATATATATACCTCAGGGATATATGATCAGGTTGAATGTATGGACAGTAGCTGGGTGATGGATGAGCTTTGTCATTGGGGTGCTGAAGGGGGGATATCTCCTAACAGCTGACTTCATTACACAAGCTATTCCTCTCAAGCCCAGCTGGACAGCACCAGCAGGAACGTAATTACCATAATGATAGTCAGAGTCCCACACTATCAGACCCAGAACAGAGATCGAGTGAGAAAAAATAACAAAAAGAGCAGAGAGAAGGGAGGGCCTGAATATTGACTTCTCCTGCTGTGCTGACCAGTCAGCTTACAAGGGTCATGTTCAAAACCAATTCTGCTTGACGCCTGGTCATCATAGCACTCAACAAACACTTCATACTTTCATTATACACACACAAAAGATCACATGCTTGCTATGTTGTGCTCAGTGAAGTGTGCAAATAATAAAATGACTGTAATAGTGGTGCTTTGTGAACTTGTGTCACAACAAATCAGGATTAAGCGGTGTGGGGGTCAGCTATTACTTCCCTTATGAGTTTGGATCATTTATGAAATTCTGAAGCTTAAACATATACTTCTGTGATTTAACACACTACCGTTTTATAATAAATTATTATCAAGGACGCATTAAACTGATCAAACGTGACAGTAAAGAGATTTATAATGTTACAAAAGATTTCAAATCCTGTTCTTTTAAACTTTCTTTTCATCACAGTTTCCACATAAATATGAACTATTTTTTCAACATTGATAATAATAAGAATTGTTTCACCAAATCAACATATTAGAATGATTTCTGAAGGATCATGTGACACTGATGACTTTGTAATCACGTGAATAAATGACATATTAAAATATATTAACATAGAAAACAGTTATTTTTAAATTGTAAGGTAATACTTTTTTTCCATGGTCCACGTTAAACATTCTACCAACTATAAGTAACTGCAACTACATGTCAACTAGCAGTCATTAGAGTATTAGTAGACTGTCTGCTTAGTATCTGCTAACTTTTTATTTTAATGCTCCAAAAAAGACATTCTACTGACTAGAAGAAACTTTGCAACTACGTCAACTTATTCTACTAACCCAAACCCTAACCTAACAGTCTAACCTAATACTCTAATGAGAGTTAGTTGACATGTAGTTTCAGAGTTACTTATAGTTAGTAGAATAGACTTTCAAAAACATTTTACCAACCCTAAACTTTTGAACAGTAGGCACTGTAAATGATCTTTAATCTGGCATAAAAATGCCAAAATGAAGAAAAATAATAAAAAGGATTTGAAGCCTGAGTGGAAGATGAGTAATATTTGTCACAAAATAATATCTTTGGATTTCTATTAGAAATCCAGTAAGGTTACCTTGCACGACCAGCCTGCCCAGAGCGGTACGCCTCATCCTGGTGCCGGGCCGGTTGGCAGCACACACATATACTCCAGAGTGCTGAAGGGAGACATCTGAGATCATCAGGTTCCCCGTGCCCAGCACCTGTATGCCCTCCACTCCGATCGATCGGCCATCTGATGGAAGTGGATCATGAGAAGGAAATTAATTACGAGGAGAACAGAACTAGAGAACAACTAAGGGTGCGTTCACACTTGTAGTTCATTTCTCTTGGTTCTTTTGGTCTGGACCAAAAGAGAAAAAGATACATTTAGCCCTGGTTCGCTTAGCATTCACACTGTCCAAATCTACAAAACAAAACCGTATATTTTGCGACGGAACTTATTGAACATCCAAAACAATGCTGTGCTGGACTAAATGAACTGAACTGTAATGGACAGCATCGGGACTGTGACGAGAAGAACCAGGTATTCTTGAGCATTCTGTCCTTTTTAGGGTCACATCTTAACCTGTTTTGGATTTGTTTACATGTCTTTGGTTCGTGTTGCGTTCATATTTCAGTCGAACTGAAGAGTTTGACTGGAAGAGGAAAGAGACCAACCTTTTCAGGGGTCTCAGCCCGCTTGTTTGGTGTCACCAGGGTCCAGATGACCACTGTTGTGCCTGAACGTGTTCATTGAACGATAGTTCATGAACTCATTCATATTTTGGGCGGAACGTGAACTGAACGTACCGTAATACTGCCTGATGAACGTTACTGTGAACTCGTTCATTCTGGTGTCTGTGAACGGCACGCTCTCACTTTAACTTCGTTCAATAGGATGCCAGATTTCTATAGAGCCTTCCAGGCGAAAACACGGCGAAAACACACCGTAAACAGGCCTTAATATGTAGCGGAAAAAACACCCAATCTGGCAACACCAGCCACCAGTGTCGCGCCGCCGCATGCGTAATCAAAACAAAAAGAAGCATGGAGGCGTCGTATGATCATTTAAATGAGTTTGATGACAAGGTCGGTGAGGATGGGAAAGTCTTACATTTCTGTGCAAACTTTGAAAGGAAAAGAAAATTTGCACTTGTTGAACCTGCCTGGTATATTTTTCCAGGATTCCACACTGTAAAAAATCCAACTTACGTTTTGTATGACAAATTCAGTTTTTAAAGTTTATTCAACTATTTAACATGAAAAAAGTTGAGAAAAGTTGAGATAACTCAAACACGTAAGTTGAGAGAACTCAAAAATGTCCTGCAGCTGGTTGCCTTAAACTTTTAAGTTTTCTCAACATTAAAAAAGACCATTCAAGCAGCACGTTTTCCCTCATGTTAAAACTGATAAAATAATTGTGGTCTGTGGTTCTAAATGGGCTGTGGCAATAATTTTGAAAAATAATAGCTTGTAGCAACATATGGAAAAAAAGACTGTGTGCTAATAAAATAATAGCTTGTAGCAACATATGGAAAAAAAGACTGTGTGCTAATAAAATAATAGCTTGTAGCAACATATGGAAAAAAAAATCATTTTTGGAACTGTGAACTTAGTTCAAAATTTTGAAGTATGAACTATGAACCGAACTAGTTCATTTAAAAATTTGTGAACTGAACTTTGAAATAGTTAATGTAGAAAGTGAACTTTCCCAACACTGCGGATGACAGCGTTCACACTTATTCAAATGAACCACACTAACAGAGCAATCACACCAAGGTTCGTTTTAATCGAACCAAACCTGCCAAGTGCGAACACACCCAGTTATCCTTGGACAGTTCAAGTATGAGGATACCTACCAAGTCTACTCCAAGACACAATCGGGCGAGGGTTTCCGGTGGCGATACACTCCAGGATGGCGGTCTGATGGACGGTAATGGTGAGGTTCTGTGGGCCGGACAGGATGAACGGTTCCTTATAGGTGCGAGGGACACCTCCTATAGCGTAGAAGAACAAATAAAGAGATGATAATATTAGGATGACATTTGACATCATGACATTCGAGGTAATCAATGTTCTTGGTTGTGTCCTTCATCAAACCACATGTTCAATACAAACATAATTTAGGCCTTATTTACTAAATGAACAGAGTTTAAGGTTAAGGTTATGTACATCTGGGGTGTTTGTCAGATCAAGGTTGAGTACTGACCGGTTACGTTCAGATAGGCTTCGTGGCTGTAGCGGGTGTTGGCGATATTGGTGGCGACACAGCGGTAGACGCCAGCGTCTGCTTTCTTAACTCCTGTAATCTGCAGAATACCCATTGGGAGAAGTGTGTACCTGTGGAGAAAGAGTAACACGAATGAGCAATTGTGAGGAACAAAATAAAGAAAGACTGTTTGCTGGGACCATGTTACCTGTCATCAGAGGTTCCAAGCACAACACGGTCCTTCTCCCAAGTGATGTTGGCCTCGGGAATGCCATTGACCTGACACTGGAAACGTGCAACACCTCCCTCATCTACTGACATGGACTCTGGGTGAGTATGGAATTTAGGGAGAGCTGTGGGACGAAGAGAATTGAGTGAGATTGGTAATAATAATCCATATAATAAATATAAATAATAATTAATATCAGTTGAGTGAGATATGTTCTGCTGTATATTCTTTTGAACGTTCTATTCATCGAAAGAATCCTGATAAACGTGTATCACAATTTACACAAAAATATTAAGCAGCACAACTTAACATATAACATTGATAATAATAATCAGAAATGTTTCTTGAGCAGCAAATCACCATATTAGAATGATTTCTGAAGGATCATGTGACACTGAAGAGAAGAAATAATGCTAAAATCTAGCTTTGCATCACAAAAATAACATATTTTTTAAAATATAGTAAGATAAAATAAAAATACTTCACAATATTTGTTTTTACTGTATTTTTGATCAAATAGAGACTTCCTTAAAAACATTTACAGAAATATACATTTAATCTTATATATAATTTTATTTACATAATTGTATTAAATATTAAGCATAAATGTGACAAAACTGTGAGGTTTCAGGGTATATTCTCTTCATGATTTTGCGTGTCGAGTTTTGAAGATATTTGTATATAACATTTGATTATTTTTCCTATATATTTCCAAAAAATAAATAAAAAAATAAACAAATGTATTTATTAAAAGATTATTTTGTGGTATAACAATTATTCTGGTATAGCATTTTAATTTACAGTCCCGTTTTGCATGTACATACTATAAATTATTGTAGTAATTACAATAACTTGGTACTAGTCCAGAACCTACCCTTAAACCTAATCTTAACCCATGTATTTACCTTATATTACTCAGTACTTTCTTAGTAAGTACACTATAAGCACATTGCAAGTGCACATACTGTAAAAAATTATTCTTACTTTCACATATGTGAAGTTACCATGATAACTTGACATTAGCATCTAAAATGTTGATTTTCATTGGGGATGTAGGATGAGGGGCCAAGAGCGTTGTGGTCTAAATAGCCTGGTCATTCATATAATCAATAGGCAGGGGTGTTAGAAGAAGGGCCTCCCAATGAGAGTTCATTGCCATGGTAACGTCGTACCTTCCGGGGAAGCATGTAGTGACAACTATAATTCTACAGGATTATCACCCACCCTACTGCTTTTATAGGACCAAAGGGAGAGCCAGAGGAAGATGGGAAAGGATCGAGTAAAAGCCGAGACAAGGAGTAAGTGGACATTGGTGCTGCCCCTATGTCACTGTATTTCTCACATAAACAATTAAAACAAAGTATAGGCAAAGCATACGATTTCATATCATACTCATATATGAATTATTTCATTAGCTAGCCTCAGTCACTCACATGCGAGCTGCACACGGGCCTTGCGGCTGACCAGCATGCCGTAGTGGTTCTGTGCAGCGCAGTAATACTCTCCAGCATCGGTCGTATCTCCATCCCGTCTCTTCTGGAAGCTGCGGATCAGGAGCGTGCCGTTGGATAGGATCTTCGCCCGGCTGGCAACTCCCGGAAGCAGCGGCGCTCCGTTCTTATGCCACGTCACCGTGATGGGACCCTCGCCTTCCACCCTGCAGTCCAGCATCAACGGCCTGTCCCGCACCGCGATCACGTCACTGGGCTGCGTGAGGAAAGCCAGCTCAGATCCATCACACAAACCTGAAAGTGAGAGAGGGATAGAAGATGGGTCAGAACACAACTGAATCAAACCCTAAAAGGTAAAGATTGCATGTAAAATAAATGGTCAGAAGTTATGGGTATTAAACGATGATATACAAGAAGGGTGACAGGTTTAAAAGGCAGTTAATATTCAGCAATATTATCAATTTGACTGCAATGACACTAATGAATAAGATCTAAACTGAGGCGGATAATGACATTGTCTTTGTAAAGATGCTTTATAGTTGAATCGAAGCTGTTTCATAATTGATGAAATCTGCAACAAGAACTGATCTGATCTGAATATTGACACTATTACCTTCTGTAGATGGACTGAGTTTGCTTCATAACTAATGAGCAATGCAATATTCACACTGTTATTGAAATAAATGTGCACTGTAAAAAAAAAGTTGCTGCCTTAAATTTTTAAGTTCAATTAACTTGGATGTTTAAGTCATTTCAAGTTAAATTAAATTAAACTGACTTAAAAAATGAGTTGAATCTTGTATAACTTATTAAAAAAAGTTGAAAATTGCTTGTTTAACTTATTCTGATGAGTTAAAGCAATGTAAAAACATATGTTGTCATAACTTATTGTAATCAACACTGAACTGAATATTGTTTTTTAGAGCTGCTTTGGAGCTTAAATTGTATTAATATTTGTACATCTGCAACATTAATACTGTTGGTTTCTTGTTTATTACTGTGAAGCTGCTTTTGAAACAATATTTATTGCATAAAGCAAAATATAAATAAATGTGACTTGACTTCTATAGACATTAAAGTTAGCATCATTTTTAGCTACTTTTCCTTTTGAGTTTATGATATGCATGTTTTTGTGTTTGTTGCATATTGTCTGTGTTCTTTGTCACTTCAAGACTCAAACTAAAAGGAAAAATGCCTTGAAAGTGAAAGCTCTGAAACTTTCAATATCCCCCAAAAACTGCATTTGTGCCTCAAGACTGACGTCATTGTGAGCTTTACCATCTAAGCATATTTACTCAGTATCATCAAACCAAACCTGGTCATCACAATAGAGACAAACGCAATGTAGCCAGTGAAGCAGAGAGAGCTGCGACAAAGCCAGAGTAGAAGGGATGGAGAATTAGGGTGAGTTATGGGGTCAAGTTAGAGGAATCTCTTTTGAATAAACCCACCCTGATGACAATAGGCCTGTGACGACACCCAAAAAAACAACTCTCGGTAACCACCAGGAGCCTTCTGCACCTCTCTCAGTCTGGACCATCTGCCCCCCACTTATACAAACCCCCACCATCCCAAACCCCCCAGCGGTCACATTTTCCTTTCAGTCTGATTCCAGGGTGACTTTCCCATGCCACTTGCTCACCCCAGTCCTCTCTCATTGTCAACTCGCTACATGGCCATTCCACACATCCTCTGTGCTTTTTATATGGAGAACTCCAGACCTAAAGCAACCTTTAATGTGACCTCTGGAGATGGCCGGTGTCTCCAGCATCTGTTATGTTAAACAGCACAAGTCTGCTCTTGAACTTGTGTTAGATGAGATGTGAAGTACCTTCCTTCAGCATCTGTTAGGTGGATATTATAACCTATATACCCCCCCATTCAATATGCACTAAAATATACAAATTTCTGACCACTGGGTTCCTCGAACGCCACCTGCACTTGATCATGACAGCCATACCATGAATGTCAAAAGAGACTAAGAGTCTTAGTTATAGGGATAGATCAGCCAATAATATTTTTATATATATATATATATATATATATATATATATATTAAAGTCTCAGTGTGTTTTTGGACCCCATTGGCTTTCATTGTATGGACAAAAACAGTTCCTTAAAATATTTGTGTGCAGAAGAAATAAAGTCATACAGGTTTGGAATATCACAAATAATTACATATTTTTCATTTTTTGGTGAACTATCCCTTTTAAGTGCATCTAGCTGCTTATTATTTCGACATATTTAGATTTATGTATGTCATTTAGAGCTGTAAAAGATGTGTTATGCTTATAGCGATGTAAAAATATTTTACATAGATATTGGTGTGCTAATATTGGATATTTAATTGTGCATTTTGACCTTTAGATTACCTTCACCATCACCTAATGCGTACTAATTAAATCTTTAAAAACACTAACAATGTAATAACACTGTAAAAATGTATCTTTAGCAAATATTTTTTTCATAATGTACATTATAATGCTGCGGTGACTTTTTACTTTTTTTACTTTTAGCTTTTAAAATTTCTAATTTTAGATTTTTTTTTTTTTGTATAGAATGAAAATATTATCAGTTTGGTCCAGAACTATAAGAGTGTTTACTTTAGAAAACCACTGCTGCAAAATCTGACATTAACAATGACAACAACATGACCATATAAGCTCAAGCATCTCTTGGATAATATCAATAATGGAGTCCATAAATATATAGAGCTATAAACTAGTCTTCCACTGAAGGGAATATCTGGGATGCTCCTTTTGCTCCCAGTTAACTCGCACACTGAGCAGATGTGGATGGGGCGAGACTGTCTCTTCCTTTTTCAGTTTTATGAGGGCTAGCTTACATCTGACCCTTCCCTGGCTTACTGCACCCGAAGTGTTAATGAAATTCAGAGGTCCCAGGGGAAAGGGGGGGTTATGTCACACAAGCTGGATTCAGAGATATAGAGTATAACACACGGGCCAAAGCAATAAAGGTACTGGTGTACAAATATAATGTACATTTTTTGCTTGATACATCCAATAAAAAAAAAGGAAATGAGATAGCAGGGATATAAATGGACTCGATCTTAAACACTAACCATCTTAGAGAACAATAAAATGTATTAATATACCATTTTTGTAAGAAAGAGGTTTTATGTTTATGTCCACCTCATATTTGAATCTATGCATCTTTTCATTAGAGAAGTTTGTCATTACACCACACAAGCTCTCCATGGTCTCCACAATGGTGAAGATGGTGCATATGCAGATTATAAAGTCTTATAGCCCTCTACAACCTGCATGAGACCCGGACAGAAGTGTGATTAAGAGCTCAAGTCTGGGGATAATTCAGATAATTCAGATGAGAGGTGGATAGAAATGGGGTTTTGGGGGGATTGTAGATGATGAGCTGAGCAGCAGGAGACCCCCACCCATCCCCACCCCTTGAGCTGTGACCTCGGTCCCTAAAGGGTCATGAGAGAGTTGGTGAAGGGTGGATGAACAACGTGGGGCCTAAGGCACACAGCCTGTGTCCAGTCACACACACAGTCCCAGCCCCCCAATTCGGGCCATTGTCCCCAGACTAATGTTGGACCTGAACTTCACAAACTATTGTTGGAGGCCAGACATTATTCTAATGTCCTTCGTTTCTAATCAGAGTCTCTGAAGGGTCAATGAGGCAAAGATTTGTAACACTCTCACCATCACTTTACCTTTACTATGCATATAATATAATATAATATAATATAATATAATATAATATAATATAATATAATATAATATAATATAATATAATATAATATAATATGAAAATGTCCTGTATTAAAACTAGGGCTGCATTTATTTGATGAAAAATACAGTAATGTTGTCAAATATTACTACAATTTAGCATAACTTATTTCTATTTTAATATATTTTAAAATTTAATTATTTCCGGGATGGTAAAACCTGTATTTTCAGCAGCAACCGAACTTTGGTACTTTTTTCCCCACAATTTTATGATGAATATGACTTTTGTCAAAACTTTTTTGTTTTTATTGAGGTCTTTATTTTTAATCAATTTAATGCAATTAAGTTTTTTTTTTAGTTAAAAAAATAAATAAAATTTAAGTCTTACTGAACCTAAACTTTTGAATGGTAGAGTACATATATATCAATCTGCATAGGTCTGTTTTATAGCTAATCTGAGAAAAAAGAAGAAAAAAAAGATTTGAGGGAAAAAAATTGTTTAGAACTGAAAACTACAGAACTACAAGACTCTCATATTCTAATATTTTAATGCTCATTATCATTTCTATAGCTGAGTCTCTGCTTTGTCCAGAGAAGATTTTAGCATTACTAAAACTGGCCTGCCACTTTGAAAAAGTGATATGTGCCTTTGAAAGAAATTCTTAATGCATATGAACATTCACAAATTCTTCTCGCTCTCTTTTTCTCCCATTATATCCATGGCAGCAGCAGGAGATCTAAACGTAAACAATAGCTGAATAACTCGGGGGAGGAATTGTAAAGGAGCTGGGTGGAGAGGGGGGGATCACGCTGCTCCGGTGGGCTTCTTTTGACTCCATAATAGGAGTTAAATTCTTCCTGACTACAACAGCCACAAGCTGTCTGCACAAACACTCCTTTGTGTTGGTCATTTGAGACAAAGTTGTCTTTTGTTTAACCACTGATTGCCATTAGGTGGCATATGCCAAGTTCAAAGTCATGCAAACACACTTACATTTCCACTTAAGAGGAAACAATCCCCTGAAGTTGAACTCCACCCTCCTTATTAACCAATTAGCTTCTTTTTGTGCTCCACTTTTCTCTCTACAAGTATCTGACTCCAGTTTTTAAAGATTTTTAAAGTTTTAAGATACTATTTTTCAACCAAATATATGACTTTCTATTAATTAGATCGTGTCTGTAGGTCAACAGCTTTTATGAAAAAGTCTTTCTCAGGCATGAAACCTTTGGGTAAAATCAATAAGCAATACGCTCCCAATTGCAGAGGGAGGACACCCCATCACTATGGCCTCAGGTCTTTAATTATTGGGATAAGGACCAGAAGGGGGTCCAGGGCTTCCATTAAGCCAATCTTTTTAATGGAGCAACCAAGGGTTAAAATGTCCCTTTGCTGCAACATGTGAGTTTTAATGCCTCTGTTAGTTCCTCTTTGGCTTGATGAACCCTGATGATTCTCTTTAACTGAACAACCAAAACTAGTTTTAAGGCCTCTAAAATGAGCTAATTTAGCCAGCACTTTGTATTACAGGTTATTACACCAGCTTCATTACCATGAGGAAAGTGGATATTGCTTCAATTAGAGCAATGAAAGTACACACTGAAGTGGCTCTAACCTGAAGGTAACTAACAAGTGCACATGATCACTCACAACTTCTGTGGTGATCCACTGGAGATGGAAGTTATTTTAAATATGGATTTAAAACTCCTACTTATAGGAGAAACTTTGTGAAGATCAGGTCCAGACCATGACTTGCTTTAGCAGTGATAGAGACATCGGCCACCCACTGCAGTCTGTGCCCTGTGTGTGTGTGGATTAGCTGGATGGGTGTCTGGTCAGAATTAGCTATATCCATATGTTTTCTAGGAAGATGAGGAGTCTGTGGCAGGATTATTCAGGGATGCACACACATAAACCTCCAACAGCTTTAAGGAGATTTTAAATATACCGCTGCTTCCCATAAGGCTGGAGCAGTGTTATGGAGATCAGGGTGTTGGGGGTCAAAGGGGGTTGGGGAGAGGTGGACACTTTTGTCTCCTTGGCTCTCTTTTCGCTCCAGCCGCTTTGGACCGCTCCGCTGTCCAGGAGAGGGACCCCAAAGGTTAATACGACCCAAGGTCACCGCAGCTCCTCTGTCTGTAAGGTCATCTGTTTCCCCCCTCCCCTCCCCTCCTCCTCCTCCTCCTCCTCCTCCTCCTCCTCCTCCATGAGACTCCCAATCTCCTTCTGTTCAACTTTCCGAGTATGTTTATTTATTATTCCACTGCAGGAGATTTATTCTAAAGAACGCACATAACCTCATGGCAATAACATCTGGTTTGAAAATAAACTGTTTTGATCCTAAGTCAAGTCATTTAGTCTTTATATTAATATTCAAGCTGAACAGATTTTTGTTTCTTATAAAAACCTGAATATTTGAGAAGAAAAAAGGTTTGATGCAGGATTTATATGATTGCTCTACCCTGATAACTTATATTTTTATATATATATTATATATTTTATATATATTTTTTCTTAACTTAAGAAAGATTTACTTAAGAATAAATTAATAAGATAATCAGATCATACAAATAAACCTTTTTGCATTGTGATAAAAAAAATTCGACTTTTCTTTTTCATATTCATTCAACGTTAGCCTACATGAAAAAGTTTTTTTTTTTTTTTTTTTACATTATAGCAAAATCTTTGTCACCATCCATTTGACTTCTCATTTCTACTCTATTTTATGGGTTTGAATTTAACCAGCAATTAAACTTTTGTTACAGTGACTGGTCATAAAATTAACTCTTAGTTGAATACAAACTATTGGGTTCTGATGTTTAGTGTATAAACACATTAAACTAAATACTAAGCTTCTATATAATTATACTCTATTCATCAAAATTAAAATTTTACTATGTTCAAATACACTGAAATTTAAAAGGTTCATATGTTCCCTAATAGGTGAGAAACACCCTGTGAATACTAATTTAACACAGAAAACAGCATAGAGCTGGAAGAAGGAGGATAGTAACAGCTGAAGTTACTTTTATGAACTTTTAAAAGATGCTTTGTGCACCAATAGCTTGTCCTGCATTAGGATAACGAAACTCTACAACGAGAGTGTTTAATGTAGCTAACGGCAAAACAAAGCAAATAAAATATTAATAAATATTAATAATGTAATATTTGAATTAGCTTCATAATTTATTAATTGAACGGACTACTGAGGGCATATATCCAAATAAGAGAAATCAGACAGTTTGCAGTTTGTAGGCTAGTCGTAGAATCGTCAGAAAATATCATACAGAACTCAAAATATGATATTTAAATCTCTCTGGTCAAAGTATGCTTCTAAGGTTTTTATTTTATTTATTTTTTAAGAAACCACATGGAAAGCAGAGTGCACACAAATAGGTGAATAATAAATAAAATGACTAAAAAGCATAGGCTACCATATCTTTACAATGTAAAAAATAAATAAGTTTATACTCACAAGAACCAACAAACGTCAGGATGGTCAGTAAAATCCGTGGCTTCATTTTCCTGTGTAACGTTAAATCCTTTCAAAAATAATGGAAACAGGTAGGCGACTTCTTTGGGGTTAAAAAGAGTTTCAAAAGTGAACAAGAAAAAAAAAATGTGCTAAATGTCTTTGTATTCGAATAAAAATCTTAAAACGGAGTCAACCTAGCATAACATCCTCGTTACTTTATCACACGCTCCAGCTGGGCGCTGCTGGTCACGTCCACGGCCACTGTGAGAATATCCCGCGAGCAGCTTCAGCTCAGCGGTGAGCGCGAGCTCATTCATTATTCATGAGATTGTTGAAGCTGCTGACACGCGCACGGTCACTACACGGACGTTGACACGCGCGCGCTCGCCGTCAGTGACAGGTGGCTCTGTGATGAGCCAATCATTAAACGAGCTGCTGTCTTTGGAGAGGTGCGTTATGACTGATTTATCTGCAAAAAAACATCAACATAAAACATAACTTTTACTCATAATGATCATCGTATATCATTCTATCTATCTATCTATCTATCTATCTATCTATCTATCTATCTATCTATCTATCTATCTATCTATCTATCTATCTATCTATCTATCTATCTATCTATCTATCTATCTATCTATCTATCTATCTATCTATGAATAGGCCTATTATTCATTATTAAAATATTATATTATAGCCTACCTTATATAAAGTACTGATATTATTTATTTAGGTAACCAATTAAAACCATTTCATAGTTTTCAACAGAAACCTGACAGTGTTTAATGTGGCAGTGTGAACTAACCTCCTTATTTTGTTATCCTCATTGCATTTTTAGCCTTACTATTTGAGTAAACCATTCTCACCCTGTGCGGTCAGATCCAAAGAAATCATTAAACCCATGGAAAACACCCAACACACTGATTCAATTAGCAGTGATTAGCATATGAATCAGTAAATGAATAGATCTGCATGCTAAGTAAAGTGAGTTGCCTGCCCAGGGGCCCGTCCTCTCTCATTATAGGCTACTAATTGATAGAAAGTATGAAACATTTGAACAGGCAGTGCATGTGAGAAACACCAATTATAAGACACACGCTGAAAGCACACTATTCAGTCACGTAACAAACTCTGTTTTCATGTGAAGACAATGAAATAATTCACTAAAATGGAAATCAGTAGTATATCTGTATTATGCATGTGAAAAAGAGCACATTAAAATAATTTAGAGCACTTTAATAATGTTACAAGAATGAGGTCGTGCTGTAAATTTAGCAATTCAACTTTTCTTAATTCACTGAATATTGAGTGGGGTCCAAACATCTGAACCAGCTACTCTAATTTTGCATTTTAATACAATTATTTTTATTACAAAAAAATATTATCATTAGGCTGAGTGATAGTTTTCATTTTCTTTGTTTTATATGTTGTTTTTTTTATTCTAAAATGCGTAGTTTATTTCCAAGTCTATATTAGACTCCAAACTTTCATGTGGTCTCGGACTATACTGTACATTGTTTCTTTCACAATAAAATATAGTGATGTGATAGAATGTCATAGAAAAATGTGACCTTGGACCACAAAACCATGTCACATGGGTCAATTTTTATAAATTGAGATTTATACATCATCCGAAAGCTGAATAATTAAGCTTTCCATTGATGGTTTGTTAGGATAGGACAATATTTAGCCGAGATACAAAATTAAAATCTGGAATCTGAGGGTGCAAAAAAATCAAAACATTAAGAAAATCACATTTAAAGTTGTCCATTTATGTTCGCGATTGTTCTGCATTCACTCACAACAATAAATGTTTTATATATTTACAATAGGAAATGCACACATTTTTTTCATGGAACATGATCTTTACTTAATATCCTAATGATTTTTGGCATAAAAGAAAAATCAATAATTTTGACCCATACAATGTATTATTGGCTATTGCCACATATACACCCATGCGACTTTTGACTGGTTTTGTGCCACTTGTGACTGGTTTTGTGGTCCAGGGTCACGAATAGCAAAAAGTGTCTTGTGTCAGAGTATGCATGTAACACCATCTAATTACGTAATCTAATTATGTTCAAGACACTTGAACCAAGAACTCTAGAAGCATTACTGGTCAACATTGAAGGCATAAAAGCACTGTATAAATAAAATAATTCTGAAAAAGAGCAGTAAAAGTGTGTCTTTAAATCTGGTTATATCCATCTTTCTTTAAAGGATTGGCTGTCCTCACTCAGGCCAGTGTAAGAGATCGGATCAGAGTCAGACGGGCCTCACCTACCGTTCCGCTCTCCCCTTATCCCATTAGGTGCTCTATGGCTGCCCAGTAAACCATGGATACAGGCACAGGGATAATCCACCCTAACACTTAGGGACTCATTCACCGCTCTCTCCATGCCTTTTATATGCTGTTAACTCTATTACGCACAGGGGGAAGGAGAAAGAGGGAGAGAGGAATCTTGAGTCATATGCAGGATCTGATAGACAGGTCAACAGTGCATTCTGGGTTCAACTTCATTTGCACGATTAAGGATATCAGAGCAACTTTAGACCTGTGCTTCTGTCACTGGGAGATCTGAGGAATTTGAGAAGGATCAGCAACTATAATAGACACAGTGAAAGACAGTGAGATGATAATAATAAGAGGTTTATGGAGATGCAAGTGACATAAAGGAGAGGAAAGAGAGAGAGGGAAAGGGATACAGGGAGTTTTGATCTGCAGGAGAAGGATAAAGCAGGAGATAGTTCTGAGGCTGTTGCAAGAATGCTGCGTCTGAACACTTTTTCAAAGAATAATTTTACTGGAAAAGTAGAGATTAAATAGTGGTGAAAAGAGGAGGGTATTGAATCTAAAAAAATCATTCATGAAATAAAAATAAATCAAATCTAAATAGCAATATACAGTACAGGCCAAAAGTTAGGAAACATTACAATTTTTAATGTTTTTGAAAGAAGTTTCTTCTGCTCATCAAGCCTGCATTTATTTGATCAAAAATACAGAAACAAAAATGTAATATTGTTATATATTATTACAATTTAAAATAATTGGTTTTCAATTTATTATACTTTAAATTATCATTTATTTCTGTGATGCAAAGCTGAATTTTCAGGATCATTACTCCAGTCTAACACATGATCCTTTAGAAATCATTCTAATATTCTGATTTATTATGAGTGTTGGACACAGTTCTGCTGCCTAATATATTTGATGAATAAAAGGTTAAAAAGAACTGCATTTATTCAAAAAAAAAAAAAAAATTCTAATAATATAAATCTTCTTTACTATCACTTTTTATCAATTTAACACATCCTTGCTGAATAAAAGTATTGATTTATTTCAAAAAAAGAAAGAAAAAAATGACTGACCCCAAATTACTGACCAGTCGTGTATATTGTCGTTACAAAAGATTTCTAGTTTTAAAAAATTTGCTTCTTTATTTTATTTTTTTACTTTTTATTCATCAAAGTATCCTAAAAAAGTATCACAGGTTATGAAAAAATATTAAGCAGCAGAACTGTTTCCAACTTTGATAATGAATCATCATATTAGAATGATTTCTAAAGGATCATGTGATAGACTGGAGTAATGATCCTGAAAATCCAGCTTTGCATCACAGAAATAAATGATAATTTTAAGTATAATAAATTGAAAACCAATTATTTTAAATTGTAATAATATATCACAATATATATATTTTTTTCTGTATTTTTGATCAAATAAATGCAGGCTTGATGACCAGAAGAAACTTCTTTCAAAAACATTAAAAATAGTAATGTGTCCAAACTTTTGGCCTGTACTAATATATAAGAAGATGACAACCGCACATAACCAAATGAATAAATAATGAACTAAAATTAACCATTAACATTAATTCAAAATATTAATAAAACTATAATAAAACAAAACAAAAACACTGGTCACAAATCAGTGCGTTAACAATATTTATATAATAGAATAGAAAAAAAGATAATGATTATAATACAATTACAAAATATGAAAAATCTGCATTTCATTCACATCCCAAATGAGCAATTCTTTTCCTGCATGTCCACTGTTCAATTCTTTAAGCTGTCATTAAAATGAATATGAGCTTTACAAATTAAGATGACAAACTGAAATGTGGAATATAAGCACTAGATCTGAAATGGTTTACCAGAGAAATGTACAAACAAACTGGGCTTTAGTTAGAGTTGGTGTGGATGATCCATCATCATGATCCATAAGGGCATTAGCACTTATACAGGGGTTAATCATTTGCTAAATGATTACATCTTTACTAAGTATTAATTAGGTACAATTTGCATATTAATGCACAAAGACATGTTTGACTTCACTGTGAGGGTGAACCAAATTGGTAAATCAGTCCCACACTTACTAGTAACAATATTTGAAAGCGTACACTTGGATGCATTAGTCCACTTTTTAATTGCAATACTTTATGGAATTTACAGATGGTGTTACTGTTCAAATTATGTTATTATGAGGCCGTTTTACATGACAGTTTTCAACTTAAAACAGAAAAATCTGTATGCGTTTTGGCCATATATTTGGCCGCGAATTTGTAAAAGTGGTTATTATTTATATTACGTGTTCAGTCAATTTTTCTTTACAAATGAACATCGCCACCTACTGGCCTGGCAAAATAATACAGCTTTTTTTTGTCGTTATTACGGAGCCGTGTAACTGGATCAAACTTTCCAAAAAATGCAAAGGAAAAATGTTTCTGTTTTTAGTTGTCATGTAAACGAACCCAAAATTCTGTCAGTCATGAAAAGGCATATTCATACTGAGAAAAATCTCAATAAATTTGATTTCATATTGAAGACAAATACTGTAAAATAACAATATCACCTCTACCAAAGAGTGATAAGGCAAAATCAATATGAAAATATAATAAAACTGCATTATGAATATAATTGTGAATGATAAAACGGCAAGGAAATGATAATATGAAAATTCAAAGGCAGGCGTCAACAGTCAATTACAAAAAGTCACAAAAATGACCCCCTCAGAGAAAAACACTGCAACATAAAGACTATAACATGAAAAAACAAACGGATATGATCAAATCTTTAAGCCAAGTCGGAGTTAGACAGAGTAAAAGCTTAAAAATGTTTACTATCTTAATTTGAACCATCATGACAATATGGTTAGTTAAAGAAGTCAAAAATATTTTCTTATATTTCCATATTATACGGGCAATTCTATGCAGTTTGTGAAAATGTACATGTCCTAATCAACATCGCCTCATGTATCTGTACATAAACAACCTATTTCAATTCTATTGATAATTAAATATAACTAAAGCTTCATATTAAGGCACATAGACCTGCTATCTAAGACCTTTGTGTGCAAAAACTATTTATTAAAACATCATTTTCATGTTTGTTCCCTTTATAGGACCTTTAAGCCAATTTATAGTTTACATTCTATTGGACTCGAAGGACTATATATTTCGAGTTCACTGGCAAAAACATTAAAAAAAAGGTACTTGTCCAAATAAATGTGTCACAATATTGTGCACTTTTATGACACATTCATGGCCAACCTAAGTTATTGTCCATGCCAAATGTTTCTAGATCAAATTCCAGGATGGAGTCCGGCAGACCTGATATGTCCTGGTCCAGCCAGGATGACGGGTCTGAAAAAGGTGGAGAATTAATCGGTGAGAGAAATAAGTGAATGACAGGAGGATCTAAAATGAAATATGACAAGACATTTGCACTACAGTGTAGTCTATAAAACAACAACAACAAAATTAATCATATTTCATTCACAAATCCTCTAAATTATCACAACTTTGCTGAAAAATGTGTCACACAATCTGTTGTCTGATTTATAGTTCATACTATTTAAGCAAGTAATAGGTATTTTAATATAATTCTAAAAACGGCCCATTTCAAGTAGATTCACGTCTTTCTTTGCTGTGAAATTTTCACTATTTTTTATATTTTTTTTAATAATTTAATATTTTTATATTACAGTACCTGTCAAAAGTCTGGAAACATTTTTTTTTTTATGTTTTTGAAAGAAGTTTTTAAAACTCACCAAGGCTGCATTTACTTCATAAAAAAAAAATACAGTAAAAACAGTAATATTATGAAATATTATAAAAAATTTAAATATATATTTTTTAATACATTTAAATTTTTAATTTATTCCTGTGATGATAAAGCTGAATTTTCAGCATCATTACTCCAGTCTTCAGTGTCACATGATCCTTCAGAAATCATTCTAATATGATGTTTTGATGCTCAAGAAACATTCCTGATTATTATATTATTATCAATGTTAAAAACTGTTTTTGCTGCTTAATATTTTTGTGGAAACAATTATACCATTCAAATCCATTTGTGGCAAGATAAAAAAAAGAGAGAGAAATTAATACACAAAAGTGACAGTGAAGACATCTATAAATGTTACAAAATATTTCTATTTAATACATTTAATAATTGCTGTTCATTGAACTTTCTATTCATCAAAGAATCCTGAAAAAAGCATCAACATTTCCACAAAAATATTAATGTGATGGTAATAATAATAATAATTTAAAAAAAAATTAAGCAGGAAATCAGAATATTAGAATGATTTCTGAAGGATCATGTGACACTGAAAACTGGAGTAATGATGCTGAAAACTCAGCTTTGATATCAGGAATAAATACAATTTAAATCGAAAACAATTATTTTAAGTTGTAATAATATTTCACAATGCATAATTTTTTCTCAGTTTGGGCCTTTCTCCTCCAGTGTGTGCTCCATATTCTCCAATATCATACTACATATGCATCACATATAATACTCAAAAAGCTACAATAAACCATTTCAAAAATGACGTTTTTCTGACAACGATTTCATACTCCAAGCTTTACAGGAATAAACTAGCAGCTCATATGTTAATCTTACCAGATAAGTTGATGTTGAACATATTTTGTGTGTCTCCAGCACTGTAGCTTTGGTTCTGCTGTGGCTGTTCACTGCTTTCTGAAGCTTCACAGTTCAGATCTGACCCTCTACTGCCGCCTAGAGGATCCTTCTGAAGCGCTCCAAGCTGAGCGGGGAGAGAAATCTTCAAAATCAGTGGTAAATGCAGCTCAGCCACACACCATATGGCCAAGACAGTGTATACGTGTGCAGTCTAAGCTGATGATTAATGAAATAAGCAATGTACCTGCTGAGAAAGGGCCTTTGCTTGGCTAGGGGTAAGATGTAAGCCGACGTATGATTCCTGAAACAAAAAAGGTGTTTTTCATCATCTTCATTAAGTCATGGTTCACACACTCTATTAATGCGAACAGGGCTCACCTTGTTCAGTTCGAAACCTTTATCCTGCAAACTTGGATTTGCTCCGTCTACTTCACTTTCCTTACTATGAGTGACCTCTCCTTGAGTCTCGTGGACAGCGGCTTTAGACTGGGGTTTGGCTTCGTCCTGCATCTGCATACAGTGTCTACGTTTCACCTGCATGTGTTGCAAGTCATGTGTGTCTGTCATGTGATTCCAGTTTTTCTCCTGACCCGGAGAGGGGAAAGATGCGGACTGATGTAGATGTTGACCTTGATATTGGCCCTGTTGGCAAGGCAAATGCCACTGCTCCCCAGACATCTGATGATGCTGGAACTGTGAGTAGAGCTGATGATGATGCTGATGTTGTTGTTGCTGCTGGGAAATGGCTTGCTGCGATACGTGTGGTTGTTGAGTCTGGGAATGATACTGTAACTGCTGTTGATATTTAGCGTGCAGTTGTGAGTGATGCTGCAGGTGCCGACTGTGTGACTTGTGAGTGTGATGTTGTTGCGTCTGATTGTGTGTTTGTTGATGTTGTGGCTGGTGGTCGTTTTGAATCCACGGCTCCATCTCTGGGATAGACTGATCCTGCGCCTCTGGCTGGAAATACTGCCGCATTGGCTGATGGGACAGCGGAGGAGCGGAGCGGAGATGCTGACTGCAGGGATACGCTGGTGGCTTTGTCTCCTTCTGAACTTTGTTGGGGTTGAGAAGAGGAGCACCCTGTGAGAAACATTCATACTAAATATTATAAATAATAATATATGAAATATTATTATAAATAAACTAATAAATAGTCATATAAATTATTAGAACATAAGAAATAATAAAATAAGAAATTTTGAACAGGAAGATGCAAGTTGCTTTGTTCTGAAACTTCTAGGTGATCTGCATGTTTATGGTATTAAATTTAAGACCTTTTAATGCCAATTAAAAAAATATATCTTCTTATATTTTTGTTCTTTACAAACTAAATGAAAACACTATGAGTACCTAATCAAAATAAAACAAGTTTTTCTAATCCATGATGTATACATATATGTATAATATATATACAGTATATATATATATATATATATATATATATATATATATATAATGTAATGTAATTGTAATTCATTACATTTATATAGCGCTTTTCTCTGCACTCAAAGCACTTTACATAGAAGGGGGGAATCTCCTCAACCACCACCAATGTGGAGCATCCACCTGGATGATGCGACGGCAGCCATATTGCGCCAGAACGCCCACCACACACCAGCTTACTGGTGGAGAGGAGACAGAGTGATGAAGCCAATCAGTATATATGGGGATGATTAGGAGGCCATGATGGACAGAGGCCACCTGGCAAATTTATATATATATATATATATATTTATATTTATATATATAATATTTAGTTCAGTCATGAAACTCTAGAGGGAGCAGGCTGAGAGATCCTTTACATGCAAACTGCAAGTAATAACATCATTACCGCATGGCACAAGCTGATTGGCCTCTGCTGATCCTACAGCCAATGAGATTGCTTGCTCAACATTTAAACATAATAACCATCTCTTGTCTTCCATGTCATTCTCCTAAGCTGTTGACGTAGTGTAACAGCGCAGTGCTTCTGGGTTGTACGTCAGAACGTAGGCTCACGCATGGCCGACGCTGGTCATGTGTGTTATGCGTGTGATGCTGGCCAATAGTGAGCCTACGTTCTGACATACAACCCAGAAGCGCTGCGCTGTTACACTACGTGAACTCACTCAGAGACCCACACAGAAGAACATGAAGTTGAATAAAGTCGTTATTTTTGTTTGTTTTTGCGCACAAAAAGTATTCTCGTTGCTTGATAAACTTAAGGTTGAGCCACTGTAGTCACTTGGACTATTATAACGATGTCTTTACTAACTTTTCTGGGCCGGCAGATATCGATTACATAGAAGCCTATGGAGGAGTGATCCAGCTCTCAGATTTAATCAAAAATATCTTAATTTGTGTTCCGAAGATGAAGGAAAGTCTTACGGGGTTGGAACAACATGAGGGAGAGTAATTACTGACAGAGTTTTAATTTTTGGGTGAACTAACCCTTCAAATAATCTGGTCTGACTGGCAGCATGTCTAGCGTACAGAGAGACGTGCCAGTGCTGATGTTTCTGAAATTTCAGATCTATAGCAGATCTAGTCTACCAAGACCAAATACATTAACACTGCCATATTCAATAACATGCTAAAACTATTTCAAGAGTTGTCATGATTCAATTATATAGATGGATGAATGGATGAAAAAAAATGTAAAAATTAAAGCTAATTCAATACATTTAAAAATACTATAGTACTATATAAACATAATAAAAAAATGGTTACACTTTATTTCAAGTTGTCATTGTTACAGTGTAATTATATATTCAAGTACTGAGTAATAATAATTACCTACATGTACTTACTAAAGGGTTAGGGTAGGTTAAGGTTTTGGTTGAGGGTTAATTGCATGTAATAATGCATAATTTACTCATATTACTATGGTAAGTACATGTAACATATGTAACAAGGACACTGTAAAATAAAGTATGATTATCAACAATCTTCATATCTTGCCTGTGATATAGAAGACATGGTTGGAGACACTGCGGGGGAAAACTGCTTTGGATGCTGCCAGCGGGACTCTCCGCCACTGGGCACAATGAGTGGGCTGAGCTGGGCTCTCTTCCGTGATGTGGTGGCATGGGCGAGGCCAGTTACACGTGGAGAACCAGAGAGAGAGGAAGAGGAGCAAGAGGGAGAGCCGCCAATTCCACTGCTGTGACTGCAGCGGCTGGCAGACGACTGGATGGACTGGTTACTCAGAGAAGAGCTACTGAGGGACGACTGCAGGGAGTGGTTGCTGAGCGATGAATGCAGGGAAGAATTGCTAAGGGACAGGCGCAAGGAAGCGGAGCTCAGGGAGCTGGGTAGGGAGTGGCTGCTGAGACAAGTCTGGATGTTGGGATTGCTGTGTGAAGACTGGAGCAAAGGGTTACTTAAAGATGCCTGAAGAGATGAGGACAGACCTGAAAAGACAAAATTGTGTCATTTTTATTTGCATCATTGTTGTTTCTCCATTGAAAAATGATCATAATGGGGGTCCTAGGCATAAATAAGGTGAAAACCCTCTGCAAACCTGGCAAGTTAAAGTCAGCCATAATGCCAGGGTGCATGGAGGTGTTGTTCAGGTGATCGGCACCGCTGTGGTGCTCAGAATCCTGGCCTGCAGGAAGAGGAGAAGGCAGGTGCAGGCTGGAGAGGTCTGGAAGAGAGCCACACGTACTGAGGGCCGATGGGACAGGGAGGGAAGATACCTGCTGATCAGGCAATGGGAAGTTGCTGGAGAGACAGCAAACATACACTGTTTATAGAAGAAAAACTGTGATGGCTTAATTACTAGGACTGAAAGGAACTTACTGAATTACAGGCATTTCACATTCTGATGATGACATTGAGGAAAACTACAAAAGAAGATGCAATGGAGATAATGAGCATTTGGTTTATCAAATAAAGTGCTTAAAGCGCCCCTGTTATGCTGTTTTAGAGGTTCCTGATTGTGTTGTGGAGGTCTCGGCTTTACATGCATCAAATGTCAAAAAACACTGCGCATCACCTAATTTCTCAGAGTCCGAAAATGATTCGTTCAAAGATTCAGTCTCATTGAACCCCTGCATACTCTCATACAGTCTGTTGTGATTGGTCTACTGTTCACAGTGTGTGTCAGAAATAAAACGCCTATTACCATATCTGAATTTCAGCACTGGAGGCTTCCTCAGTTCTTGATACACAGTGATACGAACAGTAACGATGGCATCAGTTTTATGATATCAATTCGAGCTGGTGATGTGCACAGTGAACAGTGTCTTCTCGACATGTTGACAATGACAACACGATCCAAACTCTTCCAGGCCACAGCAATAACTACAGTGTTTGAGGGTCAAAGTAGATATTGTTCGCGGGCAGCCAATTAAGACCATAGGATGGCATCATGCAAATTTGTTACATTGTTACGCAGGTATGTAATAGTGAGACTGGAATTACTGATGACTCATTTCAGCAGTTCAGAATCGATTCTTTCTTTAAGGGGACAATAACTTCAGTTTTTCATTTTGATCTTTATAACAGGGTTCCCACACCTTGGTTAACTTCAAATTCAAGGACCTTTCAAGGACTTTCCAGGTCCAATACCCTCAAATTCAAGGACTTAATGTGGGGACACATTTCAAGTGAGAGCAAGGTTACATTGTGTTACCTCGCAAGATACATTGTTACAGTTTTGCGTGTGAACGTCATGGCAACGTACAACAAAGTACCTCACCCGGGAAACACTTAACGTAACGTGTAAATGCGCGTAACTAACGATAATCAAGCAAGCTAGTATGCAGTGTTGGCGAAATAAAACATTAGCGGACCGAAGCAAATAATATGGAATAATAACAAAATAAATTCAAGCACTTTCAAGGACGTGTATCTATGTGTGTTTGTTTTCAAGAACTTTCCAGGGCCTTGAAATCCTTTTTTCCAGATTCACAAACTTTCAAGGATTTCAAGGACCCGTGGGAACCCTGTAACCTTTTACATTCATAAAGAGCTTTATTACACACAGCATGAAATGGAACATTCGCATAAAAAGCATAACAGGGGCACTTTAAGAACAATTCACCAATGAGGCAGAATAAATACCTTCTTTAGTTTGGGAGATTGTGTCTCCTCTTGAATATTTTCTTCAATTAGTGGTGCAGGATGCGCAAATCCTTGAAGAATAGGTTTCAATCAAAATAAGCAAGTAATTTAAGACAAAATACTTATATAAATTATATTTTCATGTCATGTTAATATCTGCAACAGTCTTTTCTAAAGTGAAGTTATACAGCCCATTACATGTTAGCCTGTACTACCGTTTTTTAATATATTTTTTTTAAGTTTCAACAAGGCTACATTGATTTGATCAAAAAAAAAAAAACTGTAAAAACAATGATATTGTGCAACATTATTACAATTTAAATTAATTGTTTGCTATTTTAATTCATTCCTGTCACTTTTGATCAATTTAATATGTCCTTGCTGAAATTAAAGTGTTCACAAAAACAAACAAAAATCTCACAGACCCCAAAAATTGGAACGGTAGTGTATCTAACAAGATAAAGCAACTGTTAAACTCACCATGGTGTCTGGTTTGAGGGTTCATGGTTTGGCCAGATTTGGGATGGCCATGTAATTGGGTGTTTCGCACACTGGTGTGGAGGGCAGAGTCAGAGTTGGTTCTGAGAAGATAAATAGGATTAGAGAGTTATGGGCGTAGTAAGCAGGGTGATGTGGGAGTCAGTAACATTTTCTAAATCTTCCAGAGTTAAGCAAGTTCATCCTCAATTAGAGAGCTCAGTGGGCGTAACTAATACCATTACTGTACACACGCAAGAGCTGATCTTGGATCAGCAGTCTTCTTCCGACTTCTGTTTACCTATTTAGTGCTGTCAGAGGAAGACGGACCATCTGGCTCTTCTCAGTGGCAGAACAACTGGACCAGTTTCTGCTTGGACACAAGCAAAAGTACTTAAAAGAACTAATCAAAGTACTGGCACTAAAAAAAATTCAGGGAGCTCAAACCCCATGATTGTACACCTAAAGGTAATGTCATGATAGTGGTAGACTTCAGCACACTTTCTTCTATAATCTTACCTTCTCCAGTTGGGACCTCGAGGAGGAGAGAGGTGGGTAGAGAGATAGGGAGCGCTTTCAAACTGTGAATTGAAGTTAAGGCTTAAAAATAAGGAATTCTGGCTCTTCTCAGACCTTGCAACCAACAATGATCCATAAATTCCGCAATTGTTTATGATTACTGTATTAGTATTTTAAAAATAATTTACAGATTATACACTAGGTTTGGGGTCGGAAAGGTTTTTTCTCTTACAGTATGCTAAAATACAGTAAAAACAGTAATATTATGAACTATAACTGTTAGCTGAATTTTCAGCATCATTACTCCAGTCTTCGGTGTCACATGATCCTTCAGCACTCTAATATGCTGATTTGATGCTCAAGAAATATTTCATTTCATTTTTGCTGCTTAATATTTTTGTGGAAACTGTGATACACTACCATCCAAAAGATCAGGGTAAGATTTGTCTTCTTTTTTTTTTAAGAACTCAATACTTTTACTCAGCAAGGATACATTATCACTATTATCATAAATGCCGAAAGAGCTGCTTCATATTTTTGTGGAAACGGCGAAACATTTTTTTCAGGATTCTTTGATGAATAAAAGGTTCAAAAGAACATCGTTTATATGAAGCAGAATTTCTTTGTAACATTATAAATGTCTTTATTGTCACTTTTGATCAATTTAATGCATCCTTGCTAAATGAAAGTATTAATTTCTATAAAAAATCTCAAAGAATGTTTTGAATGGTAGTGTAATACTGTGTAACTTAATGCAGTTAAAAGAATAACATAAATAGAAAAAAATATATATATATTCACTATAACAACATGTATTGTAAACATGGCTTTTCCGGTGGTGGTGAAAATTACCATTATTAAACATAATCTGTATGCAACCATTGTCTGTGCACATGTTTATCAGTACAATACAAAACTAAAGCAACACAATTTTTAAGATTAGAGTTGTTGCAATATTCCTTTCATATTACTATAAACATGCATCTGTAAGATTATCAGCGGTAACAATTTATTTTGATGCTCCACTTTAGACATTCTTCTAACTATAAGTAACTTTGCAACTACATCCTAACCTAACAGTCTACTAATATTCTAATGAGAGCTAGTTGACATGTAGTTGCAAAGTTACTAGAACGTCTAAAGTGGACCATCGAAATAAAGTGTAACCTTATAAGCCATTGTAAACGTGGGGATACATGTCTCCGGTGCGGCCTGCCAAGAGGATTGGGCTGGACGTCTCTGTACTCCTCATCTGCCTCTAGGAGCTGCTGTGTGAGATAACTCGGGTACTGTAAATAGCAGAAAGGAAAATCAAATGCAATTCATTCAAAGAACAAAAGAAACGTAATTTCTGCCCGTTTCTCCTTTATTTATAAGGATAATAATGATACTAAAAAATGCAATAACAATCCCTCACCTGGCTCTCCGTGGAGCATCTTGAGATCTGATTGACATTTGGCAGCGATCCTCCATAGTACGGGACCAAGTCACTGGTTTGCCGAACTCTCTCAGCCTGAACCTGAGGAGGGAATGAATAGATGCCCACTGGTCACAGTAGCACAACACAAATCTCTCTCTCTCTCTCCCCCACAGACTGCTTTACCCTCAGGGGAACCAACACCTGTTACATCAACATTTAAAAAACAGACACTGTACCTGAGATTTACAGATCCCTGTGCCTCAGTCTGCAACACTGATGTGAAACAGACCCTAGATCGGATGAGTGACTGACAAAGTGCTATTTGTGTGCATTGACATAATCCACGTTGTGAACCTGCTGAATCACAAGTCCATATACAGATGGTAACCCATTTAATCCCAAAAAATCTTACTACAATTTACTTTTAAAGGGTCTAATACTGTCTAGATTTCAGGTGAACCTTCTTTTTTTTTAAACATCTGCTGTAAATAGTTACGTGACTAAAACTGTTTAACACTGCTTTAACTTCATAAAACATCATCATAAAGCTACAACTACCATATTTGGGTACATAACATATTTCAAGGGTCTACTGTTATTTATCTATTATGAATATTGCTGTCTCATGCAAGTCATGATCACACATGTAAACACTGAGCCCGATTTTTTTAGCTGATTGATTCACATTATAGACGTATTGTTACATTAAAACAAGTAAAAGTACAACGAAATATGTATGTATTTATGGAAAACAATTGCATTGTCCTTATGTAATTATGTTACTTCATTGTTTGAAACTTTATAATGGATCTTATAGTCCAACAAGTAGTTTTTGACTCTAGTTTCCATCCAGTTAAAATCGTGACCAGGAGTAAAATACAGACTTTTCATTGTTTTTAAATATTAATTTATTTGAGAAAATATGTTATATATGAGTTATATTATTATACAAAAGGCAATCGGAAGTAAAAACACTTTAGCTGGGGGAAATGGTTTTAAACGGGTTAATATATGTACAAAGAGAACAATCCCAAACTGTTTACTATAAAGTACTATTTTTTACTTCCTTTTTGATTTCTTGTTTCTGACATCGCACTTCCTAAGAACCCCAGTAGCTTTACCTAAAGCTAGTTGTCAGGAATCAATCAAACGGAGTTTAAGCAGCCGCAATAACGTTATAACGGAGCCCAGGTCAAACATATGACAAGTGTCGTAAACACGCCTGACATGTCCTGTATCGAGTGGACTCACCCTGATAGAAGTAATGTCCATCATAACCTCTCGGAAAGCGGCTGTGTCTTCAGCCTGTCGCTGATTGTGAAGCGCGATTTTCTCGCTGAATTTCCGCGGATTGCAGGTTCCAGGCGCTGGTCCGGCTCCGGGCCCCTGTCCGTGTCCTATTTCCCCAAGCATAGCGCCTGACAGATGCATTATTTCGTCAAATAAGAGAAAGTTAGCTGGCCAGAGTTCGACAAGTGACCCAAGAAAGCAAGACTTTTGACAACGGTGAGCAATGCATTGTGGGTAACGCAGTCCTGAACGCTGTAGTAAACATCGTTGCCAAGCTCATTCGTTATCTGTGAAGTGCACACGCCCAACTACTGTCGAGGAGGGAAAAAACAACTCTGGTATTTCGGGAAACGTAGTTTATACCAATTTAACGACCACCATGCGGACAGTTTTGTTGCCAGACTTTCTGTCGCATAAAAAAAAAAAAAAACTTCCTAATTAAAGTAAACATTGAAATACTTGTACTTAAATACTTTTATACGGTCTAAATAATTACAAAAATTATGTTACATTTAAAATGTAAATTTTTTTTACAATATGATGTTATATTTGCCATTTTAATTCGTCCCATCAAAAGTAAAAATAATAAAAATAAAAATAAAGATTATTTTAATAAATTGACATTTAACGTGAAAAAAAATGTGTGGGGCTATGGAGTCAAAAAGTTTGAAAACCAATATTTTAGATAATTTGACACAGCACTTTTACTAATAAATAAAATATAAAAATGATAGAAACATATGGTCACTTTGCATATCTAATACATACATACAAAAAAAAAAAGCATCTGCTTACACTTATTTGTTTCTCTTTTTTTTCTCTTCTGACAAAATTCTCAAAGGACTACAAACGATTCGTCTTAAAACTACAGTTCCCATGTAAACGTCATCCAGTGACGCCTCTTTGAAAGCCTGTAGATTGATTTACTTCCGTTAAGCTTAAACCACAAAGCGGCTGCTAACAGAAACATGTCTGATAAAAACATGGAGGAGAAAGTTGAACAAGCTACAAACAGTAAAAATATATCTCTGCCAATGTCGAGGGTGCGATTAATCATGAAAAGTTCTCCCGATGTGTCCTGTATTAACCAGGACGCTCTTTTCTTGACAACAAAAGCCACGGTAATTTGGTGTGTTATTAATCAATGGTCAGTTTGGCAGGCTAACTGCCTCATTCAGTTGAAAACCTGTTTTGTATTCGGTCGCTATGAACATTTGCGACACCAGTTAACCTTTAGTTAAAACTCATATCTCTCGCATTAGTAAGAGTACTTGCTCACGACTCTTACATCATCGACTGATGTTTATATTACTGTGTGAAATCTTCATACTTTCCTCATAGGAGCTTTTTGTGCAACACTTGGCTCTGTCCTCATATAAAAACGGTTCCGGTAAAGGGACAAACACACTGTCATACAGTGATCTGGCCAGGGCAGCGGAGGAGTCGGAAACATTTCAGTTTTTAACTGGTGAGTCCTGGTCATTTGTTAATGATGACAAACACAATTCAGACTACGTGAAGTGGTGTGTGTAAACAGTTTTGTCTCTTCTATTTTTAGATATCCTTCCTAAGAAAATCTTGGCCAGAGATTATCTGAAGTCACTGGAAGAAATGGACAAAGATGATGACAACCTGTAGTGATGAATAGCAAGTCGGAGGAAATCACTGTGAACTGGTTCTGACCACTTCCTTACACAGTGGATAAAGTCATAGGACAAATAAGAACATTTCACCCAAAGAGTTGTTGTTTTAGAGAGATAACATGTTTTACTTACTGTAGTTTGTATGTTTTAGCACCCACTGACACTATGCTGTTTAAAATGTTCAATAGATTCACAGCTGAACCACTGTGAGCACAGGAAACCAGTATATGTGGTGCTGTGTCATGCATTGGTAGTGTTTTATTGCTACTTTACACCATGATTTGTATGTTTTTTGAAGATTTTATTTTATTTTTTCATTCAGCTGCAACAATCCAAACATCTATACAGTCCTTTCAACTCATTGTGAAATTAGACTTTGCTTATGTATGCGTCTTCTAAATAAAATGATATTTCTCAGGGTTTAGAGAGGTATATTTGATGACCACTGATGCTTTAACATTTTAACCACTTCACCGCTGATGACAAAAATATATTTGATTCATACTTGAGTCTGGACTGCAGCTGAAGATCATTTATCTAGTGCCCTGTATAGTTTTTAAATGCTTGAACCGTTTGATTTTGTATTTGAATAAATGCATTTGCTGGTTATGTGTTCATCCTGTTTTTAATATGGCAATCAGTCATGCAAAATCAAATGAACCGTTGTGTAAGTGACATTTTTCTTGATCACAGGCTATTTTAGACACATTTGGCATAACAAAAGTGTACCTTAAAATGTATTATTGAACAGTCTTTAGTCTGGGGGTATAAAAATAGATTTTATTTCTACTACCTAGTAACTCACTTACTTAATAGAGTGGAAGAACAAGGGGGGAAATGTACCAAAAGAAGTTTAAGAAGTAAGCTGTTAGCATGCATTATATGGTCATATGTCTCTTTTTTTTTTTTTTTTTTTTGTGATTAAATGTAGTAAAACATGCATTATTATAATTTTTTCACATGTCCGTTTAACATGGGCTTGTGTTGCTTAAATTAAATTACTGGGGTTGTAGTTTGGCCAGTCGAAGTTGCATAGTGTTCAAAGACCTCTCCAGATTGGCAAGGTGTTTCTCCAGAAGTGCTGCTACTTGCTCCCTGTTTGCAATGGAGTCTTTCGTGATTTCAATTTGCTCCTTCATACTGTGAGAGAGAGAGAGACAGAGAGAGAGAAACTTGTTTCATGTGTTATAACATTTTTGAATTTATTTGATTTAGGAGAAAACAACCTGTGTTGACATTATGTAATCATATACCGTCTTTCCACTATCTCCACCATAGTGCAACAATCGGGTTGCGGAAGTAAGGATGTTTTATCTAAGGTATCTCCATGATTTTTAATGATAATGGCCTATCTTGGCTGCAAGGTTGTTAAGTGATGGTATATGCTTTTGTTGAAGCCATCAGCCTGTATTATTTTTTACAATAATTATGTTTAACAGTGGAATTCTTGTTGCAAAACTACATTACCCATGATTCTGCAAAGTAATCTCCCCAAATCACAACTGGTGTTATCGAGTCAATCTCCCTACAGTCTCAAACTACTTAATGCTTGTATATGTATATATTACATTTATGCATTTGGCAGATGCTTTTATCCAAAGCGACTTACATTGCATTTCAAGGTACACATTTTACATTCTTATCAGTTCTTGCTTTCCCTGGGAATCGAACCCATGACTTTGGTGTTGCAAGCACCATATATATATATATATGCATATTTTGCATTAAACATAAAATATTTTGTTTCTCCTCATTAAGGGGTCAAACTCATAGTCCTGGTCAAAAGTTGCCGAACACCTCAAATATAACTTTTTTTTCTTTCTTTCTTTCTTTCAGTAATGTAATGTAAATCAATGTAATATATTTCTATTTGGTAACACTTTACAATAAGGTTTCATTAGTTAACATTAGTTAATACTTTAATTAACATGAACTACCAATGAACAATACTTATACAGCATTTATTAATCTTAATGTTAATTTCAACATTTACTAATATATTATTTATTATAATATATATAAATAGTTTTTAAAGTTTAATATTTTAGTCAAAAAAATTTGGTAATTTTCACCTTGTGCTCAGTTTTAATTAGAATCACATCCGGTCGGGCGTTTGCACGCAGTCTATCTGCAAAAGTTAAAATATTTCAATGCACTTGACTCGAAGCTCAAATCTGATCCAAAAAGTCTGCCTACGCTGCAAAGGGTTTCAGAAGTCGCACCAATTTGGCTGAATGTCTGATGCATATGGCACACAAAATCAGAAACTCTTCTGGAGTTTCGAAGTCGTCATCTGATTGGTTGAATTCTACAGGATTTCCGTGAGACGTGTGTGTTGCGTCTCCACCTGGAAAGATGCCGTGATGTCAAACCCCCTTATGGAAAAAGCAAACCGTTGTTTTGCTACAAGCTTTCCTGTAGCTCAAACAGTAGAGCGTTGGCGCTTGCAACGCCAAAGTCATGGGTTCGATTCTCAGGGAAAGCAAGAACTGATAAGAATGTAAATGTTTACCTTAAAATGCAATGTAAGGCGCTTTGGATAAAAGCGTCTGCCAAATGCATAAATGTAAATGTGTTTAAACTGTGACAATGAGTGCTTATCAGGATCAACTAAACGCTGGATTTTCAAAAGTATGTAAAGTTCACGGCATAGACACTTTAAAATGCGTACAAGAGTTTGTTATTGTAGGGACATCGACGTTACATTTTCACACACCTAAACATGACGTGGAAAAAAAAAACTAACAGTGATTGGTTGCTTTACAGACGGCCTCTAGGTGATTCTTGACCAATGAAAGCTGCAATGGAGTCCAGACCTTCTGCCGTCAGTCTGAAGGTCTGGCTACACGAGACTAGTTGAAACCCCACACAGCTCCATCGGAAATGAATGTCTATCGTTGATGGAGATAGTGAAAAGACGACTTTACAGTAAACGAATTACCATGAAAACATTCAAAACTCAATTACCTTGAGAAGGTATATTGCTCTTTCTCCTCCTTCCTCTTCTCATCCAAATTCATGAACACCTTCTGCATAGTGTCGGCAGTCTGAGTCACGACGAGATGGTCAGCCTGGACGCCCTGCACATCGTCCCTGGCCTGTTGGTCATAGGACGCCCCCCCTTCCTCGACACCACTAGATGTGGATACAGCCTGCAGAGCCGCCCTGTTCTGCAGCACGAGGAGGCGTGACTTCTCAAACTCCTCTGGTCCCGCTATATCATCCCAGCACACAGGGGAGGACGGAGGCAGCCAGAAGCGCTGAGTGCAGTTGGCCGGTCTGCCGGGCGTCTCTCTGAGAAAAGGACTATCTGCTGGAAAGCTGTTTAGGAGCTCGTGTAATCCCGAACCCCAGTCCCAGTCCCGGTCCGAGCCATCCAGCTCGAGCTCGGTCACTACGCTGCCCACTGAGTACAGCAGGAAAAGGCACCGGGACAAACACGTCCATCCCATTCTATCCTGGAGCAACCGCATACTGGTGCTATCGAACAGACGCTAAATAGCAGTGAAAGAAAGCGATTTTTGTTAACTGCCCTTAAAGGGATAGTTCACCCAAAAATGAAAATTAGCCCATGATTTACTCACCCTCAAGTCATCCTAGGTGTATATGACATTCTTCTTTCAGACGAATACAATCGGAGTTATATTAAAAAATGGACTGGCTCTTCCAAGCTTTATAATGGCAGGGAATGGCTGTATGTTTTTTGTAACTAGCTTCCGGCAGATGGCGAAAGAGTAACCCTTGACCTTGACGCAAAACGTAATGACGAACGCGGAAGCGCAGAGGATAGAGCAAAACGAAACCCCAGTCACAAATTAGAAGAATTTTTAAAGAGAAATGTCGGAGGAGCTTGAGTTTGTTGCCCAGCCCTGTTTGTTTGAACCGCGAGAGGCGTCAAAGCTTACGCTACTCCTACGTCATACATCAAGTCTTACTCTTTTGGCGCAAGTCGACTTGCGTAGGCCGTCTACCGGAAGCTAGTTATTTTAGTCTATAAAGTGTTAAATATGGATATTTTTCTTACACGAACGCATCGCTTCGCTTCAGAAGGCCTTTATTAAGGTGTATGAATGAGTGAGTGAATGGGTGAATGACTGTGAGGCAATATTGTAAAGCGCTTTGGTGGCCATTGGGTCTGTGAAAGCGCTATATAAATGCAGTCCATTTACCATTTACCCCCCAGAGCTGTGTGGAGCACTTTTATCATGGATAGATGCACTTTTATGATGGACAGATGCACTTTTATCATGGATAGATGCACTTTTATGATGGATAGATGCACTTTTATCATGGATAGATGCACTTTTATGATGGATAGATGCACTTTTATGATGGATAGATGCACTTTTATGATGGATAGATGCACTTTTGTCATGGATAGATGCACTTTGATGGACTTCAAAAAATATACAGCCATTCCCTGTCATTATAAAGCTTGGAAATGCCAGGATATTTTTTAATATAACTCTGATTGTATTCGTCTGAAAGAAGACACCTAGGATGACTTGAGGATGAGTAAATCATGGGCTAATTTTCATTTTTGGGTGAACTATCCCTTTAACTAAATAACTGTACCAATGTGAGCTTAGTGTATCAAACCCATATTCCTGACTTTGTAATAAGCACATTATGCATATACAGTTGTAATCAAAATTATTCAACCCCCATTGCAAATCAGGTTTATTGGCAAAATGTACAGACTTTCAGCTGTTGAGGCAATCAACAAGGCTTGGTTGAAGTGGTAGTCCCGGAAGATTCTACAGTGGCCATCACAGTCACCTGACTTGAATCCCATAGAAAATCTCTGATGGGATTTGAAGGCAACGACTGCAGCACACAAACCCAAGGCTATTACTGAACTAGAGGCCATTGCTCATGAGCAATGGGTTAAGATTTCTCAGAAACGCTGCCAGAAGCTGGTGTCTTGTTCTACATCTCGTTTGTATCAGGTCATAACAGCAAAAGGCTGTTCTACTAAGTACTAAAGATGCTTGCCATGAAGGGGTTGGATAATTTTGAGACTGCAGAAGTCATTAAAAGTCGCTTTTTCAGTTAAATTTGGGGAAACCACTTTGAAACATTTATTGTGTTGAGAGGCTATTTCATTTACTTTTGTGAATTGCAAAAAGCTGAATGTCTGTATATTTTGCCAATAAACCTGATTTGCAATGGGGGTTGAATATTTATGATTGTAACTGTTTAAGATCTTAATACAAAGCTTAACAATGAAAGGACTTTGACTGAATAAATCAATAAACTGCTATTTTGGGGTAACACTACATCCTAGAAATAACATTTTAATTTCAATATTTTTTTCTGGTGTGGTGCATATGTGAAGGCTGAACATTTTTGATGTGCATTAAACACATTTTTATTACAACAGAAATACCACATGTACATATCAGACAGGTGGGACTTCAATTGTTGTCTTGTTACAGTTGTTGCATTTTTAATGCATTGCTTTTCTTTAATATGTTATTAAAGTATCTTTAAGATAAGTTAGTTTAAAATTATTAACTGCTTTATTCTTTGCTGACATCTACAAGATAGTGTATTAAGTTGCCAGTGGCACCAAAGATACAGATCCAGAAAGGTTGATATTAGTAATGAAGTGGACACCCCCAAATATGTATTCTTTTGGATATTCCATTTATTCTTTTGGATTTTACCAAGAAACGTAATGCAATTTATTTTTATTTTTTAACTTTTTGTGTGTAAGGTTTAATGATAAATGCAGCCACCCAAAGGCCACTTATTTTACAGAATCGCAAAATAATGATCGTTTTCAAATAAATTTCCCCAACGCTTCATTTTTTTTTTTTTTTTTTTTTGTCTGACCAACAAGTAGGAGTTACTTGTTGGTCAGACAAAAAAAAAAAAAAAAAAATGAGGTCGAAGTATTACCATTAGGCTACGTTAAGCTGGTCTTCATGCTAAAACAAATTTTTGATTATGCCCAGAATTCACTTTTCGAGGGAATCAGCCTAGTCTTATATAGTTATCACTGTTGTTAAGCTGGGATATTAAGTATTTAAAATCCAAATAACGTTACATTACATTAATTTTACTCTTCACTTCACTCTCGGGAGAGACGTAGACTTCAAGTGTTATTGTAGCAAAACACGAAATTCTAAGTTCTAAGATAAATAAATAAAGCTAGTTTATGAATAAATATTTAATCGAACTCTGTCGCAAAATTAACACACGTAAAGACACGTTTATGAAACGTCATCGTGCATTTAAACGTTATTGTTTTAAGCAAAATTCCTTTAAAAACAGCGTTTTTGCGCTATCGTCTCTTTAAAAAACTTTTGGGCTTGCAACTAGTAAAGCAAAAGCATTTGACACCGTGAAATGTGAAAAGCATTAAACATTTAATGTAAACTTACCTCAGAGACTGTTGTAGATCAGCAGGAAGAAAAAGAGCTTGCGTGCTTCTCATAAATGAGCTATTGGAAAATCTGACTCGCTCTTCCCAATCCCAGATCCACTCAGAGCTGCTCACAACTCATTTGACTAAAGTTAGTTACGCGAACTAAAGGAGCCCTTTTACTTTTACAAACACAACAATATTAAACGTAAACCATAAGCGTTAATATTACAAAGAGACCGGGTGAAAGGGAAAGACATTAGGCTAAACGTCTTAAAGATGTTCTTGCAGTTGCAAAGTTTTGATTGGCCGTGTCTCAATACCTAGTGTTCTGCCTATCTAGACAGCATTTCTGGACATCATTTGCGAACGGAATAACAAGGCTTCTATAACACTTTGTAGGTATGCACTTGGTTTTGAAACACGGCCATTGTAAACTTAAGGACTTCCCTGTCTGTGAACATGTTTTTTCTTTTTCTTTTCATGTTTAAAGTTGACTCTCTCAGACACTCATAAACACCATGACTAATTTTTAACAGATATACAAGGATTGTCGTTAAAAAGCCTTACTTTATTTGAGTTAAACTGTACAAAATAAATTTTAGTTTTGGAGTGTAGTCTGAGGAGAAAAATAAAGCATCAACTTTGGCCTCAGAAACGCATTGTTTTTTGGGGTTTGCAAGAATCCACACAATCTGAGTTTACTTACAGATGTTTTTTTTGTTTTTTTTTAAGTCCAACATTATCTCAGCAAACAGGAATGGAAAAAACTTGGCAAAAGCAGCAGAGAGATCCAAAAACACACAATCTGGCATATAAAACACTAAGACACATCAGTCAGAGGAAATTAAGTTTATTAAATGATGCAATACACGGTCAAGCGAAAGTGAGCTATATTAAATGATACGTTTTCACATTATGTTTTAGCAGGGTTTACAGCATATCTCAGTTTGTAATCTTGCTTGTTAAAAAAAAAAAAAAAGCTCACACTTTACATTATCAAGAAACAACAACAAGGAGCTTAGCAGTGAATGCAAACACATGAATCAGAAATTAAAAGACTTCACCATGACAGGAATGACAGCAAATTTAATTTGGCATGTTGTAAAAGGAGCAAACACAAGGTTAAATGAAAGAAATTGCTGATGTGAGAGGGAGGTTTGACGCCACACGGCAGTGCAAGAAAGCCTTCGAATAGAAACTTTGGTCGCTCGGCTCTTCCATGACTAGCATTGGACATGGTTTTTCAAAAAAATAAAAAGAATATTCAACTAGAGTGTCCCAGAAATAATTGTTTGTAATACACTTTGAGAACAAAAAAAAAAAAAAAAAAAGATGATTGTCAATTAACAGAGCTATTTGGGGATGGGAGAGGAAGAAATAAAAGGACACTCCTACAATCTCAGGAGGTAGTTTTAATGGCAAAAACATATGGCCTGATCTGAAGTGATTTGCATGTTGTAATAGTGCATATTTTAAGGCCAGGTATTCTTCACTATGATCCATCCATAAATGCAGTTCTAAGGCTACATTAAGACACAGGTGAGGGGATCGGGGGCGAGAGGCAATAGCAGATACAGCCCTTAATGGCAATACCTGAGTCAACTGTAACTTTTGACTGCAAGACGTCACCATCCAATAGTCACGATCAACTGAGCTAGAGGCTTGGTGATATTGTATACGACAAAAAAAAAAAAAAAATTTGCATTCGATGTGCATCACTGGTAATCTATTAAATAGCGGCTCTGGTAAAATCTGACGGTGCTTGCACAGCATGCGGGCATCAAACCTCCCTATAGGGGGAAACTGTTCACAAAATGAGGTTCACAAAAGAACAATAAATGAAGTTTATGCAGCATTTATCAGGCTTATGAGGTACTTCACATCTATACACTTTTTTCGAAAAGACCAACAAGTCATATGGTTCATCAGAATTCCTATTGTAGCAGAAAATACCTCGTCTTAAATAAGTCTTAGTCTGTGTGCCCAATTACAACAGGGCATCCTTTAAAACTGCTTAGAAAGTGCAAAATACAAATACTGATCATTCTATGCAGCATTCACTCAAGGTTGCATGATAAATGTACAAATTATTCAATGTGGAGCCGAGTCTCAAATTAAAAAGGATAGTCCCTCAAATCAGGGGGCGGGAGAGATTTTGAAAAGGCACACATACACGAGAAAAAAAAACAAAAAAACACACTGGACGTTTTTTTTTTTTAACCTCACCAAAGAAAAACGAGAAACTTGATTGATTTCCATACAACCTTTTTTGTACCTTAATATGTATCCCTCAAGAAACTCAAATGCCAGTGTATTTCGGATGCTAAACATCCTTAAATCAGAGTTTGAGAGACTGAATTCCCTTCATAAAATATAGCAAGGTAAATACGCATCAACTACAACGAACGGCAGTCCAAAGTCTTACATAACAAATAGCTTATCGCAGACTCGTCGTGGGACTTTCATCAAACGGATCAGGATTTAATGAGTTATTGCAATACTGGATATAAAACAAGTTGTAGAATCAAGTATAATCCTAGCACTCCAAAGACAGTAAATCTCAACGATGATTGAATTGCCATTTGACACACGTGACAAGCCGCTTCCATAGGAAAATCCTGTCAGTTCGCCCCCGAAACATACATTAAACACAAAGCAGTGGTCATTGGACGCTTCTTGTCAAGTATGTTATCCATAATATGGCACAATGCTAGTGATGGACATGGGGATGACACCGCCACACATCAGATCAACTCAACTCAAAGTCGATTATCCATAAAGACCAAATCAACCACCATGTTTTGGCAATAATCTTGGCTCTTTCCTAGCTATTTGTTCCAGCACCATTTCAGTCAAAATGTAAAAAAATTATTTTAATGAAGTCCTCTAAAAAGCTGATGAGTATTTATCACTACATTTTAAAAAGGGAAACTTTCAGATCATATTTTTTTTTGGTCCCCTGCTAATTTGTTACATGCTGAAACATCCCTCATGTTGATCCACCATTACAAATTTTTAAAAGTCGCTTAAAAAAAAAAAAAAAAAAAAAAAAAAACACCAACAAAACTAAACACTTAATACACAGTATAGGCTTGTGTTGTTTGGTCACAATTATTGTTCTTTGTCATGAGCACATATACATATATGTATAAGGGATATTTTAATGTTAGCACCTGACACTATTGAGGTAGTTTTTCAAAGTTGGTTTAAAAAGCCAGGTCATGAAGCTCTCAATTATTCCGATAAATCAGTCTCAAGACCCTATTTTAATTATTATACATGCATGCTTATATTTGAATAAATAACATTAGCATGTAATGAACTAATGGAAGTGTGCTCTTTTTTAACAGAGTCCTTATTATCCCTCACAACAAGCTTCAATTTTGGTCATTTTAGACTAGTTTTAAAACTAGTTTTGAACTCGGGGAGGAAGAAATCCAAAAAAGTCTGACACGCTTGTATGCCGTCATGCCCCAATAAATCCTCAAGCTGAATGGCAACTGACCTGTAATGAATCTGAGTTGAGGTTTAGTTTGTGCACACAATGAATCGAGGCTCAGCAAAGTCTCACTGTCATGATTACGGGACCACCACAGAGTGTTTTGCTGGTAAAGCAAAAGGGCTTTAAAACAGTGAGTGAATTTGGCTTATTGGGTTGGTATATGAACATTATGGTATATCTCAAAAACCCTTTGGATGAAACTTCAGTTGGCAAACATACAAGCAATACACGGCAAAAAAACATGAAACACCTAAAAAAAAAAGCCTTATGTACACAGTTGACATTACAGCACCACAAATGTCAACGATACATGGATCTTTGTGCCAGTGTAAAATGTCTGGCCAAATGTTGCCACTCCATATCTGTTAATCTAGTACATCACAACCATGAATGGTGAGATGGTTCAAAATATGCATGAGTAAAAGCCAAAACGATTCAATGCTGCTTTAAATGTGCATGCATAAAACAGATGAAAGTAATGTGGATGATCTTTACCAGTACGCAGGTGTATGAAGTACATTCAAACTGTTCAGTTGTATATTTATGGTTTTAGCAGGTCATAAGACGGCATCTTTGAAACTTGCCATCTTAGGAATTCAAAAAGCAAATGAGAACATTAACAAAACTACCACGGTATGTAAAGAGAGGCTTACATTTCTGCTTAAAAAACACTATAGTGCAAAGTTCTGATGCAAATACATTAGCTATATATCTCTATAGGTTAAAAGACCACCTCCGATCATCAAGCTTGGGGGGGGGGGGGCACAATTCTTTTAATGAGATTTTTTTTTTTTTGTCTGACACAAATAAAATTCAATTATGAAAGTTGTTGCGGCACAAACTAAGAATCAAAGCTAAACCGACTCGTTTTATTCAACCCATAACGTGTAAAGCGAAGAGGCATGTGGACACTGTAACCCCACACAGAGCTGGAAAGACACTTCGCGATCGCCAAGCAATATACAAGCTTCACCAAAGCAGCGAGAGTCAACACTCTAGAAATGATGACATCCATTGAATGTTACGGTCATTAACATCGGTAGATAATTCAAAGCTTCCAGGGAAATTGAGGCACCATTTCAATTTTCTGTGTGCACTGTGTGTGTGTGCCTCTTAAAATCTGAAACAGCATAGATGAACGCGATGGTCTCTACGAAACCAGCATCGTACTTCATTCATCCTTGGCCTCTATTACATTTGCATTCACAATATTTGTAGTTATTAAAAATTTGCATCAGATTCCTTATGGCATCATTAAAAAAAAGTCAGTTGATTGTATAGTGAAGTGGAAATAAATGTAAAATTAAAGTGGTATGCCTACAGATTTTACAGAAAAAAAAGGTGGGTGCTCAGAATGAAGATGAGTTTTTGCATATTGTAAGAACTCAAGACCTTCTCACGTGTGTTAACTATTAATAGATTAGCGCCAATGTGAAACGAGGCCAAGACTAGTCTAAAAATGATGGTTCTTCTCTCTAACCTTACAAATCTGTTCACCAGCATGCAAATTAGTAACACCTCTTCTGATATAGTGCAAAAACATCTTATTTCATATTTGAGAAATTGCATATGTTGTAGACCTTTGACTAAGGTGCTGATTTTGAAAAGGTTAAAATACTAAAAACTCATTAACTTCTGCAAAAAAATCGAACTAAAAGCAGGTCATGAGGACGAAAAGAATGGTTTCTACCAAAAAAATAAATCCAGAGAAAAAATCTAAGTAGTAGTTTGAGAAATGATTTCACCTCATATTTCTAATGATAAATACTATTATTCAAACCTAAAGTTGTAAAGAAAAACACACACACACACAAAAAAAAAGCTAAGTGACACATATTCAAATGAGTACGTGGATAAAGCGACAATGCGCTGCAATTGAAAAAGGACAGAAAATGATAAAACTGGAATTCACACTATATATTTATGAACATTTTTTTTTATAGCTTATGCCACACATTTAAAGCATTAAGCCATTTATTCACTGAAAAGCATATATATAAATATTCTTTTGGATTCATGTCTGACTTATGAAACATCAAATGTATGACATCTGAAACTTGCAGCACTCAACTCTAGCTTTGAATACATAGCTTAACTACCATAACAAAACAATAGCGATGCTAAATAACCCAGGCTAAATGGCAGCAGGTATGGCCTCTGAACAAATATGAATAGATTTTCTGTGACATCTACCACTTTCACTTTCAGAGGGACGAAAAGACAACGTCCCCCCCCCCCACTCATGCAATTATGAGGAAATGACCAGTGCGGTAATGTTACCATAATACAAGTAACAGGTAACAAGAGGTAGGACATCTAGTCATTTCCACACAACTGCACACAGATAGCGTACTTGGGGGGGGGGGGGGGGGGGGGGGGGGTCTGTGTCCATAGCTCTTCAAAGTGCATCTACTTTCACGAGTTATGAGACCAGCGCCAAACAATATCATAACTCTAATCAAGTATTTGAAGATAAATTAAAATGCCCCTTATACACAGTCTGTTGGGTTTAGAAAATGGCAAAAGGTTTCAAGGGTCAAATGTCATAGATTTCACCGGATCGAAAACGAAACATACCCATTAAGCTCTCTGACCAGTCTATGGTTCTTGTTTAAAAGTTGAAGTTAAACAAGATATATATATATATATAAAAAAAATGGTAGTCTCAAGAATAAACTCTAGCACCTACAATTATAATGTCCTATTGTGCTTCAGTTATGGTAGGACATTAACTACAAGTACATAATGTAATCTTGTTCGGCTAACAGGAATAATTGAGAGCCATATAAAGAACATCCAATTGTTGATAATAAAAATAGAGTATTTTGTAAGCTAATACTGCTACAGTGGGTACAGGGTTTGCACTATTTACACTACTAAAAAGTACCCAGCATGAAAACGACTACATTACAAATGTTCTAAATTCATATACACAAAACATACCACTAAAATCTCTTGGTTAAGAATGCATAGTTAGAAAAAGATGGTTAAAAATTCCCAAGAATTTCAAGTTAAAATTGAAACATTATTTTGGGGAAAGTGATCTTACAGTTAATCAACTAACAAGACTCACTAGATCAATCACTACACATCATGATATGCTTTAGAAGGCATAAGACTGTTTACACGAAAACAGTTTACCGACACATATACAAATGTATTGCGCTTCAATTTGAACTAAGTATGGATCGATTCGCACTAAATAAATGTTCCTTTTCAGTTCAACGATAAAAAAAAAAAAAGCTAATGACCACTCGCCAAACCCTGTGATTCTAACGAAAGGTTTCACACGGTTTATATCTAAAAAGAAAACATAAGTTTTAAAAAGGGATTGGAAATATTCTCATGGAAATGGTTATAAGCTAGAAAAAAAAAAAACTAAGGTGCGTTCGAAATTTGTATGAAATTTTCACTGACCTCGTGTCTCTATGAACAATGCAATTGATATCTGTATTAATCTTTTAAAAGTTTCGATTGCCTGTAAAGTCAGCTGGAGTGCGACGACAGCGTTTAAACCTAGTACAGTCAAACAGCACACACACAGAACCAAGCAAAACTCCAGATTCCCCCCGATATTCAGCACAAAACTGCCTCGTGTTTCGACGTGGGGAATATTTTTTGACAACGTCAAAATAAAAAATTCAGAATAGGTGCTTAAAGTGAAATGCGATCTAATTTTGATGTGAAAGAAACTTAACTCATACACCCACCGACCGAAACGTTAGGTTGTTACGATCACATCCGACAAATCAGAGAAATGCTCATGGCAGCAGAATTTAAAGTACGTACAATCTAAATGCTTGGAGTCCCAAAATATTAGTACTTAACAGGTCAATTATCAATATTACAAAGATATTTCTGCACCGAGAACCCTGTCACGGGTAAACGGAGGGCGTCACTGATGAGAACCAGCCTCAAATGAGCGGCAGAGTGCCAGAAAACTGATTGTCAGAACAATTCCTACATTCTCACTTCCAAAAGCTTTCTTGATTCTGCACTCACTGTGTTCAAATTTTCTGACACAAGTACATGATAGCACTCCGTTAATCATGCCATTGGCGGACACGGACAGGTACAGTAGGTTGACTGAGCCCTGGACTAAACAATAAATGACACCATGATAAAAAAAATGTAAATTCATATTAGCACAAATAAATGAAACAAAACAGGATAAGTACTTTTGTCCTGAAGTCCTCTTCTGGTCAGTGCACTTGCTCTTGCTGATAAATAATTTAGCTGTGGAAACTGCATCCCCACAACCCCTTAACCTGATCTTGTGTTATCCTAAACTAACCCAAATTCATTGGTTTGATGAATTTGTAAAAACTACTGTTCAACAGTCTCCATCACCAGCCTTGGCAATAGTATTGAATCAAGCCCATCCGGATGCAAATGTAACTTTCAGTGTAAAAATAGTCTGAATTTTTGGATTGACTATGTAAACATGTTAACTTCAAATCTGACATGCACAACAGATACACAATCATGCCCACCAAACTAAAAAAAAAAAAAAAAAGAGATAAATTAATAAGTTACAGTTTTAAAAATCATGGATATTTAGGATGTTTGGTAATTGACTACATGGGCAATGGGAAACCTAACAGCATGGCGATTATTGTTTTTTTCCCCCCATTTGAAGGTTCTCATGAGGAAAACACACACACACACACCGTGCTGTTTTCAGGATGTGGGGCTTGTTTCTGGCTATGTTCAGGCGAAGTACATTGTGCGCAGTGTGTCCTGGTGGATCTGCACAGCTTTGGCCAGGGCTTGCTGGTCTCTGCCGTTACTCTGACCTGATGTGTGACTGCCTTCAGCACTGCCAGAAAACAGATACAACACGCATATATAATCAGACCTAGTAGGAATGCATAATGATAATGACATAAAAATAAAAGATTAGTCACATTGAGTTGGAAGCATTATTAAGAATTACTTTAGCATACTGTATGGAGCAGAGAATTTAAAAAAAATTTAATAAAAAGTATGCCAAACAAGGCTATCATCGCAAACGGGCTGAAACCTTGTATCTCCTCCATAGTACCTCGTCATTTATATTTTTTTCCCCATACATCACTACTATTGGTCGCTTTTTACGTCTCTCTGTGGGTTTTGAAAATATTTAAACAATAAAAAGCATTAAAAAGAGCTTGTGACTAAACCTAACTCCATTGGATCCTCAAACCTCATAACTCCAACTCTATCATGAATGCAGTGCCAAACACATTGTGGAGCGTCTCTGCTTGTTTGCAATTCAAGGGTAAATAAAGAACTGTTTGTTTGAATAAGCACTGTATTTATATATATATTAGGGCTGGGGGAATTAACGCGTTAATCTTTGCGATTAATTTGAAATGTTTAACGCGTTAAAAAAAAATAACGCAATTGAAGCAGCACTTTTTTTTTTTGCCTCGTTTTAATGATTTCCTGTTGCGTCTGCTATTAAAAAGGCCGAAATATGCCGTCCCGCCCCTCCATGTTCGGCGGTCAGGTTTCATTCTCGGGCAGCTTTCATGAGTGGGTCTTTTCCGCTCGGTATGTGCGTCGCGCTCTGTGCTCCTGTGTGTGTGTGTGTGTGTGTGTCGGCTCGCTCTGTCGTTAATGGCCCAGCAGCGGCGAGCTCTCCGTTCCGTGTGTGTGTGTGTGTGTGTGTCGGCGGCTCTGTCGTTAACGGCCCAAAGGCTTCAATCATGTACTAAGCACTGGAAAAGTAAAGTCCACTCAAGTAACGTGAAATTTCTCTGTTGACTTCTGTTTGCTGAGCTGGTATAGCCATGCTGGGCAACAATGGTAAAATGACCTGCTCTGATCACATGCTCTGGTAATAATAGCTTTGTAGGACTATATTTTGTTTTAATAATTAATAAAATAATAATAATAATAATAATCTGTTAAATTGATTATGTTGATTGATTATTGAAAAAGAATAATATATTGATATATTGATGTTTAATATTTTAATATAGGGCTATTTTCTGTTCCCTTTTTTTCCTGTGTTGTTTAATTAGGTGATTCTAAGTTTAAATATTGATGATTACAAGCTTGGGGGAAGCGCAATTAATTGCAATTAATTACAGAAATTGTGCAATTAATTAGTTAATTTTTTTTAATCGATTCCCAGCCCTAATATATATATATATATATATATATAACAAATTTGAGGAGCAGGGAAGTCTGTCTTCTAGCATTTGTCATTGAGTCATAGCAAATACTGTCTTGAATAGTCTTTGCGTAGCACTTCATCTTATATAACATGAGATTTTGGCAAATTGACAGGAAAAAATAAATAAGCGCACATAGCTACAATAAACTTTATAACCTGTAAAAAATCTAAAAATTGTCCATTTGAACTTGATTTTGGTGAAATGTTAATAATGTAAGGTATATTAACTTTGACAACACAATGTATAAGAATTTTTTCCCAATCCAGGAGATCTCTGCACTCAAATGATCAATTGCTCCTCATGGTTCTGCGATCTCGTTTAAAATGTAAAGGTGATCGATCAGGCATTCTCTGTTGCTGATCCAAGGCTCTGGAATGACCTTTCTCTGTCTGTTCAATCTTCTCCTACATTGGGTGTATTTCAGAGTGTGCTTAAAACTTATTTGTTTGCTTTAGCATTTGAAAATGCTTGGTAGCAGTGTATATCATATGTTTGCATTGTTTCTGTACAGCACTTTGCTGGTGCAACACTTGTGGTGTTGAAAGTGCTCTATAAATAAAGTTGTGTTGAGTATAATTATTTAAAAAAAGAAAAAGTGCTTTTTCCACTACCTGAAAAGTAGCTGTTTTAGACATACAAGGTTTCCACCAGCCTGCTCTACATGTTATCAGTTAAATAAAACAACAGCTTAGACAATGTAGTTTGACAAAAAAAACAACTTAGATAGTTATTACTCTGCAATTAACTGCCAGTCACTCATTCAGTACCTGTCATGTTCTTTGTCAACCAAGTGGTAACGGGCACGGAATGCCACCAGGTGGGCGTAATAGGCTGGTGCAGGAATGGAGACAGAGCGGGTGCAGCGCACGTAGGTGTGGCACAGCTGGTATGTGAGGACCTGCAGCTCATCAGAGGTGAAATGGTTGTCATCCCACAGCACGTGATAGTGAGACGGCCTGCTGGTTCCCTGTGGAGAGATTCAGCAATTAACAAAACACACACTCTTATGTTCGCCAACACTAAAGCAAATTAACCTCTACTCTTTAAAGTACCTGATAACTAGGAATAAAGCATTCATAAGCACTCAAATTATATAAGAAGTCTATGAATTTGAAGAATCTTGATCGACCTCTAATTTATATTCCATTTTAAATATTCAAATGTACCTGAATTCCGGCATGACTGCAAAGATAGAAGTCAAACTCAGATGGGTGAGTAATTTTGGTGTCAACTGTGGTGCCAGCAGGGATGTTGCCACTCTTTCCGACCTTGAATACAAACAGTCAATTTGAAAGGCAAATTTTAAAAAAGACATTAAAAACATTTTTTAAAAAAAGTAAAAAAAAGGTTTTTGCTGTTTTACAAACAATTTGTTCAAGGACATGTGCATGTAGAGCAAATTATTGAAACTAATGGCTTTACCATTTACCGTATTTTCCGCACTATAAGGCGCACTTAAAAGCCTTTGATTTTTATAATCCGGAGCGCCTTATATATGGATCTGGCGCCTTATATTAATGTCTGTAAAACAACCGCTGACTTAAACCTTTTGTTTATACTTTCGTCTGGCACTGGAGCGCGAGCCTCCGCTGACTGCGCACGCACCTCCCCAAACAGACGAGGCATTTATACTTGACGCAACTGTTTTGTTTTAGACTGAACACCAGACCATACTGATTTAGACGCGCAAACTGGGTGCCGGTGTGATGAGATGTACTAATATCCGTCTGCTCGGGCAGATTCGGCTCAAAGTCGTGCATCTTCGGATGCGGAGGCGCGCGCGCTGTCACAATGACGTCATTTTGCCGCGCGCGCGCCTCCGCATCCGAAGATGCACGACTTTGAGCCGAATCTGCCCGAGCAGACGGATATTAGTTTTTTATTACCTTCGCGCTCATGCGGACGCGTCGAGTATAAACAAGGTTTTACAGCTCAGCCACTTGTTTTTTCATATTTTTTTGCAAGTGGTAGATCTTGGTTTACATTTGGACTTTGGATGTGATCTTAGGCTTGAAAAGGTTGGTGACCACTGCATAACGCAAACCCAGTCAAACGTTTGACTGCAGTATCTACTATTCTATGCGCCTTATAATCCAGTGCGCCCTATATATGAAAACAGTTCTAAAATAGGCCATTCATTGAAGGTGCGCCTTATAATCCGGTGCGCCTTATAGTGCGGATAATACGGTACTTCACAAGATGTTTGCAATAACCACATTTTTATATACTTTTGTATATAAAGAATAATTCATATACTTTGAATGAAGAGAGTTTGCTTGCAATCATACAAATTGTGCCAGTGCAATAACCAACCCGTTCATTCCTGTCCATGCAGAAGAGCCTGGTGTGGTGTCTCTTCTGCACTACTACAAAGGTGATTCCTGGTTGATAATCTTTCTCCAGCTTGATGCAGGCCTCCCGTATGGCCAGCAGTTCATGCTGTAGAACCTGCATGGTCAAAATAGGACAATGAAGATTAAATTAAATGTGTCGGCACACTTATCAAGTGTTGGCAAAGGGTGCAGGTCTGCAGCTTACTTGGTTGAACTGGCCCTCCGAGATGCCATCTCTGTAGTAGATTATGCGTGTTGGTTTGAAGCGTGTGGATTTGTAGAATTGGATGAGCAGCTCTCTCACCATGGTGGCCAGATCCTGAATGATGTCCTGACGGTGCTGTTGCACCCGAACCGTGGCACAGTATCGACTTGGGTGGGCATCCATACTGCCAACAACCTAAATGCCACCCAAAAAAAAAGATGTTAAAAGTCTTTTTTGGAGACCTTTGAGGCTATATGGTCTGGCTTAAAATTGTGCACCAGAAGTCAATACTGGTCACACTTGTGGTATTAGTGCTACTTGGCACTCTGCAATGAGCATAATCAGTCATGGCTGTCAGGTTTATCAGTCTTACAGCAGCAATTGAGGGTTTCTTGCCATCTCCAGCTGGTGGATGAGTTACATCTGCACCCAGAAAGATGACTGGTTGCTGAAACACCAAGGGCCTAAAGAAAAAACAGAAAAAAAAAACAGTGATAAAAGAGTGGAGAATGGTTTAGTGATAAAAGTATTTTCTGGCCAAGGGAAAATTCATCCAAAAATTCTGTCATCATTTGTTCACCCTCATGTCATTCCGAACCCAAAAGACTGTAAATCTTCAGAATTTACAATTAAGATATTTTTAATGAAACCTGAGTGGTTTCTGTCCCTCCATTGAAAGGACAGGGAACCAAAACTAATCCAAAACGGTCATGAAGAGTTCATAAAATGAATCTTGTGGAGAGGAACAATCACTTTATCTGATGCAAAAAAGTCATTAAAGTTTTGTCAAATGAATCTGAATGAATCGAGTGGTTTAATCAAAGTCTTGTGAAGAGATATACAAATTTTATATGATGAACAATTTAATTTGGTCATGCGTCATGGGCTAAAATAAGCCTTACTGGTTCACATACATCATAGGCTAAAATAAGCCTCACTGGTTCACATACATCATACAAAATACACATGATTGAGCTTCCATGTTTACCAAATGTGATGTGCTCCATTTATATGTCGATCACTGCTTAGATTTAAATAAGAGCCGAAATTAAATCTGTTCATATAAAGTGATCGTACCTCTTCACAAGACTTGGATTAAACCACTTCCTTCATATTGATTTGTTTTACAACACTTTAATGACTTTTTTGGATCTTCTAAGTTTTGGCTACCTGGACTTTTGCACATGAGAAACAAATGGATTGGGGGGGGGGGGGGGAGGATGCAAAAAATAAAATAAAACTTGCATCACAAGGTGTAATTGTGATTGTCAAAACATTTGGTAAATAAACAGAATTTTATTAAGTTTAGTGACAACATGTTACAATGATTACATGGTACAATGACTGGTAGGCTACTGTTTGTATTGCTTAACACAAATTTAACGATTTCAATTCAATACTTGGGATTTGATTTAAATCTTGATTCAATATTGACTAATTTTGGATAAATATTAGGAAGGCTACAGTAGATAGCCCACATGTTATTTTTTTCTCATGAAAAAAAAAATATCTCACATAATGCTATGTAACCATATATAGAGCCCTATCAGCTGGTATTATTAAAGGTTACAAATAACTAATTAAATCAAATATAATGTGGTTTTCATTATAATAACAATTATGTAATGACACACGTAAAAAATATAATAAATATGTAAAAAAGTGCAGTGCACATATTCAGCAAAATACTCCTCTTTATCTATATGTTTTAGTCATCTAACATGCTGCTGGTCATTAAATGGTTTAAATGTAACGTTCTGTGACACAATTGTTCTCCTGTTTCATATCAAAAGTAACCTGCTCTGTCTTGTTTGACGGTCTTCGTGTCCTCTTTGCTCCGCGATGTTTCTCTGCGTGAGAAAACGGATGTGTGGCGTGAGCGTGTGAGGAGTCTCGCGCTGAATGCGTCGAGTTGGCAGCTCTGCTTTTAGAAGCGGGATGGATCCGGATAGATCGGCGGCGGCCATAGACTGTAGGCGGTGGCGTTCCTCCTTCCACCATGCTGCTTCTCCATGTGAGGACTGTTTACATTAGACTAGAAGTGCGCACCGGCCGCATGCTTATACACGTGGCGATTGTTTACATCAGAGTGCGCACGTGTTTCGCGCAGCATATACGCAGTGTTTGTTTAAGCGGTTGATGGAAAATAAGCTATAATGCGCGTTCTAAAAATCTAAATTCGGATCTATTATTTTTCAGTGCCCGCGATAACAATATCGTGCATATTCATTACCGCGATTTATCGCATTACCGAATACCGGCACATGTCTAGTCCCCCTATGGGCGGGTTGAACACATGCGGAACGAGCTCCTCCTACTGGCTCTCGCCTCTGGCCAAAAAAGCCTCCGATGACGCAAAATGACAATTTTTGCGTCATCTGAGTTTTTTTTCCAGACACACAATACAGAAATCTCTCGTCTCAGGGGAACATGAGGGAAGGAAGCACGGTCATTCGAAAATACTACCGGGTTTCTACTGACACAAAGCTTAATGCTAATCGGTGAAGTAACCCTTTAAGTTTCATGGGAAAGCAGCCCAGGACTTAACGGACAGTCAGACAAAGACTGCGAAAAGTGCCTTAAGCATTCAACATGTCAAAGGCTTTTGGAAAAGCTGCCCTCACCTGCCCTGTGGAAGAAGAATGTTGTTGACTCCACCCAGTTTGACATTAATCTTGAGGCAGAGGTTGGAAAGGGTCTGAGGTGTGGTCTTCTGTACATTCTTCACCTGGACACACTGCGTGGCCATGCCAAGAACAGTGTCTCCAACACGCTTTACCTCAGCTATGAGAATTATAGTATTTAGAGGGATACAACCTAAAAAAAACACAGCAAACATAAACACTGAAGAAACAGAGAGGAGTTAAATTACCATAAACAGGGGTCTTCCCGGGTAGGATAACCACCACCAACTGTAAGCCTTGGTAAGTGTACTTGAGGTGTTTGAACATGGGCTCCACACTGTCTGCTCCCTGGGCATACTTGCAAAAACACGGCTGGCCCTGAATGGGCATCCCAGCATCTCGTGAGATTTTACGAAGCTGGTCAGTAAACGCCCTACAGAAAACAAGCAAAGGATTAGACTAGGCAGAGGGTCTCAACCTTTTTCTCTCCACTGTAAGAGATGATATTTAAAGTAAAATTCCAGTCAAAGCTGACTTACTTCAGGAGGAGTTCTGTACACTGCCTCTGTGGGGCAAAGCAGGCAATAGCCCACACTTTGATCTCAATCCCTGTGTGGAACTGCTTGTTCCTCATGTCCCACACACCCTGGACTGGGGTTGCTATTGCTTTGTTCTGAAACAGCCAGAGATACATGACCAAATTAGACAGACACGCCCCGATTGGGATTTAACCAAAAGGTCAGTGGAATAATTGTCAAGTTTAGTTGACCAGAACAGGTTCCTACCCTTCCTCCATAGAGAATCGAAGGTGCCTGAAGGACCCGACCATTGACCTCAGTCATCTCGTCTCTTACCATGACTCCAAACTCACGCACATAAGGATCAGTGTTGAAGTTGGCACTTCTCATCTGTCACAAACAAATGAAATATCTCATGAGGTGTGAATGAGATTTAGGAGACTGCAAAAGAACAGTTTGCTGATCACATACCAGTTTGCTAATCTCATCCTGACGGTCAGGCGCAGACCTGGCTGTGGCACGTATCATAGTGGAGGTCTGATTGTCTGTCAGTTTCTTTATGCATCTCTGTCCGGCTACTATGTTACAGACCTGGATTAAAAAAAAAGAAAGGATAATGACATTCAGATAAAGGCATCAGAGAGAAGGGGGAAAGAGTAAGTGCAAGATGTGGTCTTGACCAACCTCCAGTGGAAGGTAGGTGTGTTTCTGCTCCTGACCAACTTGTAAACATGGGAGATGTGGGTATCGCAGCACCAGTTTGTACTTATCCTTGAAGTACTGCGCGACAGTGCATTCAATGGTCTGACCATTCTCTTGCTGCAAGGGGAACCTTGAGACAAACAAAATACATTTAAAAAAGCATCGACCTTTAACAGCATCATCTCAATGAGGAATATAAATGTAATGGCATTCATACAGAAAGAGCTATAACCATTTAATGAAAGTTTTAAAAATGTGAAAGCTCTTACGTTTGATGGCTTGCTGGTCTCCTGGTCACATTACACACCCTGTACTTCCTCTTCATCTGTCCACAGTGAGTTATTTCAACCTTCAGACCTGTTAAACAAATTCAAGGTTCAGATTATAACAAAAATGACTTCCAGAAAAAGTCTCTGTCACCAATGACTGTAATAAATTACCTTTGATCTCCTTGGTAAACTTCACTCTCTGGGAATCTGTTAAGGGCTTCTGTTGCTCTTCGATGCTTTTAAAATCCAAAACCTCACACATGAACTCAATCACAGGTTGAGCTTTGTAAAATGCAGTGGCGGACACTAAAAAACACATTTTACATAAATATTAGCAGTGCAAAAACATAAATAAATAAAAATCCAACTGCTAATGTCAGTTCACACGCACCATCAATATTGAGCATCATTTTCCAAAGGGATGGCCGAACAGACTGATGGAAACCAAACCAAACTTCTCTTCCTCCGCCGAGAGGGTTGGAGCAGCCCTCAGACGGAGTAAAGAACGAACGTCCGACTGGGGTGTACCTGGAGACAACATTACATGGTAAAACAGCAGAAGGATGAAGCTCCCTCTAATGGGGATATGTGTAACACAGGGTCAATATAATAAAGCCATTAACCTCATAGAGGGCAAATGTCTCATGACAACGTCCAGAGCCTGAATGGTCTCAAAGGGGATGTTTGGTAGCCGCCCAGACAGTGCTTCATGTAGAGCTTGCAGACTCACACATGACACCCACTTTATAGCTACTTTAAAGCTCCTGTCTTTTCCCTCCCCTGGAATTGTGACCTCCAGCTCCACCTAAAAGAGCAGTTTGGGACGTCAGTATGCTGTGACACTCCATAAGATATCAAAAGACCTCAGTGTTGCATTTTGAGAAGGTACAGAATAAAACATTTCAACATTAGGGTTTAAACTGTGCATGTATTCGGTACGGGTCTTTCGGTTCAGTACACAGACTTTAATAGTACATACTTTGTCTCTTCCAATGGGTAAAGGCATGGCAGTGTAGAGATTCTTCCTTCCATCATACACAGGCTTTCGATCTCCAAAGATCTGCGTCTTAAAGTGCTGGACCATGTGCTCAACAATTTCACTACAAAAACAACAAAACAAGTATGTACAAATGTCCTGCCAAACAAACAATCAGCTCAAATTGAAAGTTTCAGTTGAAGATGTTACCGGTTAACTCTCCGTGGGCATTTCTCAGGCTTGATGTCTATGTCATAATGGTACACCTCCAACTTGGGTATTTCCATTTCAAAGAAGTTAGCCTGAAGCTTGATTGTCCTACCCATTGTGCCAAAGTCTGGCCGTTGAGGTGGTTTGAAGACATACTCTGGTGGTGGAGGAGACACAGGAGCTGCTGGACACGTACAAAAACAGGTTTTTTCAATGTATTTAAAAGGGAACAAAAGACAATTATGGAATAGTTTTACAAACACTAGACTTTTTAATACACTTAAAAAAAAAAAAACCCACACCAACAAGCAATAAATAATGAATGATTTAGAAAAGAACCGGCTTCTTCACAAACAATGTACAAATTAAACAAACATTAAGTTTCCATGATTTTATTTTCATAAAAAAAAATTGTTTTACCAGGTCAATTATTTCAAGCTGTAATGTCCATTTTTAGTTCAGTGAGCAACTTTATCCCATTAATTAGTCCCACACAAACATTTAGGTAAGACTATTAGAGCTCTGCTGTGCCATATAAACTCAAGCACCCCATCTTATATAACATCTTTATTTTCATATGCAAACTGGCCAACTTTAGCTTTAAACGCAAGTTACTTGCAATTAACTTCTTGTTTGTTTAACTGCATTGTCAATGTCATAGTCGCTCTGTTGTACTGAATATCAGCACAGTCCCTCCATGCTTACCTGTGGTCACGTGCCGAATTACAGCCGTGCTGATGTTCAGTACAACTATTGCAGATGTGATTGTTTAAAGGGATAGTTCACCCAAAAATGAAAACACTGTCATCATTTACTCACCTTCATGTTGTTCCAAACCCGTAAGACTTTTATCTTCGAAACACAAATGAAGATATTTTAATGAAATCTGAGAGATTTCTGTCCCTCCATTGACAGCTACACAACTACCACTGTGACACTCAAAAAGTTAATAAAGAGATCATAAAACTAATACATATGAAATGAGTGGTTTAGTCCAAATTTTCTGATGAGACACGATCACCTTATATGATGAACAGATTTAATTCAGGCTTTTATTCACATATAAACATTCATCAACTCACATTTAAACATTATTCACAAATAAACTCAAGCATGTTCACTTGACGTGTGAGAACCAATGAGGTTCATTCTCGTGATACGCATCATGTTTGAGCTTCCGCAAGAACAATGATGTTTGTTCTCACGTGTCAAACAAATAAATGCTTATATGTGAACAAAAGCCTAAATTAAATCTGTTCATCATTTAAAGCGATCATTTCTCTTCAGACAACTTGGACTAAACCGCTCAATTCTTATATAGATTAGTTTTACGATCTGTTTATAAACTTTTTTTTCTTCATATTTTTGGGTGAATAACCCTTTAAGTAATAAACCTCATTTAGAACATTAGTAACTAACCCAGTCAGAAACTGGAAAATGAAAAATACTAAGCAATATTTCGAGAATTAGTGTGTTAAAACAAAGCTCTTAACAGTACATTAAGTTTCAAGACCATCATTCCTTTGGTTTAAACACTTCAAGACAACTTGGTAAACAGTACTGAAAATATATGCTAGGCTTGGCCAGCTTAGTCTGGGCTGCTTACCAGAAACATCTGACCCCGAGGACTGACACAGCTCAGCAGCTATAAAAGACATAATAACAGGTTTATTTCAAACAAACCTTTACATTGGTGATCATGTGCAGAAACACATGTAAAACCATGAAAATGCAGCCATTTTACTTGCAAACAGGTTTTATGTGCAAAGTCAAGTAGCAAATACGTCACATTACACTTTGAATACAAGATCAAAATAAATCAGCTGATTTTAGCTAATAATATCCATCAGATTTAGGCTAGTTGATTACAAAGTCTAGCTTACAATAAAATTGGGTCACACAAGGGTTTGTTGATTTGAGAAAAACCAGGTCAAGTTAATGCAACCATTTTAAACATGTGAAACTTTTGATGTACAAGACAAGAAAGAAGGTTGTGGGTATCTGAAGTCTTTGGCTGACAGATTCCCTGAAGCGTCTTATCAACCCTAAAAACACAACACGCCAGGAAGATACTAGGAGCGTGAACCCATCCCACTGGGCAACAGACCTTTTACTTTCTTATCACCAACACCACACAAGTCAAAAACCTGCCACACACACACATGTACAAGGACATCTTTCTCTATATCACCACCATTTCTGATGCTTCATGCATATCAGAAAGAGTCTAAAACATACAATAAAACAAACTTGCAACTACATGAAACCTAAGTGATCCCATTCGTTAACAAACTAACAAAAAGCAATATATTTTTTCAGCATTTATTAATAAAAATTCAACTGTTTACGTTGGTTCACAGTGCAATAACGAATGTAATTAAAATTCAGCCATTGATTCAAAAGGACTATATTAGCACTATAATAAACACACCATATTTTCAATTAACATAATTGAAAAATATTAAATGCAGTAAAAGTAATGTTCTTTGTTAATTTAACTAATGCAACTATTGTTGACAAATTTAACCTTATTGTAAAGTGTTTCCAACTGAGTTTGACTAAACTTAGGCGAAGGCAAAAAGTTCTGTAATTTGAATGCCTCTTTCTTAAAATGTGTGAAAAGCATTTCAGTTCTCAACACTTTTTATTAGGAAAAGTGATAAATATAATAAACAAAACAACCTTTTCTAAACTCTAATGATAATTTACATTCATAAATGAAGTTAACAGTTAATCTTCGATAAGTTAGATGAACATCTCAACTGTTCAAATATATAGAACAAAACGTTACAAATAGACTTGAAACATTTGAAAACGGAATAATTAATCGTGTATGTATTGACTAGAACTTTAGATAAGATCTTTCATCTAACGTTATCTTCTTAACTGGAGAAAGTCAAACTGGTCCCAAACAACCACCGTTCAATTCACATACAACAATACGACTAAAACCTATAAACTACTTTTATATCTCCAAACCTAAAATAGTTACAACGTACGTCATATTAACGTTTTAAGTTTGACGTACATAACATTTTAACCAGCTGCTGTAGATTCAAAAGCCAGCAGGTCAACAAGCTTAGCTAGCAGGCTAACAATAACAATGGGCCTACAAAACAAACCCTCGACAGAGAGGAAAAACAACACTTCATTACTATAAGCTAAAAAATAATTTGAACATCGACGTCATGTACAAGCGAACGCCACTAAATTGCATATTTTATTATCATCAAAAACACCACACTTATTCAGCTAGCATCTCCTCGCTAGCACGCTCGCTAATCATAATAATACTCACCACCAGCTGCTCCAATGGGATACATTTTAAACGCTTTCTGCACCAAAATTCAATCGCAGGCCGACACTTTTTGCTCTTCTGTTGCCAGGTAACACATGCGGTAACTGGAAAGATGATTTTAATTTTAGAACAGCATCGATATAGTGGAGAAAACAGAGATTAATGAGCGCGCTGAGTTAGTGGAGCACGAGAGCTCTGAGTGGCCCCATCCCATCCCCCCATCACAGCACGAGCGCCTATTTACCCGACACTCACTCACACACTCACACACACACACTCTCGCTGCTGCAAACTAAGCTCATGGAAATAGACGTTAACCTATGCGTGAGGTATCTGAACGATTTACGTTTTATTCAGTAGGTTTTTTCAAATTCACCAAGAGTAGTAACAAAGCATTCATTAAATTTAATTTCACAACGTCCAAATAATACTGGCGCTCATGTTACGTCATTTCCGGGTTGGTTCAGAGATGATTTTAAAAATTATTTAGCTGATGATGATTTATGAATGTAAAAAGTTTTGGTTATATTTATCGTATATATATAAAAAAAATTAATTCATATTCATTCATATATACACCCATTCATATATGCAGCTAAATAATAAAATAAAAAAAGATATTTACTTTGTAAATGTTTTGTTTCATAGTTTGGAAACATTGAGGTATTTTAATGTTTTTTAAAGTAGTCTCTTAATCTCACAAAAGCTGCATTTATTTGATCAAAAATACAGCAGGCCTAAAAACAGTAATAATATGAAATATTATTACAATTTAAATTAACTGGTTTCTGTTGTAATATATTACATGATCCTTCAGAAATCCTTCTAAGATAGACTAATCTATCATCAATGTTGAATTTTTGTTTTGTTTTTTGGAAATCATGATACACTGCCATTCAAAGGTTTGGGTAAGTAAGATTTTAAAAGAAGAAATTAATACTTTTATTTAGCACAGGCACATTAAATTGGTCAAAACAGAACCTATGAATTTAATAAATATTACCAAAAAAGTTATATTTATATTAAATGCTGCACTTTTTATTCATCAAAGAATCCTGGTAAAAAAATCACAGTTTCCACAAAAATATTAAGCACGGCAGCACAACTTGTTTAATATTAATAAAAATAAATCTTTCTTGAGCAGAAAATCAACATATTAGGATTTCTGAAAGATCATGTGACACTGAAGAGAAGACTGGAGTAATGATGCTGAAAATTCAGCTTTGCATCACAGGAATAAATCAAATTTTAACATATATATATTACAACAGAAATCAGTTAATTTAAATTGTAATAATATTTCACAGTATTTTATTCACATATAAACATTCATCAACACACACATCAGCTGTGGTAAATGGAATCTCAAGCATGTTCTCTTGACGTGTGAGAAGCCAAAGAGGTTCATTCTGGTGTTACGCATCATGTTTGAGCTTCTGCAAGAACCAATGAGGTTCATTCTCGTGTTACGCATCATGTTTGAGCTTCTGCAAGAACCAATGAGGTTCATTCTTGTGCATCAAGCATGTTCGGTTGAGCTTCTGTTTGTGTTCGCTGATAAATGTTTAAATGTGAAGAAAAGCCTCAATTAAATCTGTTCATCATATAAAGCGATCGAGTCTCTTCAGAAATGTTTGACTAAATGTTCAATTCATATGGATTAGTTTTAATATTTCTTTATGAACTTTCTGAAGCGTCAAAGTAGTTTCGTAGCTGCCAATGGAGGGACAAGAATTTTATTTTCATTTATGTTCCAAAGATGAACGAAAGTCTTACAGATTTGGAACGACAGGAGGGTGAGTAATTAATGACAGAATTTTCATTTTTGAGTGAACTAACCCTTTAACCTAATCACTATTTTATTACTAGACTGACAATTTGTCATTTGTAAAATAGGTTAGATTTTCTTCTCGTCCTTCATGACTAGTCAATGAACTATTGCAGTGCCATTACAGTGGACATGCATTGCATTGTCTTGAGGAGGATAGATGTAAGGAAACTTTGACTGACTCTTTTTATTTACTAATCTCCACTTGGTGGCACCATTTCACCACTATTGCTGACTACCTTTGTCACTGTGAATGCATGCTTGACAATGCTCTTCATTAAGATTTAGGAACAACAATAATAGGACAAATTAGCAAAATAGTTTTTCGGTGATATTAGTTATCATAAAATCAGTCACACCAAAGTGCTGTCATGCATTGCTGCCATAAACAAACCCGCCGCAGACACAGATGGACATCCAGTATTGTCCATTTGATTCAGTTTTTGGTGACAAATGATTGTAATCTGAAAAATATGACATTTTATTTGTAACAAATATGCAAATTAATATGTAGATTAAGGCAGACCAAAAAGCAATAGTAATAGGATTATAGAATACCCTATACAAAACAAACAAACAAACAAACAAACAAACAAATGGTTTAATCTGTTGATTCGTCTGATAGGATACAACTAAACAAAATAATATCTGGATATGTAATTGTCTCTTCGATGAGAGTAGCCAGTTGTGTTCCAAACAAATTTAAGGGATCAGACATTTATTATGGACATTACATGGAATAGATCAACGGCCGTCTTATTTCTGCACGGTGAGCGACTTAGCCTATCAAATAATAATCAATTTCCCTTTCCATTTGTCTATAAACATACCATAAATACCTCTATTAAGTTTTTTTGTTCTTCTGAAACTGGTTGAACGGGTTAGGGAGTAACTGCCGTCTGCTGTGCTCCTTGGCCAATGGCACTAGATCCTCCCTGCAGTGCGTAACAGCGCAATTTAGGATTTAACCAAGTCTTTGCTGCGGGGCTTAAAGCAGTCTTCAAGAGAGACGCCTGACGCTTGCACACACAATGTTAGTGTAGACTCTGTGGACCCCTATAGAGTTAGACTGCCTTTTTACGTTGTCTTATCCGAACTATGACTGGAGTATTCGACAGGAGGATTCCGAGTATTAAACCTGCAGATTTCCAAAACGCTTTTCAGCTCTCCACGATGCATCATCCATCTCAGGAATCTCCAACCCTACCGGAGTCGACAGCCACGGATTCTGGCTATTACAGCCCTGCTGGAGGAGTTCATCATGGCTATTGTTCACCGAACTCGGGCACTTATGGGAAACCTCTTAATGCCTATCAGTACCAATACCATGGAGTCAATGGATCTTCTGGAAATTACGCTGCAAAATCCTACCCTGATTACGGCTCATACTCCACAGCATATCACCAATATGCCGGAACATATAATAGGGTGCAGTCACAACCGAGCCCGCAAGGTCAGTTAGCTTACTATATTATATTTAAGCATACTATTATTGTTGTTATAATACTTAGTAATCATTAGCATGGTCGGACATTATTATTGAGCATTATGATAGTAGAGTTGTTACTTTTTATAAGGTCTCAATTTTGTAACCAAGTTGGACGAAACATGATTGCATTTAAGTTTCTTTAATGCTATGTGTTTAATATGGTGGGGGGAAACATGCATGCAGTATGAAAATAGATTACATTGAAAATAAGAGCGCGTAAAATGCGTACAGATTTTCTGACAAATTATTCTGTTTGACTTTATGCGAGTAGCAATTTTAAAGCACTGCGACACTTGACATAAATCACGGCAATAATTACCAACAATCAAGAGAGTGCGTTTCTGTCCCCATGCATTTATCTAATTTCTGTTCCCGTGCATTTATCTAATTTCTGTTCACCCGTCAGAAAAAGAAACAGCCGAGCCCGAAGTGAGGATGGTCAATGGAAAACCCAAGAAAGTCCGGAAGCCCCGCACCATCTACTCCAGTTTTCAGCTCGCTGCTCTTCAGAGAAGGTTTCAGAACACGCAATACCTCGCGCTCCCAGAGAGAGCCGAGCTCGCGGCGTCGCTGGGACTCACGCAAACACAGGTTCGACAATATTTTAACGTTTATTTTTTTATTGCAATGTCTTTTTATGTAATTCTCAAATTGGTAGGCCTTTTTTAAATAGCCTATTTATATTATTTTATATATGAAGCAAGCGCATGTAAGCATAGACATAATTTTTTTTTCATAGGTTGTAAACATTTTTATCGATATAACAAAAAATATATAGCCTATTATTATGATGTAGGCCTAGAGGTTTGGCAGAAACACGTGCTTTATTTATTTGTCCCCAGAAACTCAAAAAAAACTTTTTGTTTTTGTTTCCTCAGGTGAAAATTTGGTTCCAGAACAAAAGATCAAAACTAAAGAAGATCATGAAAAACGGCGAGCTGCCTCCAGAACACAGTCCCAGCTCCAGCGACCCGATGGCGTGTAACTCCCCGCAGTCTCCCGCGGTCTGGGACTCACAGGGTCCTCAGAGACCTCACCATCAGCCGCAGAATATTAACACAGCGGCATCCACGTTTCTGGAAAGCGCCAGCGCATCTTGGTATTCCGCCGCCGGGGCGATGAATTCTCACCTTCAGGCTCCTGGCACGTTACAGCACTCGTTGGCACTCGGAGCAGGAACGTTGTACTGAAATTTGTTTATTATTTTGTTGTATATTGGACTGGTGTTAACATTTTTTTTTTTTTTTTTTGAGGAATATGCAATGTACCGATATGGCAGTCCTAGAAGAACGTGTATAATGTGTAAATTGTGTGCATGTAATTTATTGCATTTGGAAGAATATTAAATGTTTTAAATGGACAATGGACCCAAACACTCTGAATGGTGCCTTGAATTTTGACCTCAACGCGTACATCCGACGATGTGCCAAATCATTAAGGACAACCCCAAATAAATGTGTGTTTTTCTTTAATTATCAAACATTTTGTCTTCTTTAAGGTAAATCAAAACAGATCAACGCACCGAGCACTTTGCTTTAGAGCCCGTCTTGGGATGTTACTTTTCTGTGATTGGTAAAGAAGGGACTTTAACTTTGCAAGCCTGAAAATAAATTTCGAGTGGAAATTATAGAGAAAACCATGATATTGTTTTAACATTTTGGGATCATGTGTTCTGGGCTGAGTCACTGTTTAATGGTGAATAAATGGAAACATTTCTATACAGTCTAATTAAAAAGAAAAGAAAAAAAGGATTTGCTTCGGTCTTGGTCCTCAGCCTGATACAATTAAATTAATATTCATTATTATTATTCCAAACAAGTTTTAGATTGTTTTTTACGTTAGTAGGACTGAATATTTGATCTACATCTTGATTAAACCCACCCATGACGAAAGAAAAAAAATTGGTTGTTGGTCTGGCAAACAGTTTGCTCTGCCTTGCTGTCTTTGTGTTCCTTACAATTAGTACCTTTGAATTGTAGTGAGGAGGCGAAGGAACGGCGCGGAGATCTGAGGCAGTCCGCATGCCTGTGGGGGCAAACCGGCTCCAGCGACCACAACCCAGCCCTGACAGATCCTCCTCCTGGAAAAATGCTGAACATCTCATTAAAACCAGTGCTAACATTTCTACAGCTGACTGCCACGGATAAATCATGAAAAAGGCCACCAGGGCATGGTGGAGATTTCTTTGTTGACTATGATATTATTGTAGGCCTAAAACCTAATTATAAAAAAATCGTCCCAGCGCAGTTTCATGGCTGTATATTAGGAAAATATTTTCCTCGATGATCGCTTCAATGTTCAAAATAAACATCACGGTTCATCCTTTAAAAATATGACTTGAGACTGATGTTTCCACACACATAAAATAGCTATTACTGAGTTGTTTCATTGTTGGGTCAAATATGGACAAACCCATCTGTTGGTTTAAATATCTTATTATTATTTTATTTATTTTTAATTAAACATTTAAACCTGACGGTTGGGTTTGTCCAATCCCAATTTTGGGTTGAAATATCCCGGGATTTTTTAGCATAACACCCAAGGATTGGTATTTGCCTTGTTTTGAACACTGAAATTTTGGTTAACAATAACTGTGTTTAATTAGGCATACTGTGCTTTTTTGCCTAAACAACAAATCAAAGTGACAAATATCTACCCAATAGAAACCTATGACATGAGAAAATTGTAGAACGTATTCACAGGCATTTTTTTATACCCCCACACACACACTCGCTCGCGTAGCCTATACGCACGCTTCACGCTCCAAACACACACGCCATATCAACTCTAACTTTGCCTCGCTTTCTATTTCACGTATACACAAACACGCTACATTCCATGCCATTATATCGAGAGGCTTGTTAAATTCCAACTCAACATTTTCCACTCAACGAATTCACTGCAAACCGTGTATAAATAATGACAGTTAGCTTTACTGGACACCCTCAACTGTAACACTCAACAATAATTATACTTCCACCAGGATTAGCTCCATTATCATAATCTGGACATTTACAATTATCTATAATTTGCAAAGATGCGCCTGGTTCTTGATTGCAGACGGTTTTTTCCCTAGCTCACCATCTCTAAATAGTGACAGTAATAACGGCTAATTTTGCAGGCAATATATAAGAGGTGTCGGGGTGTGCAAACACTTCCACACCTGGATTTGCTTACTCAACACAAGCTGTACACAGGACCGTCCGCTTTCACAACGATATCTTTATTGAAACATTGAAACCAGAGATTTTGGTCTATGCAAGACAATAAACTTAGCTACCGAAGGTAAGTGTTGTTCCATTAGCCTAGCATGTTGTTTTGTTGTTGGCTAATCTGTGTGCCGCTGATGGGTGGGTGTTGTTATGAACTGCAGTTCGGCTTGTTGGGGAAGGCAGGCTATTTTACAGGAAAACGTGTGGCATACGAACGCTGGGATCTATAGTAAACCGGTCATAATTTGTATTGGTGTTTTATCCCTCTCTTTTTCATTTGCGCACACACTCGGAATTATTAGCTTCTTGGTCTTTGGTTAATTCTCATTTAGTCTTGAGGATGTCGGGATCGGAGCTATAAGATCGTGTCTGTCACAGTCTCTCAGGGGGCCTATATATGTGTAGGGGCCTTAACTCTCACAAACACATTTTATTTTTAATATTATGCGGAAGAATGTATGATTCCTCCAAAGATTATTTAACTGTAGAATTTTAGAGTTGAGGCAAACTCTGAATCAACATGCACCAATGCAAAATTTCTAGGCCTATTGTAAAATTTGTTGACAATTTCTATTGTAAAATTATTGACAACTTGACCCTAATTATTTAGCCTACTTCAATGAGCTCATTGTTTATGCCTTCAATTTAATAGCCTACATTGTTAGCTAACTGCGTGATTTAGTCTACATTTCTGAAATACATTGGACACTGTCCTCTGATAACATATCACTCTAAATTGTAATGTACACATGCATTTTCTGTAAAGCTGCTTTAAAACGATATTGTCAAAAGCGCTATAAATTAACGTGAATTGAATTGAATAGAGTTGCAAATGTTAGCTATATTTTTTTTGAAGACCTTACTGTGAGCAGATTAGCCTACTAAAAAACCAATGACAAATGTGTTTCTGACGGTTCCTATTTCAAGATATACCTTATGTTCTTATAGGCAGAGCAAACATTTAAATGAACCATCCCAATCCGTTGATGAGGAAACCTTTTTAGAAAATCAAGCCCCATTCTCTGCGGCTGGGGCATCCACGATTTGACAGCTGCAGGGGCTTCTCGTCTCCCTATTCAACATTGTAATTTTAGATAATATCCCAAGTGTTCACTCTCCTCAGCAATTTGTACATGAATAACCGAATAATTTCATCTTTTGTTTCGTCTTTGCCACTTCAAATCCAAATAAAGATGCCTTTTAGTATTAAAAGTGGTAGAAAATTACAGGTAATTATCTTTGACGGTAAAAACGCTGTAATCAGCGGGCTACATCAAAAATTACCCTAATTATGTCTGCATTTATGAGAATGGAAAAAAAAACCTCTCTTGGATAAAACCCATAAATTGTCCCAAATATCTCCTTCATATTGAACGAGACTGCAGCTGGATGCTTTGTTCAGGATCGATCCTGTGGCGAAAGGCATTCAGCGTCTCGCAGATCAAGGCAGAGAGAAAGGGGGAAAACATTTTGTCAATACCTTAATAATTGAGCTAGAGAATGACAAGATGGACAAGATGCAGCTCTATTCTGTAGGAAAAACACTTTGAGAAACCACCATCTCGGGTAAGCCATTTTGTTATTCCTTCATATCTTTCCAGCATTAGAAAAATGCCTTAATGTGGAGGTGATTGTTTTCAAATGACTGTGTAAGTTGTTTATAGGTCTTTTTATTTTATTTTTTTATAGATAAATGTTTTCAAATTCAGATTATTTCAATAATCAATTTCATAATTGATTGTTTAAAAGCCAGTCTTTCATAATAGGCTATCTCCTAAAAAAAAAGGCACGACACGTTACTTGAAGTCATGGTTTACTCCATTTATGACAAAACATAAAAAGTTTTTAACAACTAAAATCGGACAATATATTTACAATCAAGTTGCTTTCGTTTGCATGATCAAAAACATAAACGCAGGAGGATTGAGTTCGTTTTCAAATGCGACTCAAGCGCGTGACAAAACGTTTCGCTTCCTGTTGGTGATGATTGTGTTTGATTACAGCCAAACGTGAGAACAGATTTTTAATCAATCCGTTTAATTTGCTACTGACATTTAGTTCCATTGTCGAGCTTCGCCACACCACATGTCTTCATCCTTCAAAAGAAATCGTCCCCTTAATAGACTAGAATAGGTCTCTATTAGGGTTGTTAAACCGTGAACTGGGCGAAGACAAGAAGTCAACGTCAAGGCCTCTGGCCTAAAACAGGGCTAGTTGCCTATCTCTGCATGGCGTCCTGATGAGGCGAAGAGTACCAGTGTGAGTAACCGGGCATGTAGCTGTTAGCAGACATGTTTACTCCTTTAGAGGAGGCTGAGACGTCCCAGATGGGAGGAATGGCTGGAGAGCGCGGGGACAGGGCGATGGAGCCAGGCAAAGGGTCAATCTCGTGAGGGTTACCACCTTGTTTCAACAACTTCTTGAACTTGGACCTTTTGTTTTGAAACCAGATCTTTACCTGAAAAGAAAGACAAATATAAAAAATGGGTTATATCGTATTTAAAGTGAAGTAGGTGTCTAATTTAGTTAACATGAGATTTATTTATTTTTTGTCATCATCATCTTCCTAAACATATATAGGTCCACCTTTATTAATAACAAAATCAGTTATAATACTCAACCAAAATGAAAAGCATAAATCACTATTAAATTCAATTGAGTCCACATACTACCTGAGATATAGCCTAATACCCAACCGAAATGAAAAGCAAAATTCACTATTAAATGTAAATGAGTCCACATCTCACCTGTGTCTGTGTGAGCCCGAGAGAGGCAGCCAGTTCCGCGCGCTCCGGTAACGCCAGGTATTGAGTCTGCTGGAACCGGTGATTTAATGCCTGGAGCTGCAAACTGGAATAAATCGTCCTTGGTTTTCTGATCTTTTTGCCTTTTCCGTTGAAACGTATTTCTCCATTTTCAATCACTGTTGTTTTCTGCTGTTCTGAAAAGGGTGAATATTGTGGAATGATTCCCGCACATAAACATTTATAAGAATTTGAAATGTGATTATTTTTTTTTGACAAACACATATTTGTAACGTTCTTTCAAGCATTATATAGCATAATTACTTTGTCTGTCATATTTAGGAAATAGCATGAAGTGACATCTCGAGACAGACAATTAGATGCTAATTATAATTTGTAATGGTGGGTAGAATCACTGGCGGAACGCAATAAATCATTTTGAGAACACCGTTATTGCTGACATACGACGGACAAAACTGGGCGAGAACAAAGGGGAACGGGTACGGTGTCTTAGATGAGAACTGTGAATGTAATATTTTATCGACATACGGCTTTCCTCGTATAGTTCAACAATGAAAACAGAGCTGGATCTTTACGCATGTAAATACGCTTACCTGTGGCGTCTAACCTGGTCTGTGTTCCGCTGGCGTTACTGTAGGACGGCAGGTACGGACTGTGGTGGGGATGGCTTACATAGGAGTAAGGTAGCGACCTGTTATAAGAGTTTGAGCCGGAGTACGGAGAGCTGTCGTGCTGATGATGATGATGATGATGAGACCCGGAATGGAGACAGTGGAGCGGATAATGGCTGGCGGCCATTGACGGGGAGCTCTGTTGTGAGTGCGATTGCTGTCCAAACTCCATGAAAGCAGATTTTGACGAGTCTTGAGCCTCCAGACCGTCAGCCATCGTAGTCATGGTCATCATCAAATTTTCTGCTTTAAGAGCACTTACCCCCTATCTCTGAAGTCCAAATGAGTCCTTTCGTTGTGTTCGTTTCTTTCTCTCCTTGGTTAGGGGATATTGCGTTATTACCTCCACAATTTATCCTTTTTTGTCCTGTAATTCTCACGCGGTATGGTGGAAGGTGGGCTTGAGTAAAGGCAGAGATTTTAAGGTGGATTCTGTTAAATTTGAGTCCTTGCTTCCAGACTTGATGCAGCCACTACAAGTAAAATGGTTTGTCTCCAAAGGGCAGCGCCTTCCGATTGGTCATTCAACCTAACGTCATCAGTTCTCTGCTTTAGCTGAGACTTCACAGTGAGTTAACCTACCTTAACAGCTCCCACCGTAGCCATAACCATGTGGAGAATAGTAATGCTGGGATATCCCTCTGATATTCACAAAATTCCCACTCAGATTCGACTCCAGAGACAATGTCGCGCGCTACTATCGAAGTAATTAATCGCGTGGTTCGTAACCACAGCTCGAGGTGCCAAATATCGCTTAGCCTACAAACCGCAAGAACACTATACAAATCGAATCGTTTGATAGGATAAAGCAAATATATTGCCATATGTACGACTAAAAAGTCATTTTTATATGGACGTTGATGTCTCAATGCATTTACAAAACAGCAGAAACCACAACAGTAAAATAATAATAGGCTATAGGCTAAATACAAACACAGAACAATACATCAATAATTAAGGAGATGTACAGTAGCCAATGGAATAAAACATATAAGCCATGCATATTAAGTGAAAATATGCGGTGTCAAAAGAATAGTCTAGAAAAGCAATAGTTGTAAGCCTCTTCAGAGAGGATTCACGTGAACTATAAACACGCCAGATATGGTCTGGTTTAATTAAGCCACAGTCACTGAAAGGCCCGGGTTAGTGACAGCCTTTCCTCGTATAATCACGAGCCAGTCACAGTTGAAAATATATGCAAATTACGAGTGCAGTTTGTGGTTTGGCAAATCGCGATCGCATTATAAACCACGATGTAAATATACCCTACAACTGCAAGGCTTTCTTCATTCTCATTTCACTCAATTTTTATTTTATAGACAACGAGTTTCCTCATGATATGGCATACATTTATTTTAAATGGTAATGAAAAAGCAATTACGGTCGCAATCAGTTATATCCAAATCCTCTTTGATTATCCGTTACACTGTATTCAGACTGGCGCTATAAAATTAAGAACAATTCGTCTGTAATGATTATGGACCTTGTTTATTTTGGGAGGTGGATTAAAAGTGGATATAGCATAAATTATCCGCTAATTATACACCAGTGTCGCCTCAATTATCCTCTTATCAAAAATGGTAGCCCTAAATGCAGCATTTAGTTTCAATTTTCTCCCTTTCTGTAACAAGAACTGCGTACCTTGCTATTATTACCAGGGATGTTATTTACTTTGCCGGATTTAAGAGTGCACAAGCGGCGTAGATAACCATTTTCCATGGTGGACTGAACTTGGGAGAGACAGAAAGGCATCTGGTCGCTCTGAACGCTTGTGGATTTCTTCTTATAGTCAAGATATCAAACATTTCGAGTTTAAAAGAATTGTGCATGCAGGTAAGAGGAAACCTGGAGAATTTGTTTGAACAATTTCCTCAATGTGTGAATGTTTTTGTTTCTTTTAAATTGTATAAAAAGCTGTGTCATAATTTGCTTAAATGCAATTGTCAAATGAGCTAATATTAGTGATCAGGAATTTGATTGATTATTGCTGCTGCATGATCAGTTTGAAAATGTTTGAAACCAGATACACAGCCATGGCATGGTACAAACATCTTCCAATTATGCTTTCTTGCTGGCATTTTAAGTGCTTAATTGATCGAGAATTCATGGTTTGGGACCTTTAAAATGACTTCCTTTTATAAAACCTGCGTTGACACTTAATATTTGACAGTTAAGGGCATAATGGTTATATTTCCGGGGACTGATCAAATAATTTGATACAAGTTGACAAAATTCTACAACAGGCCAGTGGATTTGTTTCAGCGTATCTTGACCACAAGAAGCGTATTTCAATTAAAACTCATAGCCTCCATTTACAAGCTGTTGAATGATCGTAAATGGTGTTGTGTTTCTACATAAATTGTATTCCAATAGCTAAAATGAAAAATTGCGCAGGAATAGAAAAGTGCCTTTTAGGAGATAACCGTCTTGATAGTTAAAATTGACGCTTAAAAATAAATGACTTATTTTGTTTGACAAAATAATATATTTGTATTATAATAGTCTACTTTCACCAAAACCAAACTCTTTAGCAGCGATCACTCACAAAAAAAAAAAAAAAAATCTTTATTTAAATTTCTTTAAATAAAAATGTGTTAATTGTGTTATATTTTTAAAATATAATTGTTTTTTTATTACTGAGAATATTAAAGCAAAGCATGCATGTAAACCCATAAGCAACATTACAAATCTGTCAAAAAGAAAAAGAAAGAGAGGGGTCTGTGTGGACATGCCTGCGCTCGAGTGCATCCATGCAGCCCTATCTGAGCTTTAACAAAACTACTTTGAAATGGATTCGCCTTCATTCCGAAGAGCGCACGACCTTCTTGTCACTGGTCCGAACAGACATGTTGACCGGCTCGGATTGTAGAGCGTTTCCAGTCCAGCAGAGGCGGCTGATGGTGCTCTCTCTGCCGAACACACACACACACACACAGACAGACAGACACACGCAGGCGTCGACGGATCTCCGTGGCTGTTGAGCAGAGGAAGTGGCGAGGCAAAGCGAACGCAGATGATAGCACGCGCAGCTGTCGGTATTCTGCGCGAGATCACAATAGAAATCAAGAGAACAAATATAACCAGACCCCTCCCTGCCATTTAGGTCGCATATTAAAGCACGCATTTTATTCCAGGACTGTTTCACTAAATATGTAACTATAAATGAAGTTAGTAGGCTAAGGCTAAAAACAAAAAAGACCCTTACTGAAAATATAGTGGAGGTATCGGTTTCATATTAAATATGCATTAATTCGATTCAAACATAGACTATAGGTCAAACATTTAAAATATTAAAAATATTCACTTGCTCATTATTAATGTTTACAATTTTATATGATGGAATAAAAAACTGACCACAAAGCAAGAGCCTATCGAAATATAGACCCACTTAAGACTTGCTGTGTTTTTGAGCTGTTAGGCTAATTCTAGTGCATATAAGATTAGCTACTACCCATTCTTGCTAAAAGCTCCACCTGTGGGTTGATGAATGTAGCCTAACTTCACACTAACATGGTCACGGTTTGGTGACCATGCTTAAAGAGCGCAATTGTCCCTTTTTTTTTATAGCATGAGCAAATTAAAATGAGAGAGGCCTATAATGTCATATAGCGTGTCTCTGTTGTACATTGGGATGAAACGTCAAATGCACAAAGAAGTTTGTTTATCTCGAGGAAATAAGAACATAAGGCTGTGCAGTACACAGACCTGAAAGGATACTTCAATGTTCAATGCAAAATTGCAGCCAACACAGAGGTTGCCTCTTATGAACATTAATTTTCAGTTCATAAATGAACGTGGCTCTGCTGAAAAATCTTTTATCTTTTGAGAATGTTGTACAATTGAGAACAGTGGGATTTTTCGGGGTTCTTTTTCGACTTAATAGAAGACATTATTAGCTCTGACAGCACACGGCTCAGGTCTTGGGGAGAGGATTTTCTAGAGAGATGACAGACAGGAAGGCCAGCAATCACAGGCTTTTTTATCCGAATGTACTGTTCGATGCCGTTTATCCCTGATGATAGAAAATTGCTCTGTTGCCAGGACGCGGCTGCTGAAATAGAGGGCAAGAGCAACATTTCCATTTTCCAGTTTGAAAGCCATTGAAATGAATTAGTAAAATGAAAAAAGAAAAAAAAAATCCCGCGGTAAACAAAGAGGGGCAAACAAAGATACACTTTATTTCCTTGCGCCAAGCACCCTTTCATTTTGTAAAATTTCGTTAGCTGCTTTTCTGAGGCTTTGAATTCAAAACTGAATTCAAAATAATACGCTCCTGATGTGCACCAGAGATAATTACACATTTTCAATAGATTCTAAATGTAAAGCAAAGTGCAATTTGTTCCTGTTTGCATATCACTGCAACATTTGTTCACATATTACTGTTTACAATATCACTCAATACATTTTGAAGGTCAATTGAAATATTTGCACATTCATTAAATTCGTACAAAATAATCAAATCAAATCGCACTATACAAGATTAATCATTGTGACAAGTGGCTTGTCATTCGCCTCGTATTGATCATATTTCTTAACGTGTAATCCACAAAGTCCCGGGGAGGAGTTTGTCAGAATATTACTTGTTATGACAGTTTGAAAACACACCCAACGAATAGTGGGTTTACGTGTCATGACAGACATATGCTTTATTGTTATTTGGGTGTGCAGTGGCCGACCACAACATTCGGTAAACAACCGCGCGGAAAAGATGCCTGAGTAACCAACACTCCTTGTCCAGATATTTCACAGGTGAAAAAAAAAGCCAAGTTTTCAAGACTACCTACAAGAAAAACATATAATCATAATTTTGATAAGCAACAGCACAAGTTGTCCTTGCTCCCCGAAAAGGGGAAACTCGTAAATATGAACAGCAGGAGATCAGTCATTTTCACGCGTGACAGTAGCCTGTAAATGTTAAACTGATAACTACGATAAACAACCAAATGATAATGGTGGGAATAGCCTACTAATAAAAAAATTATAAAATGTTTGGTCTATAGGCTATGCTGGTTTATTATACCAATATCGAAATGCAAAAGCTGTCGTTAACAATTTATGCCATTGCATTTACAAAATAATTCCAAAAAGCACGTTATAAATCAACGCTATAGAATTAAAAATGTACGGCGTAAGAAAATCATTTATCAGAACATCATACACTTTGTTTATTCACATCCACACTGATGATTTCTCTTTGATCTCTAAAAGCGGGTGAAATCAATGGCTATATTAATATTTAGGTGAAACGGAGGTCCTGTAGGCTTGGAAGGATAGTATTTTGCATATGAATCTTTGCATGTGCAGGTGCTTTACCCCGACGATGTGTGCTTGTATTAAAGTAAAACATTTTACCCATGCAGTTACATGTGCATTACCTAGAATGCCTGTCCGCTTTGTCTGAACATAGCTCATGTCCTGCAGTACATTTGCCTGAGCTATTTATCCCCCCATAGTCATTATTTATAATCATTGCTATTAGCTGGCTCTGATAGATTTTGATCTTTGATTGAAGCTGGTCCACCTAATCTGATTGGAGGGACCATGGTTACGGTTTCTTCGTGTGTTGATCATGTATCCATACAACACAACATTGCAATTGTATTTACTTAATTGTGTGCTGATATTTTGATTTTTCTCTTTGGAAATACAGCTGAGAATTGCAGTGAAAACAATAACCAAAAATAATATTCTAAAAGGTCATATTAATTACAAGTCGATATTTATTAAAATAATGCTGTGGCTTTGCTGGTGTTTGGTGGGATGATGTTGCGTGTGATTTAAGTAGTTTCCCTGATCTGAATTTCCTGAGGTCAGGTGAGGAAGTGGCACAAACAATGAAGCACGGACAATAATTGTTTGCCTTGAAACTCAAGAACAGTGAGTTTGATGAGGCGTAAAAACAGCAGAGAAAAAAAGTCACACCTGGAGAACCGCCTTGTGCCACATTCATTCTCTTGCCATGGTTCACATGAAAACCAGTCTGCAGGAGCTGCGCGCCTTTCTCAAGCTCCTGTTCAGGGCTAAATAGAGCAAAAAAAAATACAAAGACTGCCTGAAACTACAAACTTCCACATTCTAGCTGATGAAGAACATTTGAAACTCACTCACAAAAGGTTCTGCGGGAGATATGAAGACTGCAGAGTTACTCCAATGAAGCTGTGAAGCCATGAATGGCTGGACGCCAAAAATGAATGCTTGAAAACACAAGCTGTTTAATTTAGCCATATTAGTAAAGGTGGTAGATTACTGAAATATTTGCAGTATAAAGTCTCTTTTACATGAAGTCATAAGTGAGGATTTATGTATTCTATCAGACATTCTATTAAGCATATTCAAGTGTTTAAAAACATTAGTCTCAGGATTTGTCTAGGTTTTTGCATAGTAATGATGAATTAATGGCTGTAAGGTTAATGGAAGACACAGCATCTCTTCCATTTATTACAGATTTAATGCTTTGAAGGCACTAAAGGTGATCAATTATTTGTGGTGTAGATTGAAAAAAAAAATTTTTTTGAATAAATAAACAAACCTTATCTAATAAATGTGAAGGCCTTTCAGATTTTTTCATAAGCATGCCAGTAAACTATCTCTTGGCCTTTTGTGCAGCGACATTAACCACAGAAGTGTAAAAACACATGCAGAATAAAACAAAAAATAAATAATAGTGTGTAAATTCAATCTGAATTTATTCATAAGATCATTTGAACAAATGTGGTTAAGCTCATAACAAGCTTGTTAATGCGGTGCAAAACAAATCCCCTTCAGCATTTTATTTTCATAAACTTTAACAACCATTTCAGTTGAAGGGTTTTAGGCTTTTCCCATTTTATCAAAACACACGCCAGCAATCACAGTGATAACTGCTCTTGGAAATGCATTAAACCATAGAGCTCATTCAATCAATGCAAGGAGAGGGTGTTCAAAAGAATGCTGAAAATAAATCTACAGGATGATCGTACAAAACATATAAGAGGCAAAAGTAAAGAAGCTTTCCGCACACTATCCATGAGAGCTGGCATTGAAATAACAGATGCAGGTATGTTTTTATAGTGCTGAAAATCATCTCCATATAGAGCCGCGAAGATGAAGGACAGTGGGAACGTTGTTCGCGTTTGGATCCGGATCAAAATGGATCTGATCACACCAGACTTGGACATGTGGGGCGGTTTGAATGGCATGGCAGGGGTGGTGAGCTGTCAATCTTACGCTCTCATGCTCGCCTCAAACGCTTTCCTTCTTTTCCAAAAGCCAGCAGACCAGCGTAGGAAGAAGGCGAGCGTTTGTGGAGTCCAAAACCCTTGACTATTCAAGCAAAAACCAGCATTCGTTTGATGTGTCACAGCTGGCCTTCAATAAACATTTCTTTCAGAGTAAAAAAAAAAAACTAAGCTTTAAACTATGATATATTTAAAATAACTGAGGATTTGATAACAATGATTGCATTGTACGCGAGCCACTCTTTTTGGTTTTGTTTCAGCGGCATCTCCTCACTGCGTGATCAGGTGGGTGTGCAAACGCTCTTCCTAAATAACAATGGAAACCTGGATGAAACAATGTTATTGTTTTGTTTGACATGTCCGCTTTAGAATTCTATTGACTGAATATGAAGGACCTCATCCTCATCTCTCCTCTCCTCTCCTCTCCTCTCCTCTCCTCTCCTCTCCTCTCCTCTCCTCTCCTCTCCTCTCCTCTCCTCTCCTCTCCTCTCCTCTCCTCTGTTTCTCTCCAGCTGCAGTGAGTGAGATATGACCAGAGAATTGGCCTCTGGGAGAGCAGCAAGCCATCCTGGTGCTATTAGGCTCGTGGCTAATAATAGGTGTTTCAGTCCGGGGGAAGATCAATCAGGGGGAATCATGGGGAATGTTCTGAGGAGCGCTTTTACACATCTGTCCAGATGGATGAAATTACACTTGTCTGTTTTTAGTTGCATTACTCCCAAATTGGCTGTCTACTTTTTTCTCTCTTTCTCTCACTCTCCCCTCATTCATGTGTCAGTGGTCTACTAAAAGGATTCAGCGCTAAACTCCCTGTCATTTTGGTCTTTCCTCGCTCGCTCTGCCCTCTCTGCTCAGTCACCTTATTTACGTTCTTGCATTCAATAAGCTGGACGTTAAAAATGGATCAATTAGAAGAAAAAAAATCCTGACATTTTAGTGCTTTTATAACGCTTTTGGATATTTTGTGGTAAATTTGATCACATTTATGTCATGAACAATAAAAAGGTCAATGAAAGCTGAGCGATACTACTTGATGCAGTTGCTGAAAATTATATTCAATAAAAGTTTTTTTTTTTTTGCAATAAAAACTTCATACAAACATCATATACAAATTACAAATTGGGTTCCTTAAGCCTGAAACCAAATAAAAAAATAAAAAATGCATATATATTTTGACTTTTTAATCTGAAAATAAGCAGTTAGGGATTTAAACAAAAAAACATTATGAGGTAAAATGGATAAATATTAGTATTTATTACATGGCTTGGTTGAATTCCAATGTAGAATGCGGTCTGTTATTTCTTGATAACAGACCGCTGCGAAGTATAACACACCGTTGCCATGAAAAACAAAGCGTTGCTATGGACGCGGAACGGACTATTTTCTTTAGCGGAAGCAATACAATCGTTTTTAAATCAATAAACTCCTTTTTAAATCAATAATTTGTGTCAAATTATTGATTTATTTTGTAGGGAGCCATGTAATAAGCGGGATAAAGTATAGCGAGGCGGTTGTTATAGCGAATAACAACCCCTTCAGGCTGATTCAAGCCCTCGACGCGAAGCCTGTCGGGGTTGTTATTCGCTATAACAACCGCCTCGCATACATTATCCCTTACATATAATATAGTCCCCCTGTAATAATTTTATCCCTTAAAACTCATGGAACTTTGATCACCAAAATTACATATTTAAAAATGTTTCCTTGGAAAAAAAACCTTCATGCCTTAAAATAGCTTGAATGTAACTGCCTCAGGTTCTATTAATATGCAAATGAGCCCCGCCTCCACTCACTCACAGCAGCTCAGAGATCCACTCGTTGACCATGCGCATTGACCTGATTGGTTACAAGGTAGTTTGTAACGTCAGAAACACCAGCGATTTTAAAGCGTGTTTTTGAGACTGTCTTTGGTTCACTGCAGTTTTAAAGAAAAAATACTCCAGCAATGGTGTCGACTTATGAATTTGCACATGGTTTGTCTTAAAGCATAATTTAAAACACCACATAGACATCAAAAGCTTGATTTTCCCACTTTAAGATTTAACGTTTTCTAAGATAGTTCAGTAATCAAGCCAAAAGGAAAAAAAAAAAAGTTATGAGGTAAAAATGGAAAAATATTTAAGATTTCTAGTTCAATAATCACACCATTATATAAATTGTCACATTTTTGTTTTTAAAAAAGCAAAAATTGGGGAAATATTTGAGATTTCTAGTCCAATAATCGCTCCGTTATACAAAAGGTGGTAACACATTATTTTTGCAGTATCCTTGTTACACGTTACATTTACAATAGGAATAACTATAAATTTTACATAATTACATCCAACTAACATTAAACCAAACCCTAATCCTAACCCTATAGTAAGTACATGTAGTTAATTAATGTTACTCATTAATTACACTGTAGCAAAGACACCTTAAAATAAAGTGTAACCCCAAAAGTTCAAATTTCCTTCATGCCGACAACATAATATTCAATTACAAATGTTGTATTAAAGAAGACATTTCCCCCTGGTGTTCTCAGTCATTTGGACCCCCACTGTTTTTCTCATCAGCTCTGCTATCTCTATCATTTAAAACATATAATTACACCCATTTGCATTGTGCAGCTGCACTCACAAATCCCCAACTTTCCCATCCAAAACAATGATATTTGCAGTACTCGTAGTAAATCGTCAGAAAAGTAAAACCACTAGTACCACACCACAGATCCTCTAAAAGCAATGCTTTCGGACCCCTATCCCCATGAAACAGAGATTGCAAGCGAAAGGACACATGAGAAGGTGTGAAACTGAGGCATTGAAATCCTGACCCGCAGTAACCCTTGAATAGGTGAGTGCAGCTGAGGAGGTAACCACATGCTGGACGGCCCGCTTGCCATGCAGCACCGGCAGTTATCCAGCACAATGTGTCAATCAGAGAGTGGGGCATAGAGACTGAGAGGGGTCATTTACAGACTACCAAACAGCTGTATGCATCTGCGCTTCTCAACCACCACGGCTGACATCTCAAAATTTTTGATACTTGAAAGTGGCTGTCTGGCAAGTTGTATTGAATTAGCCTTTTTCAGATTACGCCCTCCTGAGTTCTTAAACGGGACCGTTGTCACTCCGATCAAAACTCCCGAGACTGATTTGCTTGCGGCGTGAATTTGTACAAGCATCTCTGCCGTATAGTCACAATGGGCTCGCGCGCACAATACGGGGAAATTACCTCTCAAGAAAGACACAGCGGGATACTTTTTATCAGAGAAAATGAATACTGTACGTCATTGTTGATTCTAAGCCTGCAGAGAACCTGATTTGAGATGTTCTCCTATTTTTGATTGCCCAACATTGAGAGATATTTCAAGCACTGAGCAAGCTTGTCTGAGAAGCTCGATGACCAGAGGAAGAAAATCAAGGCTCCCCAATGTGTTACTCCTGGCAACGGGGGGAAATTAGCATTGACATATAAGCGAGGCCACGGAAAGGCCTCCGGGTATTTTACGGCTTGAAAAGTGACAATCAAAGTGGATGTAAAGACATCCTCCCTGTTCTATTTATATTGAAATCAGCTTCTTTTATATTTCCAGAAGGAAGAGCGGCGAACTTATAATGTATGTATTTTGTTCATTTCACCGTCGTGCCTGTGATGCCGGTGCTCTCATGTTTGCCCCCCGCTGCGGTAAACAGAATGTGACTCTCATAGCGGATGCATTTCAGGCCACTCACAACACGCTAGTGAGGCTGACATGGCCTCCCTCATTTTCCACCACAAAATTCAGCTCTCGCGATTGCCAACACATAATGATAGCATCTTCCAGAGTCACTGAGGTGTACCACTGACGCGCCAATATTCTCTCTGTCATATTGCAGGAAATTCAGCGCCGACTACCCAGGAGTCCCTGCCGTCTACCATGCATCAGAAGTTGTTTTGTTAATCGAAAATAAAGGGCGGATTGCGTGATCCGAGGCACGGAGCGGCTCACCGTTTCCTCGCATTACAAGACGGCCTTACCGGCAAGGAGGAATATGCATGAATAAATTAAAAGGTAATGAGGACGCTGTCAGGAGAGGGTCGTTCAGGGCAGAGCTTGGCGTTGGAGAGCTTTCAGAGCATTATGTGATGGACTTGTCATCTCGGCACGAGAAGCAAAGAGGGGTGGAGTTCAACGGCGCGGACAACAGCATCTCACTGCTCAATGTTTTGTATTTTCACTGCTAAATTAAACAATACGAAATATGAATTCTGTCTTTTCCTCAAGTATGAATGAAAACACTGACTTTGTGAATATGTTTAAAGGGATAGTTCACCCAAAAAGGAACATTTTGTCAATACTTCTTGTTCCAAACTTGTATGAGTTTCTTCTGCAGAACACGAAAGAAGATATTTTGAAGAATGTTGGTAACAAGACAGTTAACGATAGCCATTGACTTCCAAAGTAGGAAAAAATAGTTCACCCAAAAATTAACATTTTGTTTACCCACCCTCATGTTGTTCCAAACCTGTATGAGTTTCTTCTGTTGAACACGAAAGAAGATATTTTGAAGAATGTTGGTAACAAGACAGTTAACGATAGCCATTGACTTCCAAAGTAGGAAAAAAATACTATGGAAGTCAATGCGTGCCAACATTCTTCATAATATCTTCTTTCGTGTTCAACAGAAGAAACTCGTACAGGTTTGGAACAACATGAGGAACAAAATTTAAATTTTTGGGTGAACTATCCCTTTAAAGACAGACAAAGAAGGACAACACAAGGATAAATTATCATTCTCAATCATTTTTAGAATGTTCACACCTCTTGATCAAGGCAGCGTGGAATCGCATAATGGAATGTCATGGCAACAACACCTGGCAACAGTTTATCCAAGTCCTCCTCATGCCCCTCCCCCCCAAAACCGAGAGCGCTGGAACATTATTTCTGTGAGACAGAAAGCCCTATGAACAAATAATGGGTGAGCGCCAGTTTAAATAAAGTATGGTTTATGACTTGTGGTCAGGACCGTCTCTCTTTTTTAAAAAGTGTGCTGTGTAAAAACAGCTGCCAACATTTTTTTCTCCATACGGTTATAATACAAAGTCGTTTTTTTCCCCCCCCTCCTCACAGTGAGAGATTCAGTCAATAAAAGAACCGGCAGTAGACCAGTAGTCTGCAGCCACAGGAGAATGGAACAAACCACACACGCCAAAACAAACTGGTGCTCCCTTCGCGATTTTTCAGTTCGGGGCATTTTAAATAAAACATTTACAGTCCTTCTGCGCAGGGTTTTGCGACTTGCCCTGTTTTGCTTTCGACATCAACAAAAAGACTAGAGGGATTCATTTCCTTCACCTACAAAATAAAAAGCTATACGTATCCCATTGGATTTCTGAAATATATTTGAGGCTAGGTCCAGGTGTTTTGGTCTAATTCACAAACAATCAGGCTTGTTGGGGATCAGACCAATTACCCAAATGAATTGTACAATACCGAGAAACAGACACAGCAATTTTCTACTTCCATTTCTATGTGCCACTGCAATTATAGATCATCAGAAACTGTCATTAAGTAACACTAGGCTTGTATTAAGACCTAGTCACTGTCTTGCAACTACAAAAAGAAGGCGTCCATTAACACGGTTTGCTTAGTAATAGTCACTGGCCTTTAAACGAGGATGATGACGACAACGGGAAAAAGCAACACTGGATTTTTTTTGTATGCATCAACAAAACCAGCTATCAAACACTTGGAGCTGGGGATTATTGGGCTGGTCAACATTACAGTCAAACAAATGCTCAATGTATGGAAACAGCTACAGTCACACAGTTGTACAAGTTATAAGCCATTGCAGCTCTGAGAAAGTGAGAACTGTGCTAATTCATTTTAAAGTGAGACACACTAATAAGTAAGGTTTCATAAATCATATTTTAGACCCTATTGGGAATTGAGTTTTATGGATATCTTTTAAGGTTGGTGACCAACACAGCAAAGCACTTAAGAAGAATTCATTTTTCCAGCACTCAAATGTCTCCACTGAGTTATGCAGCCATTCCCAATTCCCAAGTCCTCATGCTGAATTAAAACCGATTTAGGTGGGGGAATTAAAGCGTGGAGCTAAAAAGGAGCTGAGGTGCATTATACACCAGCTCGTAAAAGTTGAGAAAAGTCAGTCATTTTAATACACACCAATCAAGCTGTTGAGTGACTTACTGTATGTGAAGTTTTTACCGTGATGACATCTCTCTGTGCAAACAGACAACCTGGAGTGCGACTACGCACATTAACTCAGCAGACAGACGGCACAGTTTACTTTAGCACCACTAAAACTGCACAAAAAAAAGACATGTACATAACTACTCATATTTAAGATGACTTAAATCAAGGTTATCCATCAAAAACTGACATGTGAGTTAAGACAGAATGTACACAGCTAAACAGGAGCTGAGACAATGCAGATGCCAAGACACAATGAACAGGCGTCCTTCCTAGATACCGAAGTTCCTACAAAACTGCATCTGAAACAAATAACAATATACAGGCTCAACAATAAAAATAAATACAAATTGTTAGATTTTTTTTGCTAACCATTCAATTAACAACTAGACCTCGCCATATAGTGAAGAAACAGCCAAATATATAAATATAAATATATATATATATATATATATATATATATATATATATATAAAAATGCATGTTAATAAATGAAAATATAAAATTATAAATATATGAGAAATAAATAATGTTTTATATATATATATATATATATATATAAATAAAAACATTTATTTCTCATATATTTATAATTTTATAATTAATTTATAAACATGCAAAATTATAAAAGAAATACATATATTTAATATTTATTTTTTAAAAAGTATTCTGTATTATACATTTTTCACTCACATTTCACACTGGTTTTCATCCGATTTTAAGTTTTCTTTACAAAGAAAATTAATAATAAAAGCTGTAAATAAGTTATAATTATACAGGAAAAATAATGCTGAAAAATAATGTCTGACTCTGAATGCCATAATTTTTCAGGATCTGTAGTTTACAGATTTGTCCATAATTTTTCACAATTTGATCATTTTAATCCATTATTTGTAATGCTACCAAGACTAACACAATGTGTTCTTGTGATGTCAACAAAACTAGAAACTAGAAAGATGTCAACAAAACTAGAAAGAAAAGCCAAAGACCTTATATATAGAAAGATGGTGCACTCATATTACTATATTTACTATATTACTATAAATGGGAGAAAGTGCAACACGCAATATGGTGGAATAAGCCCCGCCTTCTCAATAAAAGATCCAATCGCCAATTAGTAAAGTCAACGCATCATTGCAGCAGCCTCTGTGATGTTCTCTTAGGACTGCACGTGCGCATCGGCTGCTCCAGCCTAAAAAAAGTGCCATTTTTGACCATTTAGAAACAAAATTTATGAGACAACTGCTGTCAGATTTAATTGGTGACTTCAAATATGAAATTTATTCGTAAGCTTGCTGAACAGGTTTGGAGAATTTGAAGTTTCCCCATTCAAAGAGATAGTAGCTGTACTTTCCTTAAATAGCTGCCCGAGAGGCGTTTCAAAGATGGTCGCCGAGTGAAATGACTTGCCTTAAAGGGACTTACTTACTTAGGCGATCAGAATTTGCAACCATACAATCACAGACAACCAAATGTTTAGGTTTACAAAGCATAAAAATGATTTTAAAAAGACATAAAAACATATAGTACTAGCCTAATATGCCAAGTGACAGTTCCATCAACTGTCCCGAAATTCTCGCTTCATTCTCGCTCAATTTGATGAATATCACTAAGCCTGGAAACTGTTCAGTGACAAATTGTTTAAAGACTTCTCAGCGGTTCTGTGTTTATCTGGCTGGGTCTTAAGTGGTCTTATGAAAATAACAGTAGTGGCCGGTGTGAGCCACATATGCAGCAGGTAAGTCTGGCATCAGTACTGCAATGTATCTGATCCCTGGTGAAAGTTCCTGATGAAGTGCTTAAAGAGGTAGATGGCGAGAGTGCATTAATATTGCTTCTTTGACCTTGGTTTAAGCTGGCTGTTAGGCTGTGAAAGACGATAAACTCCCTAAAGAGGGGCTGACTGTGCGTGTCAGATAGAGGACTGTCAGGGTTAAAGTCTGTCTTCAGACACTGAGAGGAGGCTGTAACGGAGCCGGGCCAAAGGCTGCAGGAGCCAGGAGCTCCTGCCAGGACTGTGTGGTAGAAAGCCGTTAATGAGCATTGTAAAGCTCTTAAACATAATGATCTGGACTTCTCTCCCAGTGCTAATGTCTATCACATGCCCAAAGCCGACCGGCACTGTAGCACATGTCCAGGATGAGACTGGAGGATGGAAACAGTGGACAGAAGGAGACAAGAAGTGCTGTTTGGTATTAAAGGGTTTACCCAAAAATGAAAACATTGTCATCAATTATTCACTCTCATGTTGTCCAAACCCGTAAGACTTTCGTTCATCTTCGAAAACACAAATTTAATCAAATCTGAGAGTTTTCTGTCCCTCCATTGACAGCTACGCAACTACCACTGACGCTTCGAAAAGTTCATATAGAGATTGTAAAACTAATCCATATGAATTGAGCAGTTTAGTCTGCTTATTTATTTATGGTTATTTTAAATTCTGGTTATTTTAAATTCTAAAGCTGAATGATATTATTTTGAATGAATGCATAATTCATGATTTTTGTAAAAAAAAAATTTATAAATTATAAAAAATCATTTACCTTGAAAATGTATTAAAATATTTGAAAACATTGAAAATAATGATTAAGATATACACACATCTATTCAAGGTAAGTAAAATATGAATCTTTTTTATTTATTTATTTTTTTTACTTCAAACCGCATTAAATTTAAACATTTTTGAAAATGGTGTACATTTTTTTATTTATTAGTTTTTTTTATTAAACCATCATTAATACAAAGAGCACAATTCTAAGAACATGGCACATTTCCCCTTTTCTATCATGGACACTCTTATTTGTCATTGACTGATTAATCAATTTTGTGTAAAACTCATATACTTCAACAAATAAATATGCAAGTTATAGGAAAAAAAATTTGGGGGCGTTGAGCTTCTTTTGTCACTCTAATGCATAATCCACAGCATTAGAGCAATGCAAAATTGGGATTTATTGGCTCTCAGCTGAAAATCAAACAAGCTGACACTTGCATAAGCATCTAAAATAGCCTAATAAATTATCACACATTAGCGAACGCTCCCAGTACAGCGCGTTTCCTGTTAGAGGAAGGCTGAATGGCAAACACTACGGGACAAACACCACTCTGTCCCCTTGATTATATCAAATAAATACTTACAACACATGATGGAGGAGGAAAACTCTTTTGTGTGAACACTTTTGGCCATGAATCAGAGCGCTGACATTTTAAGGCCCCACTGTTGGTTCTGCCGCTGACTTGCTTTCACACAGTTTGTTGCAGAGGCTCAACACGTGTTCGTGACAAACGGCACAAGAAGAGAGCACTAATAAATATCTCACGCTTTATTCCTGCTTTGAGGTACACCAATTAACCGTGTGCTGCACGCTCTCCACGATGACATACGTCCCGAAGAGAGCCAAAAAAAACACGGCTGCGGGAACACAAGAAGGGAGGTGGAGAGTGTGTGTGTGTGTGTGTTAGAAAAGTACAGGTTTTTAAAGCGCACTGCATCTGCATTACGGTCTGAGTTGAATCTCCCACAGGGGTGTTCATTGAAAACCTTGGCCTGAGGCACGAGAGAGAGGGTCTGCTTCTCTACAT
>NC_138736.1:5433679-5458679 GCF_965113295.1 Leuciscus leuciscus
TGTGCATCAAGGTTATATTAGATAATTTGAGCTTTTTATGACAGGACAAGGTTAGCGCAGGCTTTAAAAATGTCATGTGCCTCGATTCCCCAAAAAACGTAATGATTTATGAACAACTGATTTATGATATTTGTCATTTATGATACCTAAATAGATGCATTTCCAAACATGTTTTGATCAAAATAATTGTACACACACAAAATGACTGAAAAGTGTAGTAAACTAGATTTTTTCAAATCATTTCTATATTTTGGATATTCTTATATGTTTCTGACCTGTTTATTAAGAAAATAAGATAATAGATTAATTACATTAAAGGGATACTTCACTCAAAAATGAACATTCTGTCATTAATTACATTAATTCCAAACCCGGAAGACTTTCATTCATCTTCAGAACACAAATGAAGATATTTTTATTTCTGTTCCTCCATTGACAGCTATGAAACTACCACTGTGAAGCTTAAAAATAAAAAAAGTAATTCATGTGGATTAGTTTTATGATTGTTTTACGCAATTTTTGACACGCCAAAGTGGTAGTTGCACGCACTGTCAATGGAGGAACAGAAAACTCTCAGATTTCATCAAAAATATCTTGTCATTTTAGTGTGAACTATCCCTTGAAACACAGGCAATGTTACGGCTGTCGTGGCGGCACAGGGCAGGAGCACAGAGGTTCAGTCCCTGTGTTGTGAACAAGCTATTAAACGCAATCATTAAACAGCCCTTTTAGCGCTGTCAAACATAAGCACATTGGTGTAGCCCCACAGCGTATTTAAAACCAAGTATTCCAGGGTTTCATTCTAAAGTACACACTAAAACAGTTGGGTTTTATTTAATTACACAGATCTCCAGCCTCTTAACGCTGCTTTTCACATAGTGTATGGTTTGACTCCCCGGCTCTTCTGAAAAATGCCCATTATTCTCGATGGTGGGTTGGCCATAATGGACAAGCACATGCATTTAACTGCCGGGTCAAAACAAAGTTTAATCATTTCAAACTCTTTATAGTCTCTTCAACAGTGTTGAAAGCCCAGGAAATACCTGCACACTACAGTACAAGTGCTCATTTTTGTCTCCCAAACTAATCATCCTGGTAATGGGCCACAAATATGAGGTGGGCATATCATTTATCAAATTTGAATTTTACTCCCTCTCTTTCATTCACTATTAGTTCGGTGTATTAGTTATTCAAAGCAATAATGAGGAATTCATATTGAGTTATAAAACACTATAAATATACAATACTACAATCCATACTAGACCTCCCACTGAAAATATATCATACTTACAGCCAGGTAATCAACATTCAGATTCGCCAAATCGCGGACGATCTTAGTGATCAAAGAACATACATAAATACGGACTTAAAGAGGCTCTCCAAACAATTAGTAAGCTGAGAGGCTTTTTTGTTCAGCCCAGATGCAGCGTCTCGGCTTTGAGGACAAGCGTGTGGCTTTGACCTCCGTTCGGCGGTAATGACGCAGTCTGACCCCTGAAATACTTCTCCGCATTAGAATCACTATTCACATCCTTCGCTAGCGATGTGCCTTTCGCAAGCCTCCAGCCGACACTCGGGGTTCAGTGCATTGTTGTATTCTTGGAACGTTCAACCTCCCCCTCTTCCTGCTATCTAGAGAACTAATCTAAAACCCTGCTATTATGATTCTTGTACTTGGCGAATCTGAGGCCAATTTAGAACATCAACACCATCAATCACAAGACAGAGGGGCCAATACTGCTGTCCTGCAGGTTTTCTTGTCATCCAGGTCACGTCCCTTTCCTACACAAGACTTGTTCGCTCTCAGGACAGGCCTGAGTGAACCCACTCAAAGTCAGACCGCTGTCTGTGTTATTGCGCGTTCTGACGAACTTTCGATGACCAGGCGACGTGAGTTTATCCAAACAAGGGCGTCGCATACTCTCTTTGGCTTTTGAAAAGAAGCAAGAACGGGACAAGAGATGGACGAGGAAGACGGACAAAACGAAGATGAAAGGAAAATATATTTTCAGCCTTCAAAATGTCTGCCTTTATCCTTAAAAAAAAATAATCAAGTACTAAATAAAGCCTTCGGCAAGCAAATAAACGAGCTCTGAGTCATCACCTAGTCCTAGTAAAACATTGTCAGGGATTGTTGGCATGTACACATAAAACAAGAACACGTCTCAGGAGGAAAACAACTTTGCCCTTTTCTATTCCTTAGTATGCAGAGTTTATAAGACTATAAAACTCACAGAAATGGCCTGCAAAAAATAACCTTGCCATAAAGTGCTTATTATACGCATGCATTTCCAGCGCATTCAATCGCTCTGCATTTATCTGTGCCACACAGACATTAGCAAGAGATGCGTTTTAATCAGAACAAAATATTCAAATCGATGCGGTAAAGTATACATTGATGAACAAATGCATACTAGACAAAAGACTGGTTGCATTAATTCTCCTCTCCTACTAGAAAATGGCTGGGCTACTGGCACAGTGCCACAGTTGTGCTCATCAGTGGATTATATCACATGTAATTATCCTCACACACCCACCTAAGCATCTCAGTATCATCAAAACACACGAGTACAAATAATCATGTGAATGAAGGGCTTGGAGGATGCTACAATCCAAACGACATTACCAATGTGTGTGTGGATCACGGGGGAAAGGAGTCTTTAAATGTTATTTATGCCTCAAAGGGAGAGTGGGGAGGGAAAAGAAAGTATTGGGGAGAGACTGATAAGACTAATTTATCAAAAGGGGAAAATATTGAAATCATTTTCAAGGAAGGTTTGATGTGGTGTATACATCACATATAATATTTCCTCTACACCTTGAATATACTAACGTTCAAAAGTTCAGGGTCAGTCAAATATTTTGAATGTTTTTGTTCTGCTCACCAAGGCTGCATTTGTTTGACCAAAAACACAGTAAAAACATTATATTGTGAAATATTATCATCATTTAAAATAACTATTTCTTAGTTTAATACATTTCAAAATACAATTTATTCCTGTGACGCAAAGCTGAATTTTCAGCATCATTACTCCAGTCTTCAGAGTCACATGATCCTTCAGAAATCATTCTAATATGCTAATTTGCTGCTCAAGAAACATTTATTATTATTATTATCTATGCTGAAAACAGTTGCGCTGCTTATTTTTTGTGTGGAAACTGTGATGAAAAAGATTTCAGGACTCTTAAATGAATGGAAAGTTCTAAAGAAGAGCATTTATTTGACATATAAATATTTTGTAACACTATAAATTGCTTTCCTCTCACTTTTGACCAATTTAATGTGTACTTACTTGCTAAATAAAAAGTAGTAGTTTCTTTCAGAAAAATGCATTATGTAAGTATATAAATCTTAATCTTTTTCTTTTATTTTTTTAAGCCTTAAAATATATCCTTTAAGTTTTTGGGGAGTCGCACGACCTAAAATAACAATAACCATAAATAAATATATATATAATAAAAAAAAAAATATATATTTTTTTTTATAATTTTTTATTTATATACATTTATTTTAAATCTGAATTTTAAAAGAGGCAAGAATAATCTGCACACTCGACTAGACTGTGTCAAAAAGTCTGGCTATGCGCAATTTACAAACAGTTGCCCAATTTAACCAGCTGCTTCGTTAATTTTAAAATCATGGCAAATGATAATGACTTGCTAAGGAAGTAATCAAGCAACCAAACTAACGTAGATGTAGATCATCATGAGGGACATTTCTGACTACATCTACGATTCAAACTCACTGCAGTTCTATCATCTTACTTAGTGGCGGTGTACCCTGGGGCAAACATTTTTGGGCAAACATCCAATTAGAAAGTCATTGCCCTAAAAGGAAACAAGTGGTACATGGTTCTACTATCCCAGACATGTCACGCTATCTCCAGACCCTGTCTAAGATGGGGGAATCCCCTCAAGCTTGGTGTGTGCCAGGGGTGATATGTACAAATGTGACCAATTTTGTCACAAATAGCTGACAAATTAAAATAAATAAAATGTTTGATGGTAGTTATTGGCACACAGTGTTGTAGTGTAACTAATCTATGAATATGCAAACCATGCATTACCTTGGCACGCACAGGCTGACAGAAGAAAGCCCCTGCAACTAGCATGTAGGAGAAGGAGAGAGACCATATGCATCAGAGACCACGATCCACCTCCGAACAAGCTAATAGAAGAAATATAAAGTGAAGAAAATTAAAATAAAGCATTTTATGCCAAAATTATTAAAAGGATAGTTCATCCAAAAATGATTACTCACCCTCATTTTGTTCCAAACCTGTAAGACTTTCGTTCATCTTCAGAACACAAATGATCTGAGGGATTTCTGGGAGCTTTCTGTCACTACCACTTTAAAGCTTCAAAAAGTTCATGAGATCGTAAAACTAATCCATATGAATTTTTTTTTTTTTTTATATATATATTTGTATATAATGAACAGATTTAATTTAGGCTTTTATTCACATTTATCAGCGAACATAAACAGAAGCTCAACTGAAACTGATTGATGCGTGAGAACAAGCCTCATTGGTTCTTGCAGAAGCTCAAACTTGCTGCGTATGAACCTCATTGGTTCTTGCAGAAGCTCAACGAGAATGAACCTCATTGGTTCTCACACCTCAAGAACATGCTTAAGCTTCAGTTTACTACAACTGATATGTGTGAGTTGATTAATTTTTAGGTAAATAAAAGCATAAATTAAATCTGTTCATCATAAAGCAATCACGTCTCTTTAGAAAATTTTGACTAAACCGCTCAATTCATATGGATTAAATTTATGACCTCTTTATGAACTTTTAGAACCGTCAGAGAGGTACTTGCGTGGTAATTTTTAGGTGAACTATCCCTTTAAGTTCATGCAAAAACGATTTTCCTCGCATCTTGCTGTTTGAGCGAAACAGGCATAGTTAATTTAGTAACAATCTATTGTTCGTAACAATCAGAGTGAATTTTCCTTGAGTGTGTGTGTGTGTGTGTGTGTGTGTGTGTGTGTGTGTGTGTGTGTGTGTGTGTGTGTGGCAAACAGGGGTCACTCCCGAAACAAATGACTAACACACTGACAGTAGTAGGCCTATGACTTCCCGCAGCCATAAACTAATATTTATGGACTCTAGCAACTCATGAAATATGATCGAGCGCAGAAGTGTTACCTTCCGGAAAAATTGAATATGTCCTCGCTCGCCATTAGTGGCACGTTTTGTTTCCTCTCAATTTGCTTTTTTAATCAGCATACGCTTTCTGGATCATAATGTGTAGGCTGTATAAGTTTCCCCGAGAAAATATTGTATTAGTTTCCTTAAGCATGCAGTGCAGAGAGACAATTTCAACATTTGTGAGATTTGTCAAGAGTCAAGACACGTAGGCCTACCTCTGTTTCTGTGATTTTCTATCGGCACCTCGGAAGAGCTACAAATGTCCAAACGACATTGACGTCGCTTAATCTACGTGTAGGCCCAGTTAAAGGGATAGTTCACCCAAAAAGGAAATTTCTGTCAAATTAATTACTCACCCATGTTTCAAACCCGTAAGACATTTGTTCATTTTTTCAGAACACAAATGAAGATCTTTTTGATGAAATCTTATGAGCTTTCTGTCCCTCCATTGACAGTATACGCAACTACCACTCTCAAGCCCCGGAAACTCTGGCAGAATGGTAGACATCATTAATCCATGTGACTTTTTATGAGTGCTTTGTTTACGCAAAAAAAACTTAACTTATTTACAAAATATTAATCTCCAAGCACATCAATGTCTGTTCTCAAGTCAACACAACAAGCATGAGTCGTGGTCCAAGTGCTGGTTTGGATATTATATTTATTGCATTTGATTGATATATTCATTTCTAATAATTTAAAGTAAAATTAAATAACTTATACAAAAACATCCTGTGCTGGTTTTGATCTGATATTTATTGCATTTATTATAACTAATTTAATCAAATGTTATAATTGAATAACTTATAATTTTAACAATTAAAAGGTTTGTTCTGTGTATATTTATGGAGATTTTATATGACAGAATTTTTTGGAAGTAAATTGAGTTGTAGAACATCACTCTTGTAAATGATCTGTGTGGACAGAATGCAATTAAACACTCAGTAGTGGAGTGACACTGTATTAAGCTGCAGTGTATGAGCCTCATATGTTTTCATTTACATGTTTTTTTCTTTCTTTCTCAGACATGCCAAAATTTTCTGCATTCAATTTTCAGCAAATATCTTCCAATATAGCTCTGTTACAAGAAAAAGAAAAAAAAAAAACTAGCATTATATTCCTCACAAAGAACTTGATGTGTGTTCTGAAGAAGGCAGGTATAAAAACCTTAAATTGGACCCTTGGCATCACTATTCTTTGAAAAGTCCTAATGACAAATCACTACTTTCCCTTTCACCCCCTAGTATTTCATCTGCAGACTACCCATGGTGCTCTGGTCTCCTTAAAAGCTTGTCACTGGCCGAGCTGTTCAAACTTCGCCGTTGGCTATACTCTAGAACATTTTCCTTGTTTTTTTCCCTATCTTACAGACACACAAGAGAGGCTTGATTCTCTCTGTAATAGTTTCAAAAACCCAGGCAGTAATATTGGTTAAATGCGACCTGTCTACAGCTCAGGAACCGAGATGATTTCGTTAATGGCTCAATGTGCAATATTTTAAATACACTTAATCATGCACTTCCTAACATGTATGATCCTTGCGCAAGTGGTGCCAGAGTATTCGAGAGTAAATGGTGTTATAGGGCAAAAATGTATCCAGGCATCATGTAAACAAACAGCTTGATTCTCTTCCATTCCATATTAATTAGGGGATCTTAGACTGCAGGCAGGGTGTGTTAAAATATCATGAATTATAGTAAAGCCAAAAAAACAAACAATTTATAATAATAATGACTTGTATGATTGGTGTGTTTTGTGACCACACTTGCATAATTCGATCAAATTCACCATTAGCCGCAAATTCCTCTCTGTACATGTGAATGTTTTTGTGAACTTCAGATTAAACGCTTCTTGCAATTCTTGCTATCTTGGAAATAAGCTGTCTCACTCAATACGTCATCCATAATTTTATTTTCTTGAGAGTTGCAAAAACATTCACGCCTCCTCCACTTTACTGCGACTTCTCTTTGAGCCTGTAAAGCACGGGTCAAGGGGACAAAGACTCATTGGAGGTAACGCAGAATGTTTACAAGAAATGCTAATAATTACGTCGCTAAACAACCCGACAAGCTGTAAAAACACGCTACTTCAGACCTCAAGGGAGAAGAATGAGGATTATGCCCGCTGTGTTATCTTGCCAGCTCGCAAACGAGAGCCCACCGTTGACCAATGGGGTCTCAGAACCTACAGACACACACCCAGATGACCATTGCATACACAGCCTTGTGAGTCTAACTACTTAATAAGTGGCTGTTAGAGGTTTTCCTGGACAAAGTCCAGAGCTGAAAGGGCATGCTCAAAAACAAGGACAGCTTCATTTATCAATCAGTCCAATCAGGGCTATTTCCGGGCCTATATGCAGTCACATGGTGAGCATTACTCAATTCCATATTGCATTGTGCAACCTGAAATCAAGGAGCGTATAAAACACTGGTTAAGTCAATATCGTTTCAGTTTAACATTGAATCGTGATTATGATGGACGACAATATATATGGTTTATAGTAGGCCTATGTATATTTGAACTGATCATGGTCATAATCAACTGCAGTTTTACTTCTTTGATCAAACCCAAAACACATTTTCCCTCTCCATTTATATGTTTTACAATATCCCTCTGTATGCTTCGGAGGTCATTATATCCTGAAGAATGTTGCTTCATTTCCAATCCTCTTTATAGATGACAGATGAGAAGCGGGCAGGTATTAGAGTGGAACACTTTATCACTTACTCCGTAAGCCCCTTGATGAGCGACATTCACTTGAGAATGTCATTCCAGAGAAAGAGAGAGACAGCGAGAGAGAGACCTTTCAGTATAAGCCATGCACCAATCACAATGAACTACTGTGAGGTCAGACAAATGTGACCATTGCAACTCCTAAACATTGTGTTGCCAAAATTCTGTTTAATACGTAATAAATTAATTTAACAATGCTTCATTTACACAAGCAGGGCTGAGGCCCAATGTTTATTGTCATTTTAAAATGTGGAATTAAAAAATGATTGTGCCCATATTTTGCATACTTTGATAGAGGGCCTGATGAAATTGTGGTTAGACAATATGTTCACACTGTTCATATATGAACTTAACACGTGACCCTATAAGTTGCTATTTTTTGTTGTCATGAATCATTTTAAGAGCATTTAATATAAATAATGGGTAAATTAACATTATATGCCGAATATGGCTTTAGGTTGTTTATGCAACCATGACTGATGTACTCTAAATAATGGAGTGTTTACGTTGGAAAACATTTTCTTTATTCTGAGTTTATTTTCGAGTTGCATGGAGTTCTTTGTTTCTGAGTATGTTTGTATTGGACGGATATGCATTTCGCAGCAAATCTGGGGGAAAAACTGTGACGGAATGATGGAAACTGATCTACTGATGTATTATCTCAAATGTATGAAACAGAAAAGCATATACATCCTTTTCACTGTGAGGTTTTTATAAAACTGCACAACCCGAAAAACTCAATAATAAATATAAGAGAATAACGACTGGATATCTGCATCACTGGTGGTTCAGTCCTGAAAACCCGTCTGTTCTTGCAACTTGAGATAGACCTCCCATATTTCATTTCTCTCTTGCTGATAGCATTTATCAGCAAAATCCTGATAAATACAAAATATGCAACTTAAGCCTGAGCATAACTAAGCCGCAAAGGTGGACAGGATTACCGGACGGCTGGGACAGACATCAGATTGTATTGCCATAAAGGGTCATTAGGCTGTTGGCAAACTGTACCTCAAGCTCCAGCTGACAGGCCTTTTCAAGAAACACAGATGAAAAATATGAGCGTAAAATTCCTATTGACAGACAGTTGAATTAGATAGGAAGAAATATGGGTTGGAGAAATTGCAGATTTTAAAAAAAAATATTTATTTTTCACAAATATTCACTTTTGGAGTGCTATCACACTATTTGGCCTATTTTTAATTTAATATATAAAAAAATGAATATCACATAAAACAAGGGCTCAGATTTGATGAGTGGGTGAGATTACATGATAGATATTCAGGAAGCATATCACTCCACATAGATTTCAAAAGACCAAAGCTTTTTATTGAATGATTAAACTTTTCTTTTTCTTCATGATCATAATCATTATCCCCAAGAGTCAATTCTTCCTATATGAAAAACTAGTGTTTTCATTGCAAAACCACGAAATAAAGTTCATATATAGCACATGCGTTTTTACGCCAACGGTCGGTCTTCACGGTGAAGCATTCACTGACTTGTTTGGCATTCTTCTATTTATGCCGAATGAAAGGGCGATTATCTAATCAAGAGCACTTGGACAGGTAGACAGGCCCGTGTTCTGGTGTGTTGTCACTTTCACTGGCAGAAGGAGAGTCGTGTCATTAATCTGAGTGATCAGTGAGATGGGAGCTTGGGGTGATGACGGCCTCCGTCCTATAAAACCCTCCCGTCCCCATTGCTCGTCCTATAGCACCCCTCAGGCCATATTGTGATCTCCGTCCTGATAAGGACCGGTGGAAGCGAGACTGCCAGACTGGCCGGGGCAGGGTTGGAGCCTCTATGAGGACTCAGTTGCGATACTGTCCTGGAGGGGCCAATGAAAGGCCTTCTCACATAGGAAGAAAGGCTGAGAGTCAGTCTGACGGCCCCCCCTCCCCTTCTCCTGAGACTCCAGGCGCCACAGTGTAACTGCAGTCTCAGGTATGAGATATTCCCAGGCCCTTACCTGAGATGGACTGCAATGATCCTTCCACTTTATTTCAAGACTTCCAAGCCTTATGCAATTATTTTGATTAGTAATTCACCATCTTTTCTGGGACTAGTATAAATCTGAAGCTAGGTACTGTATGACAATATCGTTACCACGGTATAAAATGTCTATCGTTAGAGATTTTGCTATATCGTGTATATCGCGATATGTAAATATAGCACTATTGAAACTTCAGAGTGAGTAAATGTATGAATGTGAACATAAAGAGTGGGACATGCTTGATGTTAAAATCTGGACTGACGCACAGAGAGCCATGTCTCTCAGAATGCGATCGCGAATTCAGTTCTCTTTCACGTCTTATTGCGCTTGAATGGTCAAATACAAACGCAATTACGTCCAAATGCCCATTGTGTGAGGCTATTCATGTAAACACAACTGGTTATATCTCAAGTGAAAGTGAACAGTTGGGTGTAAACCAGATGTGTATCTGTCAGGGTTGAGTGAAGGGAGCGAGGACTCAATTGCAGGAGAAATAATGGGCTTTATTAATAAAATAAAAACACAAACAAAAACTTCCCTGCTGTGGGGGAAAACAAGACTTAACTCGATACAACTAGACTAGAGCAGGGAAACACTCAAGGTATCATTTAACAACGATCCAGCACAGGACTGCAAACAATGAGGAGAATAAATAGCGAGAACAAAAAAAGCAGGTAAGGAGGAAGGACAGGTGGGGCAAATGAATCAATAATCAGGTAACAAGATGGGCGGGGCTAGACAATCGACAGGAGAGCACATGGCACAAGGAAACATACATGACAATGCGCTCATGACAGAATACAAACACGCGGAGCATGAATGTCCGAATCCCGACACAGAACCGAAACTAAACTAGACTGACGTGCCGGGATCCAAACACCACGCCCCGCACATGTAACAAGGCATACAGACAAGAGAGCGCACGGCTCGAGAACGCTCAAAGCCGCGCGCCCACACAAAGACATGACAAAACAGGAGTGTCAGAGCTCTGTCACAAAACCAAGAAATAAACTAGACAGAAGTGACAGAACCCTGACAGTATCAGTCAAGGCCGTTTCTAGACATAGGCAAACTAGGCGGTCGCCAAGGGCGCAAACAGCTGGGGGGCGCCAGTGAGAGCCCCCACATCACCAAGAGATTTTTTTTTCTCTCGCCAAGCGATGTTTTTTTTACATTTTCGATTACTAAGCGTATATTTGCACTAAGTGCCTGTCTATTTGGCAAAAAGACACCCATCACTAAATATCTACAGTGGCATAGGTTGTAGGGCGTGAGGTGCTTGAAAGTAGCTTTTGATGACGCGTTCGATCCGAGGTCGAATCCGCCTTTTGCCGAACTCGCTCTTCTCCCTTTTCCCAACACATATGTAACATTTATAGCCTAACATAAAGGTCTCTAGCGTTATATTTTGCCAATGAACTAAAATCGAAATCGTGATATGGCTTTGTGCCTTTATAAAACAGCACAAGACTTTAATTAAGTATCCTATATAGACGTTCTGTGTGCTGCGTGATTTAAAGAAAAGCGCGCACTTTGCTCACGCGATCAGCATGGTGAACTGGTGTTTTCTCCAAAATAAAAGCTCAAGGGTTTATTTCTTGCAAGTGAAGAAATTAGGACAAAAGTATTGTAATTTTCCTATATTATAGTGTAATGTAAAATATATTTTTGAAATATTAATTTTCATTTATACATTACATTTATAGGCTATATGGATTTTACGTTATATACTTAGGCCTATATAAATGATAAACACCAGTGATAATGTAATAGGAATCTCGGCTAGAGAGCCAAAAAGGCTAGAAACGGCCCTGGATCAGTATAATGGATCCGTGAATCAAACAAAAGAGAAAATAACTTACTGCTCTTGACTGAATAACTTTATTTTATTTTATTTTTAGCTTTAATATAAATGAATATTAATTCATACAGTGAAGACTATGCAATATATATATTTTACATTTGATTACATTTCTGTACTAATTCTAACTACGTTAAATAAACCTATTGTACCTGAAAAATGTAATTTGTTTCATTCATATTTTTTGTTATATTGCATTTGTCTTTTTTGATTAGTCTTTTTTCTTATTGTTAATAACAGAAATGAGATAAAATAACACAAAATAACTATATCGCGATATACATATTTCGTTATTGTGAAATGAAATTACTCATAACGTGAACTAAGAATTTGGTCATATCACCCACCCCTCTGAAGCAAAATGGGATTCTACTCATTTCCATGTCCAGAATATCCTCTGTTGTTTTACTGCGTTAACTGGATTTGTCAGTAAAAAATGTACACTGTCATCATCCTATCTAAATGACTTCCTTTTGCTGTCTACTTATATTTGGAGTTTGGATGATTACAAAATAATTTCAAAAAAGAATATCTTGGTTGAAGTTTGCACCGTCTGTCAGCAAATTGGAGCCACGGGACAATTTTTATTGTGGCATGTGTGGTGGTTTTGTGGTCCATGTGCTGTTATTTATTTAGACTAAATGTTCATGCCTTTGGCTGTACGATTATTTTTGAGACCTAGCTTCATGTTATACTCATTTTCATGCAGAATTTCACTATTAGTCTTCATTGGCAAAAAAAAAAAAAAAAAAAAAAAAAAAAAAAAGAAAGAAAAAAAAGCCGTTTTTATAATTACAAATCATTTTCAAATGTGTGTGTGTGTATGTATTTCTAAATGATTTTATTTTATTTTATGATAGGCTACATATATGAAGACGTCCGATGCAAAAGCCAAAAATGAAATAATAATATTGAGTGAATGCTCTCCGCACATAGTAGGCTAGCCTATACGTTCATCAAATAGCCTACTTTCACTTCAAACTCACTAAATCCCAGCCTCAGCCCATTCAGAAATGTCGGTAGACGTACTTAGGTAGAAACCTATATATAGGGGCCTGATAAAAATGTTAATATTAAAGAAAAACGTTAGACGGACATAGAGGCTTTTGCATCTGAAGTCTTCATAGGCATATAAATCTATATAGCCTATATATATATGAAAAAATAGAACAAATTACACACAAACAAACAAACAATAAATAAAAAGCAGCCATATTCATTAATACAGAGCCTTCATTAATAAGCACAAACTGCTTGCTGGCTCATATATGAATGGCAGTGAAACCGCATGTCATAAGCCTTATTATGTATAGACTCTAGCACTGCGCATGCGCACATTACGTTTGGTTATTACGTCGAGGATCCATCCATGAGAAACTGTGTTGAACGGCTGAATCGCTAGCACGAGAAGAGATGTCAGAGAAGAAACAAACAGTGGACTTGGGGCTGTTGGAGGAAGATGATGAATTTGAAGAATTCCCAGCAGAGGGTAAGTGAACTGAAACTGATTGTGTTTTAGTAGAAATGCGCTCTTTTGTTAATTTAAGGGTAAATAAACGGCCACAATAAGACAGTGACTCAGCTAGCATTGCTATGCTAACCGACAGAACATTATTAGCTTTTTTCAACAAATGGTTGGTTTGTCGGTCTCGAAAAGAAAAGATATGAATGAAATACAATTTCTTATAGTATATCTTATAAAATACTCGAGTTCTACAAGTCCACATACGTAAAGAAACAACATTACTACGCATTTATTAGCAGCTAGCATTTTAAGCACCACTAAAGCTAACAGTTTAACTTTGTTTGCAGTAATTATTTCTCTGTTGCTTTGAAATGTTAATTGCATAGACAATGATTGGGCGCATGTACTGAATTTGGCGACTTTTATTAATTAATTTTGGGTGAAATGAATAGATGCTGTACATCTCCACACTATGCAGAGTGACGTGTGTGTGTGTGTGTGTGTGTGTGTGTGTGTGTGGAGCTGGGATGGCCTATGTGTGTAAGTCATCAGCCTCATTGAATTGTTGCCATTCCCAGACTGGACAGGCCTGGATGAAGATGAGGATGCTCATGTTTGGGAAGATAACTGGGATGATGACAATGTAGAGGATGACTTTTCTAATCAGCTGAGGTAGGTGTTTACTTACTAAATTTGTGTAATTGTACATATGAAACAGAGAATACTAAACATGGAGTGTACTAGCCTAATCTAAATTCACAGTGAATAAACCCTGCTAGGCATGCATATTATATTGTGTTGTCCTCTTGTCTATTGCTAGAGGCTTCAGACCCTGTGAAACCCACTTTTTTTTTTTCCTAAAGAATTTTGTGTGGTTACACTCATTTAGAAGAAACCGGTCCCTAAGGGATCCAATGTCCAATGGCTAACCGACACTCATGGTGGCCTCAAACCACACTGACGAACTTTCCTATGTGTGAGGACTTGACCTCATTAAAAATGCTTGCATATATATTTTAAGTTGAAAAAAAATATGAGTAGATCACTATTCTGAATAGTTAATGCTTTCCATTCGTTCCCCATAATAAACACATTCATTTCCCTTTTCCTGAAGCCTGGAAGCTATAAATCTATTGACATTTCTCGTGAAACACTTTTTGATTAAGATTTTCAACACTGGAAATGTTTGTCTTGTGAATGTATAATGATGATACATGATTATTGAGACTTGTGACTTAATTGAGAAAGAATAGTACAAAAAAAAGTTGTGATTTTATGATTTACTTTTTGAAATTAAATTAAATATGTAAATATTGAATTCGAGTTGTAATATTAAATTTAGAATATAAATTTAAATATAAAAAAGTTATTTAAATTAAATTAATAAATAATGATACAGCTGTTTTTAATGTGAAAATTGACCAGTTTTACCAATTTAATTCTTTCTGTATTTGTTTTTGTGAGTTATTGCACTTTTTAACTTTTCCCCCATTTTTTTTTCTATTCTTTTAAGAGCGGAGCTTGAAAAACACGGATACAAGATGGAAACCTCTTAATGGTGGATTACTTGAGCTGAAAATGGATTTTTTCACATTTGCATATTGTCAGCTTGTTCTGTCAGTAGAAAATGTGATTTCTCTTATTACTTCTGTAAGAAGCCCATCGTTGTAAAACGGGTCAGTTGAAACTGATATCAATGTTTTTTTCCCAACTTGTGTTAATAATTGTGATAATAAAGAAATGTTTTCCCTATTCTGTTTCAGTTTTCTTCTTATTTTTCTATTTCATTGTTTTGCATGCATGATTTGTAATCTTCTTTATTTCTAAACGGCTCAGGAAAGTCAGGTACATACTGTTAGGCAGTGAGCCGACTTTCGTGCAACATTCAAAGATGCAGCTGCACACATCCAGGCCCCTGATCTGAAACTGCTCCCCTGTGCCCTGACTCTTCCCCCTGCATCCATGGGGCTTTGCAGAGTCTCTGGTGGGGAGGTTATCCAGTGAAGTGTTTGTCTCTGAGGCACGGAGGTGGTCACAGCGTGAGCCCCCAGCCGGTCCTGCCTGGGCCTGCCCACTCCCGACCGGGCCCTGCTCTTTTGCTCTTCACAGCGAGGGCTCCCCACACGGAACCAGAAGCCAATTTGCCCAGCCGCACCCCCCCCCCCCCCCCCCTAGCAAAAATGATTTCTCTGGATTTGTGGCTGTGCGTCCCAAGGACATAATGAGCTGAAATCAATGCCAATAAGGCATCTCCTACCCCAGAGGAGTCTACCATCATTTCGCTCATGTTTTAAAGCCTTGAATTGCGCATTTTCTCTCCCCAAAATTCAAAATATAATTTGTAAATGAATGAAATTATTTGTTTGATGCACGTTTGGCTATGACATACATCAAATTGGTTTGTTATAGCTATGGGCATTTCACACTGCGCTTAACCCCGGGTTATCGACATCATTCTAGACCCCGCTTTTAACCCCCGAGTACAGGAACGTTTCACACTTGTAATTAAAAAGCGGGGTTAGCACCGTTTTTTAACCCAGGGTTATGAAACCTAGCTCTGGAGCAGAGTTAGTACCGCTTTTGCGCTGTTAAAGGAACACTGCACCGTTTTTTGAAATAGGGCTTATTCACCTTCTTTCCCACATTTAGATAGGTGGGCAAATGCATTTTTGTCTCAGTGCATGCATTGTTTTAGTTTGACAGGGTCGGCGTGAGCTTAGCTTAGCATAATGAATGGAATCCTTTGTTGCCAGCTAGCATGTCCTGAATAAAAGTGATATATAAAAAAAAAAACCCTACCTAATTACTTCTTGTGGCCTGCGTATTCACAACAAGTACAAATAGCGATGCAGATTAATACTAGGCGATTTCCTTGGCAGATATTGACTTATATATTAAGGACTATATTAGGGGGAAGCACAGGCGAAGCACTGCTACTTGGGCGTGATATCTCTGCGCCCAAGTAGCAGTGCTTCGCCCTATATAGTCCCAAGTCAAAATCTGCATAGGAAATCGCCTAGTGTTAATCTGCATCGCTATTTGTACTCGTTGTGAATACGCAGGCCACAAGAAGTAATTAGGTGGGGTTTTTTTATTTTTATATCACTTTTACTCAAGACATGCTAGCTGGCAACAAAGGATTCCATTCATTATGCTAAGCTAAGCTAGCGCCAACCCTGTCAAACTAAAACAATGCATGCACTGAGACAAAAATGCATTTGCCCACCTATCTAAATGTAGGAAAGAAGGTTGAATAAGCCCTATTTCAAAAAACGGTGGAGTGTTCCTTTAACCCCGCATTGCGGAGCTAAACCACTGATCTGTGCTAAACTTGTAAAGTGTGAAACGATGCGGCGTTAGAATGTTTAGGCTACATGCTTAGCAACCGACAGCCAATCGCATGCCTCGTATTCATGTGCTTTTTGCAGTCATGGAAACTTACCTCCTTGTATAAACAGCAGTTTCAGCATCTTAGGCGAAAAATGCATCAATTTCATTCTTACCTTTATAGTCCGATAAGGATAAACTTGATATTTGGCAGTATTATATAATATGAGGATGCGCAATGCTAGAGACTTTATGTAAATATATATCGAGTGCCACGTTCGTCCAATCAGTGACACCTATAAGGATGTGGTATGAATACCCAGAATTAATTGTTAACCCCCGGGTCTAGTAGAAGCAGAATGAAACGTGAATAAAGTTAACCCGGGATTCCGTTCACCCAGGGTTTAGAATGACCCAGGGTTAACTAATTCAAGTGCAAAACGCCCTTAAGTGTACATTTATGAGGCTGCATCTACTTGCTGAACTGTGTTTTTTAATAGATTTTGAGTTGTTGGTTCTGACTTTAATGACTTGATGTCAAATTTATGATTACATCCTCTTTTTTTTGACATCAGGGACACCCACATCTTGCAGGCGCACACAATCATAACATGTAAATCCACCCATGCCCTTCAAAATAAGTGCTCTGCGCTGGATCATTATTTTAATTGTTGGAGAGCCATCGAGGTGTGAAAATCACTAAGTGAGAGCAACATTGGAGATTCCAGGGCCATTTTGTTTGTGCCTGAAGGCGGAAGATTGGCCTCTTGTGTTTGAGCAAGGTGGGTCTTTGTGGCTTCCCCAAAAATTCAGTTTCACAGTTCAAGAGAATGATTAAGAACGCATATAGTATTTTCCACTATATTATTTCTTTTGTCCTGTTAGCAATTGATAGTGAATTTGGATCCTTTTAAATTCTGGCAACAGGTCACTCGTCCTGACCTGAAATCAATGGCCACGAATCTAAAACTTTTTTTTTTTTAAATGAATGAATCAGTCAGGTGCAATGCTTTAAAAGTAGTGCTGGGCAAAGATTAATCGCATCCAAAATAAAAGTTTGTGTTTGCATAATATATCTGTGTGTACTGTGTATAATTATTTTGTATATATAAATACACACATATGCATGTATTTATTTAAGAAATATTTGGATGTATATACATTTATACATAATTTATATTATATATAAATATAAATAATTTATATATAAATAAATAAAAAACCTTAAATATATACATGCATATGTGTGTATTTATATATACAAAATAATTATACACAGTACACACAGATATATTATGCAAACACAAACTTTTATTTTGGATGCGATTAATCGCGATTAATCTTTGCCCAGCACTATTTAAAATAAGATATTTTTTAATATATGTAAACGTTAAACGCAATGTAAACAAATATTTTTTTTTATATACAACTTACAACTTTTTTTAAATACGTTATGCGAGACTCAACTCATTTTTTTTAAGTCAGTGTAATATAATTTAAGTTGAAATGACTAATCAGCCAATTTGATCATACTTAAAAATTGAAGGCAGCAACTGAACTTAAAGTTGAAATAGGGTGAATTTTAGTGCATTTAAACAATAATTATTAATTACTACTGTTTTAATGTTTTTGAAAGAAGTCTCTTTTGCACATATGCTGCATTTATTTACATAAAAACAGTAATATTTAGAAGAATTATTACAATGCAAAATATAACTGTTTTTAATATTTAAAAATGTAATTTAATCCTGTGATGTCAAAGCTGAATTTCAGTGTCTTCAGTGTCACATGATCCTTCAGAAATCATTCTAATATGATGATTTGCTGCTCAAGAAACATGTCTAATTATTATCAATGTTGAAAACAGTTGTGCTACTTCATATTTTTGTGAAAACTGTGATACCATTTTTTCAGAATTCTTTGACAAATGGAACGAACAGCATTTATTTTTGTAACATTATACATTATTTACCATCACTTTTGATGAATAACAACATGGTATATGCTATAAGTGTTAATTCAATACGTATCAACACCGGTAAATCTGAAAATAGAATTAAATGTGATGGTTTTTTTTATAATGAAAAATGAATTCACACCCTCACTGTAGTTTTATATACTGTTATAATTTGATGCACTATATCGAGATATACTCTAAAGTTTATTATTTGCTCATTCTGTGGTGTTTCTGTCACACATAAGGATGGGTGTTGCGGTCGCACTGGGGTGTTTGCGACCACAGCAAGCATCTCCAGCATGAAGACAGGGGGCCGTCGTACAGGGAGCGCAGCTGCTGCAATAATAGGCCTAATTGCACGTTTCTTTTGTGGGTCTGAAATTAGTGGCAGAGCACAGCTACAATGCCCAAACCTTGAGTGAAAAAAACTGAGTCACAGGGGCAACTGTTCAGCAGTGCGGCCCATCACCACCACCCACAACTCCCTGTCCCACACCTGCACTCGCCCTCGCTAAAGTAAACACAGATAATAAGGTGTAATTACTTCAAAAAATAATAACGAGAGCCCTCCATGTGACAATGGTTGGCCTGTTTATTGAGGGTGGAAAAAAACTTCTGAAGACACAGATGAGGGTTCCCCCATTGAGGGACCTTAAAAGGACATGTGTATCAGTGTAAGTGAGTGTGTTAACCTCGTTTCAGGCCCCTTTTCTCTCTATATGCATTTCTTTGTCTGTCTTTCTTTTTCCAGTGTATGGGCCGTGGCACTGAAAAACAGAAGTCACTTATGGTGGTATTGGCTGTTACTCTTTATTTTCTCTGCTGTTCATTTGCCTGTAAGGCCTATATCGTGGCATTTGGAAATATTACAGTGTTTTGCAGTGTCACTACAAAAACATAGCCTTGTTTTGGACGTCATTTTGCGCTAGAGAGACATTTTGATGACTTCTATATAAGAAATTAATATAGGAAAAAAAGACACTGATATTATAATATTTAAATATATAAACCCTAACCCAATATGTATATTTATATTTATGTATATTATTATTTTATTCATTAAATATATAATTATACATTTATTTATACATTATAGAGTATATTTAAATATTTTTTTTTATAATATTATGTTTACATCATTAAAATGTATACCTGTGTGTGTGTATATATATGTGTGTATATATATATATATATATATATATATATATATACACATATTGTTTTTTACTTAAAATATTATTTACTGGGCACATATAATATTTTTTTAAATATATAATATATAATTGATATATATTTTTATACATATATAAATAAATGTATAATATTATATATACATCATTAAAATGTATTTATAAATTTATATATATAAATGTCTGCTAATTTACATGACTAAATCAGTCAATTATTTTAAGTTTATTTAAGCTTATGCAAAACTATTAAGGGAAGTTGTTTTATCAGAAGTATTAGTTAGGGTAGGTGTTCTGAATTTTATACAGCAACAAACCAATTTGATTTCTAAATTAGGAGAAATTAGTAAAAAGAAATTAGTAAAACGTCATAACAGAAAGCAGGTTTTATCAGGTCAACTCAGCGAACATTGAAAAGTCTTTTGTTTTATTGTTTGAATGTTATTGTTTAGGCTAATTGAAAAAAAAAAAAAAAAAAAAAGACCAAATGTAAAATAAAGAGCTTTAATAAAAATTCTACTGTCATATTTGCTAGTCTTGGTGGTCTTAGTGGGTTTATTTATTTGTTTATTTATGTAGTTCCCCACTGGGTTCCTAAATCATCTTCAGGCTCAGCGATACCCAGCAATTACAGGTTGTTTTTATTCCATCAGTCCTGCAATCATATTTTAAGCATGCCCAACATATCAAGGCAACTCACCGCACTTAATAACCCTGGACAGTCTGGAGGAAAGCACATCAAGACTCGCCAGGGCAATTAAGCACTCTTGATGTTATCTTCACTAGTGAATTATCAGACCTCTGATAATTGTTATTAATTAATCATCTCATTCACTCAGTGTCTCTCATTTCCACAATAACTGTAAGGGACTCCAAATGACCTTTTAGATGTGTGGTACACCTTAGGTTTCTCTCTTATGGTTGTCGAACAGCTTTTAAAGCGTAAGTATTATAATGGTGAATAATAATGTCCCGATGGCTGATGTTTATGAGAATATATATACACAAGAACTACCAGTGAATATAGTTTAGACACACCTACTCATGGTTAATTAATAATATTGATCACATTTTAGAGTAATAGTGAAGTTATCAAAAAACAACCCGAATTGAAGTATCGGAATTATGTAGTCAACAAAAAAAGTTTAATGTGAGATATAAATATAAGATAGTTTTGATTTATTTGTTTATGACATTACACACACACACACACACACACACACACACACACACACACACACACACAAATCGATTAATCGTGATTAATTGCATCTAACATAAAAGTTTGTGTTTACATAAAATATGTGTGTGTGCATATATTATTACATTTATATATATCATATATGTCTGTGTGCATGTGCACACATATAGTATATACAGACATACATATAAAAAAAATTAATAATATATATACAACTTATTATGTAAACAAACTTTTATGTTAGATGCGATTAATCGTGATTAATCGATTTGACAGCACTCTCTCTCTCTCTCTCTCTCTCTCTCTCTCTCTATATATATATATATATATACACATACACACACACACACAGTATTAATTAGAAAAAAAAATCTTAAAAGTATAATTTTTTTACTTTTGAATGTTAGTGTATATAATGTTTTGCAGTTTATGTACATTTAAAAAATGTACGTACATTTATATTTTTAATATATTTAGTTACATTTATAATTTTTTGAACAATATATATAAAACATTAAGATTATGACTTTTAGAAGGTTTTTAAGGTGAGTTTGAGTTTAATATATACATATATATATACATACTTACATATAGAGTGACTGCTGTCAAATCGATTAATCACGATTAATTGCATCTAACATAAAAGTTTGTGTTTACATAATATATGTGTGTGTATATATATATATATATTAAATGTACAGATATATTGTGTATATGTATATGTCTGTGTGTGTATATATACATATATATGTGTGTATATGTACATATAATTTTCATTAAAGTTGAAATTATGCAGATATACTGGTTCATCTCCACTAAAATGGTAATGATGTGTTTTGATCTTTTTTCCAACTTTGAATTGCTTTCATAGCTGAGTTTGACAACTAAATAAGGATAAAGTGTGCGGAGGCCTAATAGACTCATGAACACATGAAATGCGGAGTGCAACTGTAAAATCTGGAAAAATGCAGCTTCGGGGTTTGAGAGTCTGGGAGGCCTGGCGGAGGCACAGGCTTATAGTACGAGCTCAACACGGAAACAATTTATCATGTGTGAGCGGCTGTCTGCTCACGAGACAACAACAATGTTCCAAATCTCAGCCTCGGGCAGGACACAAATCCAGCAAATGGAGGCATGTGGACCATTTCTATCTCTCTCTAACACACACACACACACACACACACACACACACACACACACACACACACACACACACACAGGTGGTTAACGTGCTATCAAGCACCCCTGATTCCTTACCATACATCCTAATGGGAATATGCACCGAAAACACCGCCTTCTTTTTCAGGATTCAATAATTCAATCCTTTCACTGGTAATTTTCCTAACATGGCAAATTAATGACCCATTCACGTTGCTTTTTCTCCTTCTAAACGCAGGAACGGGAAAACCAAAATCTTACATTTGTCAACCTCGTTTCAAAGAGCAAACTCAAGCTATTTTTTTTATTCAGTGTTGGGAAATGTAGTCATCATTCAGTCATCTTTAATTTAACCGTTTGTCCTCTGAGTGGCAAACTTCCTTAAAATGAGCCAAAGCAGGCAACGCCTACTGAAATGGAATGGAAAATGTGCAGTTTGTTTCATGCCGCCGTGTTTGGGATTGGGAAATGAAAGAAACACATAAGCAAACAAAGAACTGGTGTGTGTTTCATGATGGAGTGTCTGCTGGCCATCACGCAGCTCGTCGAAATTAGAAGTGACACGTGTTACTGAAGGGCTCCCTGCTAAGGAACGCTGTTCTGTCATGAGCTTTGAATCACTGCTCATTGTGCTGGCTTACATATCCGCTGATTAAGGGAAGCAGAGTGTGTGGAGTCGCACTCATTCTTCTCAGAATACACAACTGTGGTGAAGAGTCCACACACTTGCAGTGCGTCATTAAAACCTTAAGAATCACAGATTTTCCTGGGAGATTGCTAATGATATTATATCAGACAACATTTCCATTATGATCTCCATTGGTTTTTATTTGACATCAGATAAAGAAAATAATAGCACTTCTCTTTTATTTTGGAATGGCTCATGTCTTTAGTCCATGTATGAGAACACTTTTTTGTCCTCTCATCTTACAGGCTCCCCGTCAGTTCTGACAGAACAGTGAACAGGATTGTTCGTTTTTGCTTGAAATGGATTGAGTGACATGTAACATGATGCATCCTTGGTGATTTGTGTTTTGTATTTTTGCACGGGCCACTCTGTAGCCATGAGAACCGCAGTGTGCAGTGTCTTTGTTCCTCATCCAAAAATGCAGATGTCACAATAAAAAGAAAATAACTGTCTGTTGATGCACATCCATTCAGATGTGCATTTTATTTGGTCAAAATCTCTAAAACATCATATCAAATGTTTCGACTATACACTGTAAACCCGAATAAGTTAGCAGAACTCAAAAAATTTAAGGCAATCGTTTGCCTCAATTTTTTTAAGTATTGAAATTCAAAGTTTAAGTAAGCAGAACTTAAGATTTTAAGTTTGTACTTAAAAATTTCAAGTTAAGAACAATTAAAATCAGAGTACACTATTTCATACATTTAACTTAAAACCTTCATGTAATCTCAATGTGAACACTTTCATTAGTATTAACTTATAGTTTTAACAAGCTACTATTATGTTATCATGCTAACAATAGTATGTTATACAGCACTTGCTGTGTGAGTACAACAATATAAAGATTTTATTTGCTCTCAAATCAAGCCGCATGCACCACTTGTCACCATGATGGTAACTATCCTAAAACCAACATTAACAGAAATTCTTCTAAATTAGCATAACAAAACATTAATCACTACTAAATCTCCCACTTAACATTAATCTTGCACAAAAAAAACCCATTATATTACACTTAATTTTAGCATTTACTCTCCCATTCAAGTGCCATTGGCAAAGCATGCTGGGAAATAGACATCCCAGCCGTTTCAGTTCAACTTAAGTTTGTTTAAATTAAAATAAATAATTTCATAAAACTCAAAACAATGAAACAGTTCAGCTTACTTAAAATATATCAGTTCTGTGAACTTGAAAGAAAAAGAATGTGCTAAATACTCATAAAAATTAATTTGACTGAACTAATTAGTTTAATTTAAGTTTGTCCTACTCAAACCAATTCATTATTTTGAGCGTTAGGGTTTACAGGCTACCATATCGGTAATAGAAGTAAATATATATATATATATTTACTTCTATTACCGATATGGTAATTAAATGTTAACGATAAATTCACAAATATATATATATATATATATTTGTGAATTTATCGTTAATATTTAATATTGTATATATTGGCCAGTATTACTATCATTAATATGTAATGGTGCATACTCAATTGCCATATTTTTACATTTAGATAACCTTTGCTGTCATCTAACTGAAAGTTAATCATTAAAAACACCTATTAAATGTATTCTTTAGCAAATCTCAATATTAATAAAGATTTCAATAATGTTGCCTTTTATACAGTATTATGATGCATAAATTCACTGCATCACCAAGGCTGCATTTATTTGATCAAAAATACAGTAAAAACACACAGCAATATTGTGAAATATTATTCAAATTTAAACAACTTTCTATTTTAAAATGTAATTTATTCCTGCATCAGTCTTCAGTGTCACATGATCCTTCAGAAATCATTCTAATATGCTGATTTGGAAACATTTCTTATTATTATCAATGTCAATCGGCCAGAACATTCCTGAATTTATATATAAGAAGTGCCGTATATTTTGACCACGCTTCCGGATTCCAACAACTCTCCAGATTTCCGGCAGGGCCTGTGTATCTAGATCCGTGGCCAGGTGCTATGTCCTCAGGAGAAGGAAAAGGAAAAGACTTAAAGATTTTCTGGTGTTCTTGTTTTGTTCAAAGACGAACGAGGCTGATCATTTCCCTCCCACAATGCGTTTGAACAGCGTCTATGATCATCAGCTCTGAGAAAGAGCAGGAATCTGAGGGTCCGGAGCCTCAGCCGGGCTCCTCGGTGTTTGCGGCCTGCATCTGGATTCACTTATGTGGAGGGTTATTATTCGTCCTCTCAGGTTGCAGGTCTGAGTGTGGGCTCTTGTTTTTGGAAATGGCTAAAGCCTGCTTGCCTGGACCTTC